>NW_026989819.1:2127766-2431732 GCF_036321535.1 Camelus dromedarius | reverse complement strand
GGTTTGAAGTTCCTGCAGTTTTCACTGTAAAAACGAGTTGGAGCTTGTACCTACCCATATATATGTATGGAGTGGAGTTTGCAACTGAAAAGGAACTTTGTGTTCCCAACAAGCTAGGTGAAGGACGGCTTTAACACACACCTATCTCTCAGAACTGAGCATGTGGAGAGACGTTCGTTCATCTTGCACAAAGGGAACGGGTTGCAGGAGAAACTTTTACTGTGGTTTCTCAGTCTGTTTCCTAGTGCCGGTATGAAGTTCCTGCAGTTTTCACTGTAAAACCGAGTTGGAGCTAGTACCTCCCCATATATATGTATGGAGTGGAGTTTGCAACTGAAAAGAAACTTTGTGTTCCCAACAAGCTAGGTGAAGGATGGCTTTCACACACACTTATCTCTCAGAACTGAGCATGTGGAGAGACGTTCGTTCATCTGGCACAAAGGGAACGGGTTGCAGGAGAAACTTTTACTCTGGTTTCTCAGTCTGTTTCCTAGTGCTGGTTTGAAGTTCCTGCAGTTTTCACTGTAAAATAAAGTTGGAGCTAGTACCTCCCCATATATATGTATGGAATGGAGTTTGCAACTGAAAAGAAACTTTGTGTTCCCAACAAGCTAGGTGAAGGATGGCTTTCACACACACTTATCTCTCAGAACTGAGCATGTGGAGAGACGTTCTTTCATCTAGCACAAGGGGAACGGGTTGCAGGAGAAACTTTTACTGTGGTTTCTCAGTCTGTTTCCTAGTGCCGGTATGAAGTTCCTGCAGTTTTCACTGTAAAACCGAGTTGGAGCTAGTACCTCCCCATATATATGTATGGAGTGGAGTTTGCAAGTGAAAAGAAACTTTGTGTTCCCAACAAGCTAGGTGAAAGACGGCTTTCACACACAATTATCTCTCAGAACTGAGCATGTGGAGAGAGGTTCGTTCATCTAGCACAAAGGGAATGGGTTGCAGGAGAAACTTTTACCCTGGTTTCACAGTCTGTTTCCTAGTGCCGGTTTGAAGTTCCTGCAGTTTTCACTGTAAAACCGAGTTGGAGCTAGTACCTCCCCATATATATGTATGGAGTGGAGTTTGCAACTTAAAAGAAACTTTGTGTTCCCAACAAGCTAGGAAAAGTACGGCTTTCACACACACATATCTCTCAGAACTGAGCATGTGGAGAGACGTTCGTTTATCTAGCACAAAGGGAACGGGTTGCAGGAGAAACTTTTACTCTCGTTTCTCAGTCTGTTTCCTAGTGCCGGTTTGATGTTCCAGCAATTTTCACTGTAAAACCGAGTTGCAGCTAGTACCTCCCCATATATATGTATGGAGTGGAGTTTGCAAATTAAAAGAAACTTTATGTTCCCAACAAGCTAGGTGAAGGACGGCTTTCACACACACACATCTCTCAGAACTGAGCATGTGGAGAGACGATCGTTCATTTAGCCCAAAGGGAGCAGGTTGCAGGAGAAACTTTTACTCTGGTTTCTCAGTGTGTTTCCTAGTGCCAGTTTGAAGTTCCTGCAGTTTTCACTGTAAAACCGAGTTGGAGCTAGTACCTCCCCTTATATATGTATGGAGTGGGGTTTGCAAATGAAAAGAAACTTTGTGTTCCCAACAAGCTAGGTAAAGGACGGCTTTCACACACACTTATCTCTCAGAACTGAGCATGTGGAGAGACTTTCGTTCATCTTGCACAAAGGGAACGGGTTCCAGGAGAAACTTTTACTCTGGTTTCTCAGTCTGTTTCCTAGTGCCTGTTTGAAGTTCCTGCAGTTTTCACTGTAAAACAGAGTTGGAGCTAGTACCTCCCCATATATATGTATGGAGTGGATTTTGCAACTGAAAAGAAACTTTGTGTTCCCAACAAGCTAGGTGAAGGACGGCTTTCACACACACTTATCTCTCAGCACTGAGCATGTGGAGAGACGTTCGTTCATCTAGCACAAAGGGAACGGGTTGCAGGAGAAACTTTTACTCTGGTTTCTCAGTCTGTTTCCTAGTGCCTGTTTGAAGTTCCTGCAGTTTTCACTGTAAAACCGAGTTGGAGCTAGTACCTCCCCATATATATGTATGGAGTGGAGTTTGCAACTTAAAAGAAACTTTGTGTTCCCAACAAGTTAGGTAAAGTACGGCTTTCACACACACATATCTCTCAGAACTGAGCATGTGGAGAGACGTTCGTTTATCTAGCACAAAGTGAACGGGTTGCAGGAGAAACTTTTACTCTGGTTTCTCAGTCTGTTTCCTAGTGCCGGTTTGAAGTTCCAGCAATTTTCACTGTAAAACCGAGTTGCAGCTTGTACCTCCCCATATATATGTATGGAGTGGAGTTTGAAAATGAAAAGAAACTTTATGTTCCCAAAAAGCTAGGTGAAGGACGGCTTTCACACACACACATCTCTCAGAACTGAGCATGTGGAGAGACGTTCGTTCATCTAGCACAAAGGGAACAGGTTGCAGGAGAAACATTTACTCTGGTTTCTCAGTCTGTTTCCTAGTGCCGGTTTGAAGTTCCTGCAGTTTTCACTGTAAAACCTGGTTGGCGCTAGTACCTCCCCATATATATGTATGGAGTTGAGTTTGCAACTGAAAAGAAACTTTGTGTTCCCAACAAGCTTGGTGAAGGACGGCTTTCACACACACTTATCTCTCAGAACTGAGCATGTGGAGAGACGTTCGTTCATCTAGCACATAGGAAACGGTTTGCAGGAGAAACTTTTACTCTGGATTCTCAGTCTGTTTCCTAGTGCTGGTTTGAAGTTCCTGCAGTTTTCACTGTAAAATCAATTTGGAGCTAGTACCTCCCCATATATATGTATGGAGTGGAGTTTGCAACTGAAAAGAAACTTTGTGTTCCCAACAAGCTAGGTGAAGGATGGCTTTCACACACACTTATCTCTCAGAAGTGAGCATGTGGAGAGACGTTCGTTCATCTAGCACAAGGGGAACGGGTTGCAGGAGAAACTTTTACTGTGGTTTCTCAGTCTGTTTCCTAGTGCCGGTATGAAGTTCCTGCAGTTTTCACTGTAAAACCGATTTGGAGCTAGTACCTCCCCATATATATGTATGGAGTGGAGTTTGCAACTGAAAAGAAACTTTGTGTTCCCCACAAGCTAGGTGAAGGACGGCTTTCACACACACTTATCTCTCAGAACTGAGCATGTGGAGAGAGGTTCGTTCATCTAGCACAAAGGGAATGGGTTGCAGGAGAAACTTTTACTCTGGTTTCTCAGTCTGTTTCCTAGTACCGGTTTGAAGTTCCTGCAGTTTTCACTGTAAAACCGTGTTGGAGCTTGTACCTCCCCATATATATGTATGGAGTGGAGTTTGCAACTGAAAAGGACCTTGTGTTCCCAACATGCTAGGTGAAGGACGGCTTTAACACACACTTATCCCTCAGAACTGAGCATGTGGAGAGACGTTCGTTCATCTGGCACAAAGGGAACGGGTTGCAGGAGAAACTTTTACTGTGGTTTCTCAGTCTGTTTCCTAGTGCCGGTAAGAAGTTCCTGCAGTTTTCACTGTAAAACCGAGTTGGAGCTAGTACCTCCCCATATATATGTATGGAGTGGAGTTTGCAACTGAAAAGAAACTTTGTGTTCCCCACAAGCTAGGTGAAGGATGGCTTTCACACACACTTATCTCTCAGAACTGAGCATGTGGAGAGACGTTCGTTCATCTGGCACAAAGGGAACGGGTTGCAGGAGAAACTTTTACTCTGGTTTCTCAGTCTGTTTCCTAGTGCCGGTTTGAAGTTCCTGCAGTTTTCACTGTAAAACCGAGTTGGAGCTAGTACCTCCCCATATATATGTATGGAGTGGAGTTTGCAACTTAAAAGAAACTTTGTGTTCCCAACAAGCTAGGTAAAGTACGGCTTTCACACACACATATCTCTGAGAACTGAGCATGTGGAGAGACGTTCGTTTATCTAGCACAAAGGGAAAGGGTTGCAGGAGAAACTTTTACTCTGGTTTCTCAGTCTGTTTCCTAGTGCCGGTTTGAAGTTCCAGCAATTTTCACTGTAAAACCGAGTTGCAGCTAGTACCTCCCCATATATATGTATGGAGTGGAGTTTGCAAATTAAAAGAAACTTTATGTTCCCAACAAGCTAGGTGAAGGACGGCTTTCACACACACACATCTCTCAGAACTGAGCATGTGGAGAGACGATCGTTCATTTAGCACAAAGGGAACAGGTTGCAGGAGAAACTTTTACTCTGGTTTCTCAGTGTGTTTCCTAGTGCCAGTTTGAAGTTCCTGCAGTTTTCACTGTAAAACCGAGTTGGAGCTAGTATCTCCCCATATATATGTATGGAGTGGGGTTTGCAAATGAAAAGAAACTTTGTGTTCCCAACAAGCTAGGTAAAGGACGGCTTTCACACACACTTATCTCTCAGAACTGAGCATGTGGAGAGACTTTCGTTGATCTTGCACAAAGGGAACGGGTTCCAGGAGAAACTTTTACTCTGGTTTCTCAGTCTGTTTCCTAGTGCCGGTTTGAAGTTCCAGCAATTTTCACTGTAAAACCGAGTTGCAGCTAGTACCTCCCCATATATATGTATGGAGTGGAGTTTGCAACTTAAAAGAAATTTTGTGTTCCCAACAAGCTAGGTAAAGTACGGCTTTCACACACACATATCTCTCAGAACTGAGCATGTGGAGAGACGTTCGTTTATCTAGCACAAAGTGAACGGGTTGCAGGAGAAACTTTTACTCTGGTTTCTCAGTCTGTTTCCTAGTGCCGGTTTGAAGTTCCAGCAATTTTCACTGTAAAACCGAGTTGCAGCTAGTACCTCCCCATATATATGTATGGAGTGGAGTTTGCAAATGAAAAGAAACTTTATGTTCCCAAAAAGCTAGGTGAAGGACGGCTTTCACACACACACATCTCTCAGAACTGAGCATGTGGAGAGACGTTCGTTCATCTAGCACAAAGGGAACAGGTTCCAGGAGAAACATTTACTCTGGTTTCTCAGTCTGTTTCCTAGTGCCGGTTTGAAGTTAATGCAGTTTTCACTGTAAAACCTGGTTGGCGCTAGTACCTCCCCATATATATGTATGGAGTTGAGTTTGCAACTGAAAAGAAACTTTGTGTTCCCAACAAGCTTGGTGAAGGACGGCTTTCACACACACTTATCTCTCAGAACTGAGCATGTGGAGAGACGTTCGTTCATCTAGCACATAGGAAACGGTATGCAGGAGAAACTTTTACTCTGGATTCTCAGTCTGTTTCCTAGTGCTGGTTTGAAGTTCCTGCAGTTTTCACTGTAAAATCAATTTGGAGCTAGTACCTCCCCATATATATGTATGGAGTGGAGTTTGCAACTGAAAAGAAACTTTGTGTTCCCAACAAGCTATGTGAAGGATGGCTTTCACACACACTTATCTCTCAGAAGTGAGCATGTGGAGAGACGTTCGTTCATCTAGCACAAGGGGAACGGGTTGCAGGAGAAACTTTTACTGTGGTTTCTCAGTCTGTTTCCTAGTGCCGGTATGAAGTTCCTGCAGTTTTCACTGTAAAACCGATTTGGAGCTAGTACCTCCCCATATATATGTATGGAGTGGAGTTTGCAACTGAAAAGAAACTTTGTGTTCCCCACAAGCTAGGTGAAGGACGGCTTTCACACACACTTATCTCTCAGAACTGAGCATGTGGAGAGAGGTTCGTTCATCTAGCACAAAGGGAATGGGTTGCAGGAGAAACTTTTACTCTGGTTTCTCAGTCTGTTTCCTAGTACCGGTTTGAAGTTCCTGCAGTTTTCACTGTAAAACCGAGTTGGAGCTTGTACCTCCCCATATATATGTATGGAGTGGAGTTTGCAACTGAAAAGGAACTTTGTGTTCCCAACAAGCTAGGTGAAGGACGGCTTTAACACACACTTATCTCTCAGAACTGAGCATGTGGAGAGAAGTTCGTTCATCTGGCACAAAGGGAACGGGTTGCAGGAGAAACTTTTACTGTGGTTTCTCAGTCTGTTTCCTAGTGCCGGTAAGAAGTTCCTGCAGTTTTCACTGTAAAACCGAGTTGGAGCTAGTACCTCCCCATATATATGTATGGAGTGGAGTTTGCAACTGAAAAGAAACTTTGTGTTCCCCACAAGCTAGGTGAAGGATGGCTTTCACACACACTTATCTCTCAGAACTGAGCATGTGGAGAGACGTTCGTTCATCTGGCACAAAGGGAACGGGTTGCAGGAGAAACTTTTACTCTGGTTTCTCAGTCTGTTTCCTAGTGCCGGTTTGAAGTTCCTCCAGTTTTCACTGTAAAACCGAGTTGGAGCTAGTACCTCCCCATATATATGTATGGAGTGGAGTTTGCAACTTAAAAGAAACTTTGTGTTCCCAACAAGCTAGGTAAAGTACGGCTTTCACACACACATATCTCTGAGAACTGAGCATGTGGAGAGACGTTCGTTTATCTAGCACAAAGGGAAAGGGTTGCAGGAGAAACTTTTACTCTGGTTTCTCAGTCTGTTTCCTAGTGCCGGTTTGAAGTTCCAGCAATTTTCACTGTAAAACCGAGTTGCAGCTAGTACCTCCCCATATATATGTATGGAGTGGAGTTTGCAAATTAAAAGAAACTTTATGTTCCCAACAAGCTAGGTGAAGGACGGCTTTCACACACACACATCTCTCAGAACTGAGCATGTGGAGAGACGATCGTTCATTTAGCACAAAGGGAACAGGTTGCAGGAGAAACTTTTACTCTGGTTTCTCAGTGTGTTTCCTAGTGCCAGTTTGAAGTTCCTGCAGTTTTCACTGTAAAACCGAGTTGGAGCTAGTACCTCCCCATATATATGTATGGAGTGGGGTTTGCAAATGAAAAGAAACTTTGTGTTCCCAACAAGCTAGGTAAAGGACGGCTTTCACACACACTTATCTCTCAGAACTGAGCATGTGGAGAGACTTTCGTTGATCTTGCACAAAGGGAACGGGTTCCAGGAGAAACTTTTACTCTGGTTTCTCAGTCTGTTTCCTAGTGCCGGTTTGAAGTTCCAGCAATTTTCACTGTAAAACCGAGTTGCAGCTAGTACCTCCCCATATATATGTATGGAGTGGAGTTTGCAACTTAAAAGAAATTTTGTGTTCCCAACAAGCTAGGTAAAGTACGGCTTTCACACACACATATCTCTCAGAACTGAGCATGTGGAGAGACGTTCGTTTATCTAGCACAAAGTGAACGGGTTGCAGGAGAAACTTTTACTCTGGTTTCTCAGTCTGTTTCCTAGTGCCGGTTTGAAGTTCCAGCAATTTTCACTGTAAAACCGAGTTGCAGCTAGTACCTCCCCATATATATGTATGGAGTGGAGTTTGCAAATGAAAAGAAACTTTATGTTCCCAAAAAGCTAGGTGAAGGACGGCTTTCACACACACACATCTCTCAGAACTGAGCATGTGGAGAGACGTTCGTTCATCTAGCACAAAGGGAACAGGTTCCAGGAGAAACATTTACTCTGGTTTCTCAGTCTGTTTCCTAGTGCCGGTTTGAAGTTAATGCAGTTTTCACTGTAAAACCTGGTTGGCGCTAGTACCTCCCCATATATATGTATGGAGTTGAGTTTGCAACTGAAAAGAAACTTTGTGTTCCCAACAAGCTTGTTGAAGGACGGCTTTCACACACACTTATCTCTCAGAACTGAGCATGTGGAGAGACGTTCGTTCATCTAGCACATAGGAAACGGTATGCAGGAGAAACTTTTACTCTGGATTCTCAGTCTGTTTCCTAGTGCTGGTTTGAAGTTCCTGCAGTTTTCACTGTAAAATCAATTTGGAGCTAGTACCTCCCCATATATATGTATGGAGTGGAGTTTGCAACTGAAAAGAAACTTTGTGTTCCCAACAAGCTATGTGAAGGATGGCTTTCACACACACTTATCTCTCAGAAGTGAGCATATGGAGAGACGTTCGTTCATCTAGCACAAGGGGAACGGGTTGCAGGAGAAACTTTTACTGTGGTTTCTCAGTCTGTTTCCTAGTGCCGGTATGAAGTTCCTGCAGTTTTCACTGTAAAACCGATTTGGAGCTAGTACCTCCCCATATATATGTATGGAGTGGAGTTTGCAACTGAAAAGAAACTTTGTGTTCCCCACAAGCTAGGTGAAGGACGGCTTTCACACACACTTATCTCTCAGAACTGAGCATGTGGAGAGAGGTTCGTTCATCTAGCACAAAGGGAATGGGTTGCAGGAGAAACTTTTACTCTGGTTTCTCAGTCTGTTTCCTAGTACCGGTTTGAAGTTCCTGCAGTTTTCACTGTAAAACCGAGTTGGAGCTTGTACCTCCCCATATATATGTATGGAGTGGAGTTTGCAACTGAAAAGGAACTTTGTGTTCCCAACAAGCTAGGTGAAGGACGGCTTTAACACACACTTATCTCTCAGAACTGAGCATGTGGAGAGAAGTTCGTTCATCTGGCACAAAGGGAACGGGTTGCAGGAGAAACTTTTACTGTGGTTTCTCAGTCTGTTTCCTAGTGCCGGTATGAAGTTCCTGCAGTTTTCACTGTAAAACCGAGTTGGAGCTAGTACCTCCCCATATATATGTATGGAGTGGAGTTTGCAACTGAAAAGAAACTTTGTGTTCCCAACAAGCTAGGTGAAGGATGGCTTTCACACACACTTATCTCTCAGAACTGAGCATGTGGAGAGACGTTCGTTCATCTGGCACAAAGGGAACGGGTTGCAGGAGAAACTTTTACTCTGGTTTCTCAGTCTGTTTCCTAGTGCCGGTTTGAAGTTCCTGCAGTTTTCACTGTAAAACCGAGTTGGAGCTAGTACCTCCCCATATATATGTATGGAGTGGAGTTTGCAACTTAAAAGAAACTTTGTGTTCCCAACAAGCTAGGTAAAGTACGGCTTTCACACACACATATCTCTGAGAACTGATCATGTGGAGAGACGTTCGTTTATCTAGCACAAAGGGAACGGGTTGCAGGAGAAACTTTTACTCTGGTTTCTCAGTCTGTTTCCTAGTGCCGGTTTGAAGTTCCAGCAATTTTCACTGTAAAACCGAGTTGCAGCTAGTACCTACCCATATATATGTATGGAGTGGAGTTTGCAAATTAAAAGAAACTTTATGTTCCCAACAAGCTAGGTGAAGGACGGCTTTCACACACACACATCTCTCAGAACTGAGCATGTGGAGAGACGATCGTTCATTTAGCACAACGGGAACAGGTTGCAGGAGAAACTTTTACTCTGGTTTCTCAGTGTGTTTCCTAGTGCCAGTTTGAAGTTCCTGCAGTTTTCACTGTAAAACCGAGTTGGAGCTAGTACCTCCCCATATATATGTATGGAGTGGGGTTTGCAAATGAAAAGAAACTTTGTGTTCCCAACAAGCTAGGTAAAGGACGGCTTTCACACACACTTATCTCTCAGAACTTAGCATGTGGAGAGACTTTCGTTCATCTTGCACAAAGGGAACGGGTTCCAGGAGAAACTTTTACTCTGGTTTCTCAGTCTGTTTCCTAGTGCCGGTTTGAAGTTCCAGCAATTTTCACTGTAAAACCGAGTTGCAGCTAGTACCTCCCCATATATATGTATGGAGTGGAGTTTGCAAATGAAAAGAAACTTTATGTTCCCAAAAAGCTAGGTGAAGAACGGCTTTCACACACACACATCTCTCAGAACTGAGCATGTGGAGAGACGTTCGTTCATCTAGCACAAAAAGAATGGGTTGCAGGAGAAACTTTTACTCTGGTTTCTCAGTCTGTTTCCTAGTGCCTGTTTGAAGTTCCTGCAGTTTTCACTGTAAAACAGAGTTGGAGCTAGTACCTCCCCATATATATGTATGGAGTGGAGTTTGCAAATGAAAAGAAACTTTGTGTTCCCAACAAGCTAGGTGAAGGACGGCTTTCACACACACTTATCTCTCAGCACTGAGCATGTGGAGAGACGTTCGTTCATCTAGCACAAAGGGAACGGGTTGCAGGAGAAACTTTTACTCTGGTTCCTCAGTCTGTTTCCTAGTGCCGGTTTGAAGTTCCTGCAGTTTTCACTGTAAAACCGAGTTGGAGTTAGTACCTCCCCATATATATGTATGGACTGGAGTTTGCAACTTAAAAGAAACTTTGTGTTCCCAACAAGCTAGGTAAAGTACGGCTTTCACACACACATATCTCTCAGAACTGAGCATGTGGAGAGACGTTCGTTCATCTAGCACAAAGGGAATGGGTTGCAGGAGAAACTTTTACTCTGGTTTCTCAGTCTGTTTCCTAGTACCGGTTTGAAGTTCCTGCAGTTTTCACTGTAAAACCGAGTTGGAGCTTGTACCTCCCCATATATATGTATGGAGTGGAGTTTGCAACTGAAAAGGAACTTTGTGTTCCCAACAAGCTAGGTGAAGGACGGCTTTAACACACACTTATCTCTCAGAACTGAGCATGTGGAGAGAAGTTCGTTCATCTGGCACAAAGGGAACGGGTTGCAGGAGAAACTTTTACTGTGGTTTCTCAGTCTGTTTCCTAGTGCCGGTATGAAGTTCCTGCAGTTTTCACTGTAAAACCGAGTTGGAGCTAGTACCTCCCCATATATATGTATGGAGTGGAGTTTGCAACTGAAAAGAAACTTTGTGTTCCCAACAAGCTAGGTGAAGGATGGCTTTCACACACACTTATCTCTCAGAACTGAGCATGTGGAGAGACGTTCGTTCATCTGGCACAAAGGGAACGGGTTGCAGGAGAAACTTTTACTCTGGTTTCTCAGTCTGTTTCCTAGTGCCGGTTTGAAGTTCCTGCAGTTTTCACTGTAAAACCGAGTTGGAGCTAGTACCTCCCCATATATATGTATGGAGTGGAGTTTGCAACTTAAAAGAAACTTTGTGTTCCCAACAAGCTAGGTAAAGTACGGCTTTCACACACACATATCTCTGAGAACTGATCATGTGGAGAGACGTTCGTTTATCTAGCACAAAGGGAACGGGTTGCAGGAGAAACTTTTACTCTGGTTTCTCAGTCTGTTTCCTAGTGCCGGTTTGAAGTTCCAGCAATTTTCACTGTAAAACCGAGTTGCAGCTAGTACCTACCCATATATATGTATGGAGTGGAGTTTGCAAATTAAAAGAAACTTTATGTTCCCAACAAGCTAGGTGAAGGACGGCTTTCACACACACACATCTCTCAGAACTGAGCATGTGGAGAGACGATCGTTCATTTAGCACAACGGGAACAGGTTGCAGGAGAAACTTTTACTCTGGTTTCTCAGTGTGTTTCCTAGTGCCAGTTTGAAGTTCCTGCAGTTTTCACTGTAAAACCGAGTTGGAGCTAGTACCTCCCCATATATATGTATGGAGTGGGGTTTGCAAATGAAAAGAAACTTTGTGTTCCCAACAAGCTAGGTAAAGGACGGCTTTCACACACACTTATCTCTCAGAACTTAGCATGTGGAGAGACTTTCGTTCATCTTGCACAAAGGGAACGGGTTCCAGGAGAAACTTTTACTCTGGTTTCTCAGTCTGTTTCCTAGTGCCGGTTTGAAGTTCCAGCAATTTTCACTGTAAAACCGAGTTGCAGCTAGTACCTCCCCATATATATGTATGGAGTGGAGTTTGCAAATGAAAAGAAACTTTATGTTCCCAAAAAGCTAGGTGAAGAACGGCTTTCACACACACACATCTCTCAGAACTGAGCATGTGGAGAGACGTTCGTTCATCTAGCACAAAAAGAATGGGTTGCAGGAGAAACTTTTACTCTGGTTTCTCAGTCTGTTTCCTAGTGCCTGTTTGAAGTTCCTGCAGTTTTCACTGTAAAACAGAGTTGGAGCTAGTACCTCCCCATATATATGTATGGAGTGGAGTTTGCAAATGAAAAGAAACTTTGTGTTCCCAACAAGCTAGGTGAAGGACGGCTTTCACACACACTTATCTCTCAGCACTGAGCATGTGGAGAGACGTTCGTTCATCTAGCACAAAGGGAACGGGTTGCAGGAGAAACTTTTACTCTGGTTCCTCAGTCTGTTTCCTAGTGCCGGTTTGAAGTTCCTGCAGTTTTCACTGTAAAACCGAGTTGGAGTTAGTACCTCCCCATATATATGTATGGACTGGAGTTTGCAACTTAAAAGAAACTTTGTGTTCCCAACAAGCTAGGTAAAGTACGGCTTTCACACACACATATCTCTCAGAACTGAGCATGTGGAGAGACGTTCGTTTATCTAGCACAAAGTGAACGGGTTGCAGGAGAAACTTTTACTCTGGTTTCTCAGTCTGTTTCCTAGTGCCGGTTTGAAGTTCCAGCAATTTTCACTGTAAAACCGAGTTGCAGCTAGTACCTCCCCATATATATGTATGGAGTGGAGTTTGCAAATGAAAAGAAACTTTATGTTCCCAAAAAGCTAGGTGAAGGACGGCTTTCACACACACACATCTCTCAGAACTGAGCATGTGGAGAGACGTTCGTTCATCTAGCACAAAGGGAACAGGTTGCAGGAGAAACTATTACTCTGGTTTCTCAGTCTGTTTCCTAGTGCCGGTTTGAAGTTCCTGCAGTTTTCACTGTAAAACCTGGTTGGCGCTAGTACCTCCCCATATATATGTATGGAGTTGAGTTTGCAACTGAAAAGAAACTTTGTTTTCCCAACAAGCTTGGTGAAGGACGGCTTTCACACACACTTATCTCTCAGAACTGAGCATGTGGAGAGACGTTCGTTCATCTAGCACATAGGAAACGGTTTGCAGGAGAAACTTTTACTCTGGATTCTCAGTCTGTTTCCTAGTGCTGGTTTGAAGTTCGTGCAGTTTTCACTGTAAAATCAAGTTGGAGCTAGTACCTCCCCATATATATGTATGGAGTGGAGTTTGCAACTGAAAAGAAACTTTGTGTTCCCAACAAGCTAGGTGAAGGATGGCTTTCACACACACTTATCTCTCAGAAGTGAGCATGTGGAGAGACGTTCGTTCATCTAGCACAAGGGGAACTGGTTGCAGGAGAAACTTTTACTGTGGTTTCTCAGTCTGTTTCCTAGTGCCGGTATGAAGTTCCTGCAGTTTTCACTGTAAAACCGATTTGGAGCTAGTACCTCCCCATATATATGTATGGAGTGGAGTTTGCAACTGAAAAGAAACTTTGTGTTCCCCACAAGCTAGGTGAAGGACGGCTTTCACACACACTTATCTCTCAGAACTGAGCATGTGGAGAGAGGTTCGTTCATCTAGCACAAAGGGAATGGGTTGCAGGAGAAACTTTTACTCTGGTTTCTCAGTCTGTTTCCTAGTACCGGTTTGAAGTTCCTGCAGTTTTCACTGTAAAACCGAGTTGGAGCTTGTACCTCCCCATATATATGTATGGAGTGGAGTTTGCAACTGAAAAGGAACTTTGTGTTCCCAATAAGCTAGGTGAAGGACGGCTTTAACACACACTTATCTCTCAGAACTGAGCATGTGGAGAGACGTTCGTTCATCTGGCACAAAAGGAACGGGTTGCAGGAGAAACTTTTACTGTGGTTTCTCAGTCTGTTTCCTAGTGCCGGTATGAAGTTCCTGCAGTTTTCACTGTAAAACCGAGTTGGAGCTAGTACCTCCCCATATATATGTATGGAGTGGAGTTTGCAATTGAAAAGAAACTTTGTGTTCCCAACAAGCTAGGTGAAGGACGGCTTTCACACACACTTATCTCTCAGAACAGAGCATGTGGTGAGACGTTCATTCATCTAGCACAAAGTGAAAGGGTTGCAGGAGAAACTTTTAGTTTTGTTTCTCAGACTGTTTCCTAGTGCCGGTTTGAAGTTCCTGCAGTTTTCACTGTAAAACCGTGTTGGAGCTAGTACCTACCCATATATATGTATGGAGTGGACTTGGCAACTGAAAAGAAACTTTGTGTTCCCAACAAGCTTGGTGAAGGACGGCTTTCACACACACACATCTCTCAGAACTGAGCATGTGGAGAGACGTTCGTTCATCTAGCACAAAGGGAACAGGTTGCAGGAGAAACTTTTTCTCTGGTTTCTCAGTCTTTTTCCTAGTGCCGGTTTGAAGTTCCTGCAGTTTTCACTGTAAAACCTGGTTGGCGCTAGTACCTCCCCATATATATGTATGCAGTTGAGTTTGCAACTGAAAAGAAACTTTGTGTTCCCAACAAGCTAGGGGAAGGACGGCTTTCACACACACTTATCTCTCAGAACTGAACATGTGGAGAGACTTTCGTTCATCTAGCACATAGGAAACGGGTTGCAGGAGAAACTTTTACTCTGGTTTCTCAGTCTTTTTACTAGTGCTGGTTTGAAGTTCCTGCAGTTTTCACTGTAAAATCAAGTTGGAGCTAGTACCTCCCCATATATATGTATGGAGTGGAGTTTGCAACTGAAAAGAAACTTTGTGTTCCCAACAAGCTAGGTGAAGGATGGCTTTCACACACACTTATCTCTCAGAACTGAGCATGTGGAGAGACGTTCTTTCATCTAGCACAAGGGGAACGGGTTGCAGGAGAAACTTTTACTGTGGTTTCTCAGTCTGTTTCCTAGTGCCGGTATGAAGTTCCTGCAGTTTTCACTGTAAAACCGAGTTGGAGCTAGTACCTCCCCATATATATGTATGGAGTGGAGTTTGCAAGTGAAAAGAAACTTTGTGTTCCCAACAAGCTAGGTGAAAGACGGCTTTCACACACAATTATCTCTCAGAACTGAGCATGTGGAGAGAGGTTCGTTCATCTAGCACAAAGGGAATGGTTTGCAGGAGAAACTTTTACTCTGGTTTCTCAGTCTGTTTCCTAGTGCCGGTTTGAAGTTCCTGCAGTTTTCACTGTAAAACCGAGTTGGAGCTAGTACCTCCCCATATATATGTATGGAGTGGAGTTTGCAACTTAAAAGAAACTTTGTGTTCCCAACAAGCTAGGTAAAGTACGGCTTTCACACACACATATCTCTCAGAACTGAGCATGTGGAGAGACGTTCGTTTATCTAGCACAAAGGGAACGGGTTGCAGGAGAAACTTTTACTCTGGTTTCTCAGTCTGTTTCCTAGTGCCGGTTTGAAGTTCCAGCAATTTTCACTGTAAAACCGAGTTGCAGCTTGTACCTCCCCATATATATGTATGGAGTGGAGTTTGCAAATTAAAAGAAACTTTATGTTCCCAAGAAGCTAGGTGAAGGACGGCTTTCACACACACACATCTCTCAGAACTGAGCATGTGGAGAGACGATCGTTCATTTAGCACAAAGGGAACAGGTTGCAGGAGAAACTTTTACTCTGGTTTCTCAGTGTGTTTCCTAGTGCCAGTTTGAAGTTCCTGCAGTTTTCACTGTAAAACCGAGTTGGAGCTAGTACCTCCCCATATATATGTATGGAGTGGGGTTTGCAACTGAAAAGAAACTTTGTGTTCCCAACAAGCTAGGTAAAGGACGGCTTTCACACACACTTATCTCTCAGAACTGAGCATGTGGAGAGACGTTCGTTCATCTTGCACAAAGGGAACGGGTTGCAGGAGAAACTTTTACTCTGGTTTCTCAGTCTGTTTCCTAGTGCCTGTTTGAAGTTCCTGCAGTTTTCACTGTAAAACAGAGTTGGAGCTAGTACCTCCCCATATATATGTATGGAGTGGAGTTTGCAACTGAAAAGAAACTTTGTGTTCCCAACAAGCTAGGTGAAGGACGGCTTTCACACACACTTATCTCTCAGCACTGAGCATGTGGAGAGACGTTCGTTCATCTAGCACAAAGGGAACGGGTTGCAGGAGAAACTTTTACTCTGGTTTCTCAGTCTGTTTCCTAGTGCCGGTTTGAAGTTCCTGCAGTTTTCACTGTAAAACCGAGTTGGAGCTAGTACCTCCCCATATATAAGTATGGAGTGGAGTTTGCAACTTAAAAGAAACTTTGTGTTCCCAACAAGCTAGGTAAAGTACGGCTTTCACACACACATATCTCTCAGAACTGAGCATGTGGAGAGACGTTCGTTTATCTAGCACAAAGGGAACAGGTTGCAGGAGAAACTTTTACTCTGGTTTCTCAGTCTGTTTCCTAGTGCCGGTTTGAAGTTCCTGCAGTTTTCACTGTAAAACCTTGTTGGCGCTAGTACCTCCCCATATATATGTATGGATTTGAGTTTGCAACTGAAAAGAAACTTTGTGTTCCCAACAAGCTTGGTGAAGGACGGCTTTCACACACACTTATCTCTCAGAACTGAGCATGTGGAGAGATGTTCGTTCATCTAGCACATAGGAAACGGGTTGCAGGAGAAACTTTTACTCTGGTTTCTCAGTCTGTTTCCTAGTGCTGGTTTGAAGTTCCTGCAGTTTTCACTGTAAAATCAAGTTGGAGCTAGTACCTCCCCATATATATGTATGGAGTGGAGTTTGCAACTGAAAAGAAACTTTGTGTTCCCAACAAGCTAGGTGAAGGACGGCTTTCACACACACTTATCTCTCAGAACTGAGCATGTGGAGAGAGGTTCATTCATCTAGCACAAAGGGAATGGGTTGCAGGAGAAACTTTTACTCTGGTTTCTCAGTCTGTTTCCTAGTACCGGTTTGAAGTTCCTGCAGTTTTCACTGTAAAACCGAGTTGGAGCTAGTACCTCCCCATATATATGTATGGAGTGGAGTTTGCAACTGAAAAGAAACTTTGTGTTCCCAACAAGCTAGGTGAAGGACGGCTTTAACACACACTTATCTCTCAGAACTGAGCATGTGGAGAGACGTTCGTTCATCTAGCACAAAGGGAACGGGTTGCAGGAGAAACTTTTACTGTGGTATCTCAGTCTGTTTCCTAGTGCCGGTATGAAGTTCCTGCAGTTTTCACTGTAAAACCGAGTTGGAGCTAGTACCTCCCCATATATATGTATGGAGTGGAGTTTGCAAGTGAAAAGAAACTTTGTGTTCCCAACAAGCTAGGTGAAAGACGGCTTTCACACACAATTATCTCTCAGAACTGAGCATGTGGAGAGAGGTTCGTTCATCTAGCACAAAGGGAATGGTTTGCAGGAGAAACTTTTACTCTGGTTTCTCAGTCTGTTTCCTAGTGCCGGTTTGAAGTTCCTGCAGTTTTCACTGTAAAACCGAGTTGGAGCTAGTACCTCCCCATATATATGTATGGAGTGGAGTTTGCAACTTAAAAGAAACTTTGTGTTCCCAACAAGCTAGGTAAAGTACGGCTTTCACACACACATATCTCTCAGAACTGAGCATGTGGAGAGACGTTCGTTTATCTAGCACAAAGGGAACGGGTTGCAGGGGAAACTTTTACTCTGGTTTCTCAGTCTGTTTCCTAGTGCCGGTTTGAAGTTCCAGCAATTTTCACTGTAAAACCGAGTTGCAGCTTGTACCTCCCCATATATATGTATGGAGTGGAGTTTGCAAATTAAAAGAAACTTTATGTTCCCAAGAAGCTAGGTGAAGGACGGCTTTCACACACACACATCTCTCAGAACTGAGCATGTGGAGAGACGATCGTTCATTTAGCACAAAGGGAACAGGTTGCAGGAGAAACTTTTACTCTGGTTTCTCAGTGTGTTTCCTAGTGCCAGTTTGAAGTTCCTGCAGTTTTCACTGTAAAACCGAGTTGGAGCTAGTACCTCCCCATATATATGTATGGAGTGGGGTTTGCAACTGAAAAGAAACTTTGTGTTCCCAACAAGCTAGGTAAAGGACGGCTTTCACACACACTTATCTCTCAGAACTGAGCATGTGGAGAGACGTTCGTTCATCTTGCACAAAGGGAACGGGTTGCAGGAGAAACTTTTACTCTGGTTTCTCAGTCTGTTTCCTAGTGCCTGTTTGAAGTTCCTGCAGTTTTCACTGTAAAACAGAGTTGGAGCTAGTACCTCCCCATATATATGTATGGAGTGGAGTTTGCAACTGAAAAGAAACTTTGTGTTCCCAACAAGCTAGGTGAAGGACGGCTTTCACACACACTTATCTCTCAGCACTGAGCATGTGGAGAGACGTTCGTTCATCTAGCACAAAGGGAACGGGTTGCAGGAGAAACTTTTACTCTGGTTTCTCAGTCTGTTTCCTAGTGCCGGTTTGAAGTTCCTGCAGTTTTCACTGTAAAACCGAGTTGGAGCTAGTACCTCCCCATATATAAGTATGGAGTGGAGTTTGCATCTTAAAAGAAACTTTGTGTTCCCAACAAGCTAGGTAAAGTACGGCTTTCACACACACATATCTCTCAGAACTGAGCATGTGGAGAGACGTTCGTTTATCTAGCACAAAGTGAACGGGTTGCAGGAGAAACTTTTACTCTGGTTTCTCAGTCTGTTTCCTAGTGCCGGTTTGAAGTTCCAGCAATTTAAACTGTAAAACCGAGTTGCAGCTAGTACCTCCCCATATATATGTATGGAGTGGAGTTTGCAAATTAAAAGAAACTTTATGTTCCCAAAAAGCTAGGTGAAGTACGGCTTTCACACACACACATCTCTCAGAACTGAGCATGTGGAGAGACGTTCGTTCATTTAGCACAAAGGGAACAGGTTGCAGGAGAAACTTTTACCCTGGTTTCTCAGTGTGTTTCCTAGTGCCAGTTTGAAGTTCCTGCATTTTTCACTGTAAAACCGTGTTGGAGCTAGTACCTCCCCATATATATGTATGGAGTGGGGTTTGCAACTGAAAAGAAACTTTGTGTTCCCAACAAGCTAGGTAAAGGACGGCTTTCACACACACTTATCTCTCAGAACTGAGCATGTGGAGAGACGTTCGTTCATCTTGCACAAAGGGAACGGTTTCCAGGAGAAACTTTTACTCTGGATTCTCAGTCTGTTTCCTAGTGCCGGTTTGAAGTTCCAGCAATTTTCACTGTAAAACCGAGTTGCAGCTAGTACCTCCCCATATATATGTATGGAGTGGAGTTTGCAAATGAAAAGAAACTTTATGTTCCCAAAAAGCTAGGTGAAGTACGGCTTTCACACACACACATCTCTCAGAACTGAGCATGTGGAGAGACGTTCGTTTATCTAGCACAAAGGGAACAGGTTGCAGGAGAAACTTTTACTCTGGTTTCTCAGTCTGTTTCCTAGTGCCGGTTTGAAGTTCCTGCAGTTTTCACTGTAAAACCGTGTTGGCGCTAGTACCTCCCCATATATATGTATGGATTTGAGTTTGCAACTGAAAAGAAACTTTGTGTTCCCAACAAGCTTGGTGAAGGACGGCTTTCACACACACTTATCTCTCAGAACTGAGCATGTGGAGAGATGTTCGTTCATCTAGCACATAGGAAACGGGTTGCAGGAGAAACTTTTACTCTGGTTTCTCAGTCTGTTTCCTAGTGCTGGTTTGAAGTTCCTGCAGTTTTCACTGTAAAATCAAGTTGGAGCTAGTACCTCCCCATATATATGTATGGAGTGGAGTTTGCAACTGAAAAGAAACTTTGTGTTCCCAACAAGCTAGGTGAAGGACGGCTTTCACACACACTTATCTCTCAGAACTGAGCATGTGGAGAGATGTTCATTCATCTAGCACAAAGGGAATGGGTTGCAGGAGAAACTTTTACTCTGGTTTCTCAGTCTGTTTCCTAGTACCGGTTTGAAGTTCCTGCAGTTTTCACTGTAAAACTGAGTTGGAGCTAGTACCTCCCCATATATATGTATGGAGTGGAGTTTGCAACTGAAAAGAAACTTTGTGTTCCCAACAAGCTAGGTGAAGGACGGCTTTAACACACACTTATCTCTCAGAACTGAGCATGTGGAGAGACGTTCGTTCATCTAGCACAAAGGGAACGGGTTGCAGGAGAAACTTTTACTGTGGTATCTCAGTCTGTTTCCTAGTGCCGGTATGAAGTTCCTGAAGTTTTCACTGTAAAACCGAGTTGGAGCTAGTACCTCCCCATATATATGTATGGAGTGGAGTTTGCAAGTGAAAAGAAACTTTGTGTTCCCAACAAGCTAGGTGAAGGACGGCTTTCACACACACTTTTCTCTCAGAACAGAGCATGTGGAGAGACTTTCGTTCATCTAGCACAAAGTGAATGGGTTGCAGGAGAAACTTTTAGTTTGATTTCTCAGTCTGTTTCCTAGTGCCGGTTTGAAGTTCCTGCAGTTTTCACTGTAAAACCGAGTTGGAGCTAGTACCTCCCCATATATATGTATGGAGTGGAGTTGGCAACTGAAAAGAAACTTTGTGTTCCCAACAAGCTTGGTGAAGGACGGCTTTCACACACACACATCTCTCAGACCTGAGCATGTGGAGAGACGTTCGTTCATCTAGCACATAGGAAACGGTTTGCAGGAGAAACTTTTACTCTGGTTTCTCAGTCTGTTTCCTAGTGCTGGTTTGAAGTTCCTGCAGTTTTCACTGTAAAATCAAGTTGGAGCTAGTACCTCCCCATATATATGTATGGAGTGGAGTTTGCAACTGAAAAGAAACATTGTGTTCCCAACAAGCTAGGTGAAGGATGGCATTCACACACATTTATCTCTCAGAACTGAGCATGTGGAGAGACGTTCTTTCATCTAGCACAAGGGGAACGGGTTGCAGGAGAAACTTTTACTGTGGTTTCTCAGTCTGTTCCTAGTGCCGGTATGAAGTTCCTGCAGTTTTCACTGTAAAACCGAGTTGGAGCTAGTACCTCCCCATATATATGTATGGAGTGGAGTTTGCAACTGAAAAGGAACTTTGTGTTCCCAACAAGCTAGGTGAAGGACGGCTTTAACACACAATTATCTCTCAGAACTGAGCATGTGGAGAGACGTTCTTTCATCTAGCACAAGGGGAACGGGTTGCAGGAGAAACTTTTACTGTGGTTTCTCAGTCTGTTCCTAGTGCCGGTATGAAGTTCCTGCAGTTTTCACTGTAAAACCGAGTTGGAGCTAGTACCTCCCCATATATATGTATGCAGTGGAGTTTGCAACTGAAAAGGAACTTTGTGTTCCCAACAAGCTAGGTGAAGGACGGCTTTAACACACACTTATCTCTCAGAACTGAGCATGTGGAGAGACGTTCGTTCATCTAGCACAACGGGAACGGGTTGCAGGAGAAACTTTTACTGTGGTTTCTCAGTCTTTTTCCTAGTGCCGGTATGAAGTTCCTGCACTTTTCATTGTAAAACCGAATTGGAGCTTGTACCTCCCCATATATATGTATGGAGTGGAGTTTGCAAGTGAAAAGAAACTTTGTGTTCCCAACAAGCTAGGTGAAGGACGGCTTTCACACACACTTATCTCTCAGAACAGAGCATGTGGAGAGACGTTCGTTCATCTAGCACAAAGTGAATGGGTTGCAGGAGAAACTTTTAGTTTGGTTTCTCAGTCTGTTTCCTAGTGCCAGTTTGAATTTCCTGCAGTTTTCACTGTAAAACCGAGTTGGAGCTTGTACCTCCCCATATATATGTATGGAGTGGAGTTGGCAACTGAAAAGAAACTTTGTGTTCCCAACAAGCTTGGTGAAGGACGGCTTTCACACACACACATCTCTCAGAACTGAGCATGTGGAGAGACGTTCGTTCATCTAGCACAAAGGGAACAGGTTGCAGGAGAAACTTTTTCTCTGGTTTCTCAGTCTGTTTCCTAGTGCCGGTTTGAAGTTCCTGCAGTTTTCACTGTAAAACCTGGTTGGCGCTAGTACATCCCCATATATATGTATGGAGTTGAGTTTGCAACTGAAAAGAAACTTTGTGTTCCCAACAAGCTAGGTGAAGGACGGCTTTCACACACACTTATCTCTCAGAACTGATCATGTGGAGAGACGTTCGTTCATCTAGCACATAGGAAACGGGTTGCAGGAGAAACTTTTACTCTGGTTTCTCAGTCTGTTTCCTAGTGCTGGTTTGAAATTCCTGCAGTTTTCACTGTAAAATCAAGTTGGAGCTAGTACCTCCCCATATATATGTATGGAGTGGAGTTTGCAACTGAAAAGGAACTTTGTGTTCCCAACAAGCTAGGTGAAGGACGGCTTTAACACACACTTATCTCTCAGAACTGAGCATGTGGAGAGACGTTCTTTCATCTAGCACAAGGGGAACGGGTTGCAGGAGAAACTTTTACTGTGGTTTCTCAGTCTGTTTCCTAGTGCCGGTATGAAGTTCCTGCAGTTTTCACTGTAAAACCGAGTTGGTGCTAGTACCTCCCCATATATATGTATGGAGTGGAGTTTGCAACTGAAAAGGAACTTTGTGTTCCCAACAAGCTAGGTGAAGGACGGCTTTAACACACACTTATCTCTCAGAACTGAGCATGTGGAGAGACGTTCGTTCATCTAGCACAAAGGGAACGGGTTGCAGGAGAAACTTTTACTGTGGTTTCTCAGT
The DNA here is from genome assembly GCF_036321535.1 of Camelus dromedarius. NCBI lineage: Eukaryota > Metazoa > Chordata > Mammalia > Artiodactyla > Camelidae > Camelus > Camelus dromedarius. The sequence goes on along the minus strand of NW_026989819.1, from coordinate 2,409,589 downwards.
CTGTTTCCTAGTGCCGGTAAGAAGTTCCTGCAGTTTTCACTGTAAAACCGAATTGGAGCTTGTACCTCCCCATATATATGTATGGAGTGGAGTTTGCAAGTGAAAAGAAACTTTGTGTTCCCAACAAGCTAGGTGAAGTACGGCTTTCACACACACTTATCTCTCAGAACAGAGCATGTGGAGAGACGTTCGTTCATCTAGCACAAAGTGAATGGGTTGCAGGAGAAACTTTTAGTTTGGTTTCTCAGTCTGTTTCCTAGTGCCGGTTTGAATTTCCTGCAGTTTTCACTGTAAAACCGAGTTGGAGCTTGTACCTCCCCATATATATGTATGGAGTGGAGTTGGCAACTGAAAAGAAACTTTGTGTTCCCAACAACCTTGGTGAAGGACGGCTTTCACACACACACATCTCTCAGAACTGAGCATGTGGAGAGACGTTCGTTCACCTAGCACGAATGGAACAGGTTGCAGGAGAAACTTTTTCTCTGGTTTCTCAGTCTGTTTCCTAGTGCCGGTTTGAAGTTCCTGCAGTTTTCACTGTAAAACCTGGTTGGCGCTAGTACCTCCCCATATATATGTATGGAGTGGAGTTTGCAACTGAAAAGAAACTTTGTGTTCCCAACAAGCTAGGTGAAGGACGGCTTTCACACACACTTATCTCTCAGAACTGAGCATGTGGAGAGAGGTTCGTTCATCTAGCACAAAGGGAATGGGTTGCAGGAGAAACTTTTACTCTGGTTTCTCAGTCTGTTTCCTAGTGCCGGTTTGAAGTTCCTGCAGTTTTCACTGTAAAACAGAGTTGGAGCTAGTACCTCCCCATATATATGTATGGATTGGAGTTTGCAACTGAAAAGAAACTTTGTGTTCCCAACAAGCTAGGTGAAGGACGGCTTTAACACACACTTATCTCTCTGAAATGAGCATGTGGAGAGAGGTTCGTTCATCTAGCACAAAGGGAATGGGTTGCAGGAGAAACTTTTACTCTGGTTTCTCAGACTGTTTCCTAGTGCTGGTTTGAAGTTCCTGCAGTTTTCACTGTAAAACCGAGTTGGAGCTAGTACCTCCCCATATATATGTATGGAGTGGAGTTTGCAAGTGAAAAGAAACTTTGTGTTCTCAACAAGCTAGGTGAAGGACGGCTTTCACACACACTTATCTCTCAGAACAGAGCATGTGGAGAGACGTTCGTTCATCTAGCACAAAGTGAATGGGTTGCAGGAGAAACTTTTAGTTTGGTTTCTCAGTCTGTTTCCTAGTGCCGGTTTGAAGTTCCTGCAGTTTTCACTGTAAAACAGAGTTGGAGCTAGTACCACCCCATATATATGTATGGAGTGGAGTTGGCAACTGAAAAGAAACTTTGTGTTCCCAACAAGCTTGGTGAAGGACGGCTTTCACTCACACACATCTCTCAGAACTGAGCATGTGGAGAGACGTTCGTTCATCTAGCACAAAGGGATCAGGTTGCAGGAGAAACTTTTTCTCTGGTTTCTCAGTCTGTTTCCTAGTGCCGGTTTGAAGTTCCTGCAGTTTTCACTGTAAAACCTGGTTGGCGCTAGTAAATCCCCATATATATGTATGGAGTTGAGTTTGCAACTGAAAAGAAACTTTGTGTTCCCAACAAGCTAGGTGAAGGACGGCTTTAACACACACTTATCTCTCAGAACTGATCATGTGGAGAGACGTTCGTTCATCTAGCACATAGGAAACGGGTTGCAGGAGAAACTTTTACTCTGGTTTCTCAGTCTGTTTCCTAGTGCTGGTTTGAAGTTCCTGCAGTTTTCACTGTAAAATCAAGTTGGAGCTAGTACCTCCCCATATATATGTATGGAGTGGAGTTTGCAACTGAAAAGAAACTTTGTGTTCCCAACAAGCTAGGTGAAGGATGGCTTTCACACACACTTATCACTCAGAACAGAGCATGTGGAGAGACGTTCGTTCATCTAGCACAAAGGGAATGGGTTGCAGGAGAAACATTTACTCTGGTTTCTCAGTCTGTTTCCTAGTGCTGGTGTGAAGTTCCTGCAGTTTTCACTGTAAAACCGAGTTGGAGCTAGTACCTCCCCATATATATGTATGGAGTGGAGTTTGCAAGTGAAAAGAAACTTTGTGTTCCCAACAAGCTAGGTGAAGGACGGCTTTCACACACACTTATCTCTCAGAACAGAGCATGTGGAGAGACGTTCGTTCATCTAGCACAAAGTGAATGGGTTGCAGGAGAAACTTTTAGTTTGGTTTCTCAGTCTGTTTCCTAGTGCCGGTTTGAAGTTCCTGCAGTTTTCACTGTAAAACAGAGTTGGAGCTAGTACCACCCCATATATATGTATGGAGTGGAGTTGGCAACTGAAAAGAAACTTTGTGTTCCCAACAAGCTTGGTGAAGGACGGCTTTCACTCACACACATCTCTCAGAACTGAGCATGTGGAGAGACGTTCGTTCATCTAGCACAAAGGGATCAGGTTGCAGGAGAAACTTTTTCTCTGGTTTCTCAGTCTGTTTCCTAGTGCCGGTTTGAAGTTCCTGCAGTTTTCACTGTAAAACCTGGTTGGCGCTAGTAAATCCCCATATATATGTATGGAGTTGAGTTTGCAACTGAAAAGAAACTTTGTGTTCCCAACAAGCTAGGTGAAGGACGGCTTTAACACACACTTATCTCTCAGAACTGATCATGTGGAGAGACGTTCGTTCATCTAGCACATAGGAAACGGGTTGCAGGAGAAACTTTTACTCTGGTTTCTCAGTCTGTTTCCTAGTGCTGGTTTGAAGTTCCTGCAGTTTTCACTGTAAAATCAAGTTGGAGCTAGTACCTCCCCATATATATGTATGGAGTGGAGTTTGCAACTGAAAAGAAACTTTGTGTTCCCAACAAGCTAGGTGAAGGATGGCTTTCACACACACTTATCTCTCAGAACTGAGCATGTGGAGAGACGTTCGTTCATCTAGCACAAGGGGAACGGGTTGCAGGAGAATCTATTACTGTGGTTTCTCAGTCTGTTTCCTAGTGCCGGTATGAAGTTCCTGCAGTTTTCACTGTAAAACCGAGTTGGAGCTAGTACCTCCCCATATATATGTATGGAGTGGAGTTTGCAAGTGAAAAGAAACTTTGTGTTCCCAACAAGCTAGGTGAAGGACGGCTTTCACACACAATTATCTCTCAGAACTGAGCATGTGGAGAGAGGTTCGTTCATCTAGCACAAAGGGAATGGGTTGCAGAAGAAACTTTTACTCTGGTTTCTCAGTCTGTTTCCTAGTGCCGGTTTGAAGTTCCTGCAGTTTTCACTGTAAAACCGAGTTGGAGCTAGTACCTCCCCATATATATGTATGGAGTGGAGTTTGCAACTGAAAAGAAACTTTGTGTTCCCAACAAGCTAGGTGAAGGACGTCTTTCACACACACTTATCTCTCAGAACTGAGAATGTGGAGAGACGTTCGTTCATCTAGCACAAAGGGAACGGGTTGCAGGAGAAACTTTTACTCTGGTTTCTCAGTCTGTTTCCTAGTGCCAATTTGAAGTTCCTGCAGTTTTCACTGTAAAACCGAGTTGCAGCTAGTACCTCCCTATATATATGTATGGAGTGGAGTTTGCAACTGAAAAGAAACTTTGAGTTCCCAACAAGCTAGGTGAAGTACGGCTTTCACACACACTTATCTCTCAGAACTGAGCATGTGTAGAGACGTTCGTTCATCTAGCACAAAAGGAACGGTTTGCAGGAGAAACTTTTACTCTGGTTTCTCAGTCTGTTTCCTAGTGCCGGTTTGAATTTCCTGCAGTTTTCACTGTAAAACCGAGTTGGGGCTACTACCTCCCAATATATATATATAGAGTGTAGTTTGCAAATGAAAAGAAACTTTGTGTTCCCAACAATCTAGGTGAAGGACGGGTTTCACACACACATATCTCTCAGAACTGAGCATGAGGAGAGACTTTCGTTCATCTAGCACAAAGGGAACGGGTTGCAGGGGAAACTTTTACTCTGGATTATCAGTCTGTTTCCTAGTGCCGGTTTGAAGTTCCTGCAGTTTTCACTGTAAAACAGAGTTGGAGCTAGTACCTCCCCATATATATGTATGGAGTGGAGTTTGCAACTGAAAAGAAACTTTGTGTTCCCAACAAGCTAGGTGAAGGACGGCTTTCACACACACTTATCTCTCAGAACTGAGCATGTGGAGAGACGTTCGTTCATCTAGCACAAAGGGAACGGTTTGCAGGAGAAATTTTACTCTGGTTTCTCAGTCTGTTTCCTAGTGCCGGTTTGAATTTAATGCAGTTTTCACTGTAAAACCGAGTTGGAGCTAGGACCTCCACATATATATGTATGGAGTGGAGTTTGCAACTGAAAAGAAACTTTGTGTTCCCAACAAGCTAGGTAAAGGACGGCTTTCACACACACTTATCTCTCAGAACTGAGCATGTGGAGGGACGTTCGTTTATCTAGCACAAAGGGAACGGGTTGCAGGAGAAACTTTTACTCTGGTTTCTCAGTCTGTTTCCTAGTGCCGGTTTGAAGTTCCAGCAATTTTCACTGTAAAACCGAGTTGCAGCTTGTACCTCCCCATATATATGTATGGAGTGGAGTTTGCAAATTAAAAGAAACTTTATGTTCCCAAAAAGCTAGGTGAAGTACGGCTTTCACACACACACATCTCTCAGAACTGAGTATGTGGAGAGACGTTCGTTCATCTAGCACATAGGAAACGGGTTGCAGGAGAAACTTTTACTCTGGTTTCTCAGTCTGTTTCCTAGTGCTGGTTTGAAGTTCCTGCAGTTTTCACTGTAAAATCAAGTTGGAGCTAGTACCTCCCCATATATATGTATGGAGTGGAGTTTGCAACTGAAAAGAAACTTTGTGTTCCCAACAAGCTAGGTGAAGGATGGCTTTCACACACACTTATCACTCAGAACAGAGCATGTGGAGAGACGTTCGTTCATCTAGCACAAAGGGAATGGGTTGCAGGAGAAACATTTACTCTGGTTTCTCAGTCTGTTTCCTAGTGCTGGTGTGAAGTTCCTGCAGTTTTCACTGTAAAACCGAGTTGGAGCTAGTACCTCCCCATATATATGTATGGAGTGGAGTTTGCAAGTGAAAAGAAACTTTGTGTTCCCAACAAGCTAGGTGAAGGACGGCTTTCACACACACTTATCTCTCAGAACAGAGCATGTGGAGAGACGTTCGTTCATCTAGCACAAAGTGAATGGGTTGCAGGAGAAACTTTTAGTTTGGTTTCTCAGTCTGTTTCCTAGTGCCGGTTTGAAGTTCCTGCAGTTTTCACTGTAAAACAGAGTTGGAGCTAGTACCACCCCATATATATGTATGGAGTGGAGTTGGCAACTGAAAAGAAACTTTGTGTTCCCAACAAGCTTGGTGAAGGACGGCTTTCACTCACACACATCTCTCAGAACTGAGCATGTGGAGAGACGTTCGTTCATCTAGCACAAAGGGATCAGGTTGCAGGAGAAACTTTTTCTCTGGTTTCTCAGTCTGTTTCCTAGTGCCGGTTTGAAGTTCCTGCAGTTTTCACTGTAAAACCTGGTTGGCGCTAGTAAATCCCCATATATATGTATGGAGTTGAGTTTGCAACTGAAAAGAAACTTTGTGTTCCCAACAAGCTAGGTGAAGGACGGCTTTAACACACACTTATCTCTCAGAACTGATCATGTGGAGAGACGTTCGTTCATCTAGCACATAGGAAACGGGTTGCAGGAGAAACTTTTACTCTGGTTTCTCAGTCTGTTTCCTAGTGCTGGTTTGAAGTTCCTGCAGTTTTCACTGTAAAATCAAGTTGGAGCTAGTACCTCCCCATATATATGTATGGAGTGGAGTTTGCAACTGAAAAGAAACTTTGTGTTCCCAACAAGCTAGGTGAAGGATGGCTTTCACACACACTTATCTCTCAGAACTGAGCATGTGGAGAGACGTTCGTTCATCTAGCACAAGGGGAACGGGTTGCAGGAGAATCTATTACTGTGGTTTCTCAGTCTGTTTCCTAGTGCCGGTATGAAGTTCCTGCAGTTTTCACTGTAAAACCGAGTTGGAGCTAGTACCTCCCCATATATATGTATGGAGTGGAGTTTGCAAGTGAAAAGAAACTTTGTGTTCCCAACAAGCTAGGTGAAGGACGGCTTTCACACACAATTATCTCTCAGAACTGAGCATGTGGAGAGAGGTTCGTTCATCTAGCACAAAGGGAATGGGTTGCAGAAGAAACTTTTACTCTGGTTTCTCAGTCTGTTTCCTAGTGCCGGTTTGAAGTTCCTGCAGTTTTCACTGTAAAACCGAGTTGGAGCTAGTACCTCCCCATATATATGTATGGAGTGGAGTTTGCAACTGAAAAGAAACTTTGTGTTCCCAACAAGCTAGGTGAAGGACGTCTTTCACACACACTTATCTCTCAGAACTGAGAATGTGGAGAGACGTTCGTTCATCTAGCACAAAGGGAACGGGTTGCAGGAGAAACTTTTACTCTGGTTTCTCAGTCTGTTTCCTAGTGCCAATTTGAAGTTCCTGCAGTTTTCACTGTAAAACCGAGTTGCAGCTAGTACCTCCCTATATATATGTATGGAGTGGAGTTTGCAACTGAAAAGAAACTTTGAGTTCCCAACAAGCTAGGTGAAGTACGGCTTTCACACACACTTATCTCTCAGAACTGAGCATGTGTAGAGACGTTCGTTCATCTAGCACAAAAGGAACGGTTTGCAGGAGAAACTTTTACTCTGGTTTCTCAGTCTGTTTCCTAGTGCCGGTTTGAATTTCCTGCAGTTTTCACTGTAAAACCGAGTTGGAGCTACTACCTCCCAATATATATATATAGAGTGTAGTTTGCAAATGAAAAGAAACTTTGTGTTCCCAACAATCTAGGTGAAGGACGGGTTTCACACACACATATCTCTCAGAACTGAGCATGAGGAGAGACTTTCGTTCATCTAGCACAAAGGGAACGGGTTGCAGGGGAAACTTTTACTCTGGATTATCAGTCTGTTTCCTAGTGCCGGTTTGAAGTTCCTGCAGTTTTCACTGTAAAACAGAGTTGGAGCTAGTACCTCCCCATATATATGTATGGAGTGGAGTTTGCAACTGAAAAGAAACTTTGTGTTCCCAACAAGCTAGGTGAAGGACGGCTTTCACACACACTTATCTCTCAGAACTGAGCATGTGGAGAGACGTTCGTTCATCTAGCACAAAGGGAACGGTTTGCAGGAGAAATTTTACTCTGGTTTCTCAGTCTGTTTCCTAGTGCCGGTTTGAATTTAATGCAGTTTTCACTGTAAAACCGAGTTGGAGCTAGGACCTCCACATATATATGTATGGAGTGGAGTTTGCAACTGAAAAGAAACTTTGTGTTCCCAACAAGCTAGGTAAAGGACGGCTTTCACACACACTTATCTCTCAGAACTGAGCATGTGGAGGGACGTTCGTTTATCTAGCACAAAGGGAACGGGTTGCAGGAGAAACTTTTACTCTGGTTTCTCAGTCTGTTTCCTAGTGCCGGTTTGAAGTTCCAGCAATTTTCACTGTAAAACCGAGTTGCAGCTTGTACCTCCCCATATATATGTATGGAGTGGAGTTTGCAAATTAAAAGAAACTTTATGTTCCCAAAAAGCTAGGTGAAGTACGGCTTTCACACACACACATCTCTCAGAACTGAGTATGTGGAGAGACGTTCGTTCATTTAGCACAAAGGGAACAGGTTGCAGGAGAAACTTTTACTCTGGTTTCTCAGTGTGTTTCCTAGTGCCAGTTTGAAGTTCCTGCAATTTTCACTGTAAAACCGTGTTGGAGCTAGTACCTCCCCATATATATGTATGGAGTGGGGTTTGCAACTGAAAAGAATTTTTGTGTTCCCAACAAGCTAGGTAAAGGACGGCTTTCACACACACTTATCTCTCAGAACTGAGCATGTGGAGAGACGTTCGTTCATCTTGCAAAAAAGGGAACGGTTTCCAGGAGAAACTTTTACTCTGGTTTCTCAGTCTGTTTCCTAGTGCCGGTTTGAAGTTCCAGCAATTTTCACTGTAAAACCGAGTTGCAGCTAGTACCTCCCCATATATATGTATGGAGTGGAGTTTGCAACTGAAAAGAAACTTTGTGTTCCCAACAAGCTAGGTGAAGGATGGCTTTCACACACACTTATCTCTCAGAAGTGAGCATGTGGAGAGACGTTCGTTCATCTAGCACAAGGTGAACGGGTTGCAGGAGAAACTTTTACTGTGGTTTCTCAGTCTGTTTCCTAGTGCCGGTTTGAAGATCCTGCAGTTTTCACTGTAAAACCGAGTTGGAGCTAGTACCACCCCATATATATGTATGGAGTGGAGTTTGCAACTGAAAAGAAACTTTGTGTTCCCAACAAGCTTGGTGAAGGACGGCTTTCACACACACACATCTCTCAGAACTGAGCATGTGGAGAGACGTTCGTTCATCTAGCACAAAGGGAACAGTTTGCAGGAGAAAATTTTCTCTGGTATCTCAGTCGGTTTCCTAGTGCCGGTTTGAAGTTCCTGCAGTTTTCACTTTAAAACATGGTTGGCGATAGTACCTCCCCATATATATGTATGGAGTTGAGTTTGCAACTGAAAAGAAACTTTGTGTTCCCAACAAGCTAGGTGAAGGACGGCTTTCACACACACTTATCTCTCAGAACTGATCATGTGGAGAGACGTTCGTTCATCTAGCACATAGGAAACGGGTTGCAGGAGAAACTTTTACTCTGGTTTCTCAGTCTGTTTCCTAGTGCTGGTTTGAAGTTCCTGCAGTTTTCACTGTAAAATCAAGTTGGAGCTAGTACCTCCCCATATATATGTATGGAGTGGAGTTTGCAACTGAAAAGAAACTTTGTGTTCCCAACAAGCTAGGTGAAGGATGGCTTTCACACACACTTATCTCTCAGAACTGAGCATGTGGAGAGACGTTCTTTCATCTAGCACAAGGGGAACGGGTTGCAGGAGAAACTTTTACTGTGGTTTCTCAGTCTGTTTCCTAGTGCCGGTATGAAGTTCCTGCAGTTTTCACTGTAAAACCGAGTTGGAGCTAGTACCTCCCCATATATATGTATGGAGTGGAGTTTGCAACTGAAAAGGAATTTTGTGTTCCCAACAAGCTAGGTGAAGGACGGCTTTAACACACACTTATCTCTCAGAACTGAGCATGTGGGGAGACGTTCGTTCATCTAGCACAAAGGGAACGGGTTGCAGGAGAAACTTTTACTGTGGTTTCTCAGTCTGTTTCCTAGTGCCGGTATGAAGTTCCTGCAGTTTTCACTGTAAAACCGAGTTGGAGCTTGTACCTCCTCATATATATGTATGGAGTGGAGTTTGCAAGTGAAAAGAAACTTTGTGTTCCCAACAAGCTACGTGAAGGACGGCTTTCACACACACTTATCTCTCAGAACAGAGCATGTGGAGAGACGTTCGTTCATCTAGCACAAAGTGAATGGGTTGCAGGAGAAACTTTTACTCTGGTTTCTCAGTCTGTTTCCTAGTGCCGGTTTGAAGTTCCTGCAGTTTTCACTGTAAAACCGAGTTGGAGATAGTACTTCCCCATATATATGTATGGAGTGGAGTTGGCAACTGAAAAGAAACTTTGTGTTCCCAACAAGCTTGGTGAAGGACGGCTTTCACACACACACATCTCTCAGAACTGAGCATGTGGAGAGACGTTCGTTCATCTAGCACAAAGGGAACAGGTTGCAGGAGAAACTTTTTCTCTGGTTTCTTAGTCTGTTTCCTAGTGCCGGTTTGAAGTTCCTGCAGTTTTCACTGTAAAACCTGGTTGGCGCTAGTACCTCCCCATATATATGTATGGAGTTGAGTTTGCAACTGAAAAGAAACTTTGTGTTCCCAACAAGCTAGGTGAAGGACGGCTTTCACACACACTTATCTCTCAGAACTGAAAATCTGGAGAGACGTTCGTTCATCTAGCACATAGGAAAAGGGTTGCAGGAGATACTTTTACTCTGGTTTCTCAGTCTGTTTCCTAGTGCTGGTTTGAAGTTCCTGCAGTTTTCACTGTAAAATCAAGTTGGAGCTAGTACCTCCCCATATATATGTATGGAGTGGAGTTTGCAACTGAAAAGAAACTTTGTGTTCCCAACAAGCTAGGTGAAGGATGGCTTTCACACACACATATCTCTCAGAACTGAGCATGTGGAGAGACGTTCTTTCATCTAGCACAAGGGGAACGGGTTGCAGGAGAAACTTTTACTCTGGTTTCTCAGTCTGTTTCCTAGTGCTGGTTTGAAGTTCCTGCAGTTTTCACTGTAAAATCAAGTTGGAGCTAGTACCTCCCCATATATATGTATGGAGTGGAGTTTGCAACTGAAAAGAAACTTTGTGTTCCCAACAAGCTAGGTGAAGGATGGCTTTCACACACACTTATCTCTCAGAACTGAGCATGTGGAGAGACGTTCTTTCATCTAGCACAAGGGGAACGGGTTGCAGGAGAAACTTTTACTGTGGTTTCTCAGTCTGTTTCCTAGTGCCGGTATGAAGTTCCTGCAGTTTTCACTGTAAAACCGAGTTGGAGCTAGTACCTCCCCATATATATGTATGGAGTGGAGTTTGCAACTGAAAAGGAATTTTGTGTTCCCAACAAGCTAGGTGAAGGACGGCTTTAACACACACTTATCTCTCAGAACTGAGCATGTGGGGAGACGTTCGTTCATCTAGCACAAAGGGAACGGGTTGCAGGAGAAACTTTTACTGTGGTTTCTCAGTCTGTTTCCTAGTGCCGGTATGAAGTTCCTGCAGTTTTCACTGTAAAACCGAGTTGGAGCTTGTACCTCCTCATATATATGTATGGAGTGGAGTTTGCAAGTGAAAAGAAACTTTGTGTTCCCAACAAGCTACGTGAAGGACGGCTTTCACACACACTTATCTCTCAGAACAGAGCATGTGGAGAGACGTTCGTTCATCTAGCACAAAGTGAATGGGTTGCAGGAGAAACTTTTACTCTGGTTTCTCAGTCTGTTTCCTAGTGCCGGTTTGAAGTTCCTGCAGTTTTCACTGTAAAACCGAGTTGGAGATAGTACTTCCCCATATATATGTATGGAGTGGAGTTGGCAACTGAAAAGAAACTTTGTGTTCCCAACAAGCTTGGTGAAGGACGGCTTTCACACACACACATCTCTCAGAACTGAGCATGTGGAGAGACGTTCGTTCATCTAGCACAAAGGGAACAGGTTGCAGGAGAAACTTTTTCTCTGGTTTCTTAGTCTGTTTCCTAGTGCCGGTTTGAAGTTCCTGCAGTTTTCACTGTAAAACCTGGTTGGCGCTAGTACCTCCCCATATATATGTATGGAGTTGAGTTTGCAACTGAAAAGAAACTTTGTGTTCCCAACAAGCTAGGTGAAGGACGGCTTTCACACACACTTATCTCTCAGAACTGAAAATCTGGAGAGACGTTCGTTCATCTAGCACATAGGAAAAGGGTTGCAGGAGATACTTTTACTCTGGTTTCTCAGTCTGTTTCCTAGTGCTGGTTTGAAGTTCCTGCAGTTTTCACTGTAAAATCAAGTTGGAGCTAGTACCTCCCCATATATATGTATGGAGTGGAGTTTGCAACTGAAAAGAAACTTTGTGTTCCCAACAAGCTAGGTGAAGGATGGCTTTCACACACACATATCTCTCAGAACTGAGCATGTGGAGAGACGTTCTTTCATCTAGCACAAGGGGAACGGGTTGCAGGAGAAACTTTTACTGTGGTTTCTCAGTCTGTTTCCTAGTGCCGGTATGAAATTCCTGCAGTTTTCACTGTAAAACCGAGTTGGAGCTAGTACCTCCCCATATATATGTATGGAGTGGAGTTTGCAAGTGAAAAGAAACTTTGTGTTCCCAACAAGCTAGGTGAAGGACGGCTTTCACACACAATTATCTCTCAGAACTGTGCATGTGGAGAGAGGTTCGTTCATCTAGCACAAAGGGAATGGGTTGCAGGAGAAACTTTTACTCTGGTTTCTCAGTCTGTTTCCTAGTGCCGGTTTGAAGTTCCTGCAGTTTTCACTGTAAAACAGTGTTGGAGCTATTACCTCCCCATATATATGTATGGAGTGGAGTTTGCAACTGAAAAGAAACTTTGTGTTCCCAACAAGCTAGGTGAAGGACGGCTTTCACACACACTTATCTCTCAAAACTGAGCATGTGGAGAGACGTTCGTTCATCTAGCACAAAGGGAACGGGTTGCAGGAGAAACTTTTACTCTGGTTTCTCAGTCTGTTTCCTAGTGCCAATTTGAAGTTCCTGCAGTTTTCACTGTAAAACCGAGTTGCAGCTAGTACCTCCCCATATATATGTATGGAGTGGAGTTTGCAACTGAAAAGGAACTTTGTATTCCCAACAAGCTAGGTGAAGGACGGCTTTAACACACACTTATCTCTCAGAACTGAGCATGTGGAGAGACGTTCGTTCATCTAGTACAAAGGGAACGGGTTGCAGGGAAACTTTTACTGTGGTTTCTCAGTCTGTTTCCTAGTGCCGGTATGAAGTTCCTGCAGTTTTCACTGTAAAACCGAGTTGGAGCTAGTACCTCCCCATATATATGTATGGAGTGGAGTTTGCAAGTGAAAAGAAACTTTGTGTTCCCAACAAGCTAGGTGAAGGACGGCTTTCACACACACTTATCTCTCAGAACTGAGCATGTGGAGAGACGTTCGTTCATCTAGCAAAAAGTGAATGGGTTGCAGGAGAAACTTTAGTTTGGTTTCTCAGTCTGTTTCCTAGTGCCTGTTTGAAGTTCCTGCAGTTTTCACTGTAAAACCGAGTTGGAGCTAGTACCTCCCTATATATATATATGGAGTGGAGTTGGCAACTGAAAAGAAACTTTGTGTTCCCAACAAGCTTGGTGAAGGACGGCTTTCACACACACACATCTCTCAGAACTGAGCATGTGGAGAGACGTTCGTTCATCTAGCACAAAGGGAACAGGTTGCAGGAGAAACTTTTTCTCTGGTTTCTCAGTCTGTTTCCTAGTGCCGGTTTGATGTTCCTGCAGTTTTCACTGTAAAACCTGGTTGGCGCTAGTACCTCCCCATATATATGTATGGAGTGGAATTTGCAAATTAAAAGAAACTTTATGTTCCCAAAAAGCTAGGTGAAGTACGGCTTTCACACACACACATCTCTCAGAACTGAGTATGTGGAGAGACGTTCGTTCATTTAGCACAAAGGGAACAGGTTGCAGGAGAAACTTTTACTCTGGTTTCTCAGTGTGTTTCCTAGTGCCAGTTTGAAGTTCCTGCAATTTTCACTGTAAAACCGTGTTGGAGCTAGTACCTCCCCATATATATGTATGGAGTGGGGTTTGCAACTGAAAAGAATCTTTGTGTTCCCAACAAGCTAGGTAAAGGACGGCTTTCACACACACTTATCTCTCAGAACTGAGCATGTGGAGAGACGTTCGTTCATCTTGCAAAAAAGGGAACGGTTTCCAGGAGAAACTTTTACTCTGGTTTCTCAGTCTGTTTCCTAGTGCCGGTTTGAAGTTCCAGCAATTTTCACTGTAAAACCGAGTTGCAGCTAGTACCTCCCCATATATATGTATGGAGTGGAGTTTGCAACTGAAAAGAAACTTTGTGTTCCCAACAAGCTAGGTGAAGGATGGCTTTCACACACACTTATCTCTCAGAAGTGAGCATGTGGAGAGACGTTCGTTCATCTAGCACAAGGGGAACGGGTTGCAGGAGAAACTTTTACTGTGGTTTCTCAGTCTGTTTCCTAGTGCCAGTTTGAAGATCCTGCAGTTTTCACTGTAAAACCGAGTTGGAGCTAGTACCTCCCCATATATATGTATGGAGTGGAGTTTGCAACTGAAAAGAAACTTTGTGTTCCCCACAAGCTAGGTGAAGGACGGATTTCACACACACTTAACTCTCAGAACTGAGCATGTGGAGAGAGGTTCGTTCATCTAGCACAAAGGGAATGGGTTGCAGGAGAAACTTTTACTCTGGTTTCTCAGTCTGTTTCCTAGTACCGGTTTGAAGTTCCTGCAGTTTTCACTGTAAAACCGAGTTGGAGCTAGTACCTCCCCATATATATGTATGGAATGGAGTTTGCAACTGAAAAGGAACTTTGTGTTCCCAACAAGCTAGGTGAAGGACGGCTTTAACACACACTTATCTCTCAGAACTGAGCATGTGGAGAGACGTTCGTTCATCTAGCACAAAGGGAACGGGTTGCAGGAGAAACTTTTACTGTGGTTTCTCAGCCTGTTTCCTAGTGCCGGTATGAAGTTCCTGCAGTTTTCACTGTAAAACCGAGTTGGAGCTAGTACCTCCCCATATATATGTATGGAGTGGAGTTTGCAAGTGAAAAGAAACTTTGTGTTCCCAACAAGCTAGGTGAAGGACGGCTTTCACACACACTTATCTCTCAGAACAGAGCATGTGGAGAGACGTTCGTTCATCTAGCACAAAGTGAATGGGTTGCAGGAGAAACTTTTAGTTTGGTTTCTCAGTCTGTTTCCTAGTGACGGTTTGAAGTTCCTGCAGTTTTCACTGTAAAACCGAGTTGGAGCTAGTACCTCCCCATATATATGTATGGAGTGGAGTTGGCAACTGAAAAGAAACTTTGTGTTCCCAACAAGCTTGGTGAAGGACGGCTTTCACACACACACATCTCTCAGAACTGAGCATGTGGAGAGACGTTCGTTCATCTAGCACAAAGGGAACAGTTTGCAGGAGAAACTTTTTCTCTGGTTTCTCAGTCTGTTTCCTAGTGCCGGTTTGAAGTTCCTGCAGTTTTCACTGTAAAACATGGTTGGCGATAGTACCTCCCCATATATATGTATGGAGTTGAGTTTGCAACTGAAAAGAAACTTTGTGTTCCCAACAAGCTAGGTGAAGGACGGCTTTCACACACACTTATCTCTCAGAACTGATCATGTGGAGAGACGTTCGTTGATCTAGCACATAGGAAACGGGTTGCAGGAGAAACTTTTACTCTGGTTTCTCAGTCTGTTTCCTAGTGCTGGTTTGAAGTTCCTGCAGTTTTCACTGTAAAATCAAGTTGGAGCTAGTACCTCCCCATATATATGTATGGAGTGGAGTTTGCAACTGAAAAGAAACTTTGTGTTCCCAACAAGCTAGGTGAAGGATGGCTTTCACACACACTTATCTCTCAGAACTGAGCATGTGGAGAGACGTTCTTTCATCTAGCACAAGGGGAACGGGTTGCAGGATAAAATTTTACTGTGGTTTCTCAGTCTGTTTCCTAGTGCCGGTATGAAGTTCCTGCAGTTTTCACTGTAAAACCGAGTTGGAGCTAGTACCTCCCCATATATATGTATGGAGTGGAGTTTGCAACTGAAAAGGAATTTTGTGTTCCCAACAAGCTAGGTGAAGGACGGCTTTAACACACACTTATCTCTCAGAACTGAGCATGTGGAGAGACGTTCGTTCATCTAGCACAAAGGGAACGGGTTGCAGGAGAAACTTTTACTGTGGTTTCTCAGTCTGTTTCCTAGTGCCGGTATGAAGTTCCTGCAGTTTTCACTGTAAAACCGAGTTGGAGCTTGTACCTCCTCATATATATGTATGGAGTGGAGTTTGCAAGTGAAAAGAAACTTTGTGTTCCCAACAAGCTACGTGAAGGACGGCTTTCACACACACTTATCTCTCAGAACAGAGCATGTGGAGAGACGTTCGTTCATCTAGCACAAAGTGAATGGGTTGCAGGAGAAACTTTTAGTTTGGTTTCTCAGTCTGTTTCCTAGTGCCGGTTTGAAGTTCCTGCAGTTTTCACTGTAAATCCGTGTTGGAGATAGTACTTCCCCATATATATGTATGGATTGGAGTTGGCAACTGAAAAGAAACTTTGTGTTCCCAACAAGCTTGGTGAAGGACGGCTTTCACACACACACATCTCTCAGAACTGAGCATGTGGAGAGACGTTCGTTCATCTAGCACAAAGGGAACAGGTTGCAGGAGAAACTTTTTCTCTGGTTTCTCAGTCTGTTTCCTAGTGCCGGTTTGAAGTTCCTGCAGTTTTCACTGTAAAACCTGGTTGGCGCTAGTACCTCCCCATATATATGTATGGAGTTGAGTTTGCAACTGAAAAGAAACTTTGTGTTCCCAACAAGCTAGGTGAAGGACGGCTTTCACACACACATATCTCTCAGTACTGAAAATCTGGAGAGACGTTCGTTCATCTAGCACATAGGAAAAGGGTTGCAGGAGAAACATTTACTCTGGTTTCTCAGTCTGTTTCCTAGTGCTGGTTTGAAGTTCCTGCAGTTTTCACTGTAAAATCAAGTTGGAGCTAGTACCTCCCCATATATATGTATGGAGTGGAGTTTGCAACTGAAAAGAAACTTTGTGTTCCCAACAAGCTAGTTGAAGGATGGCTTTCACACACACTTATCTCTCAGAACTGAGCATGTGGAGAGACGTTCTTTCATCTAGCACAAGGGGAACGGGTTGCAGGAGAAACTTTTACTGTGGTTTCTCAGTCTGTTTCCTAGTGCCGGTATGAAATTCCTGCAGTTTTCACTGTAAAACCGAGTTGGAGCTAGTACCTCCCCATATATATGTATGGAGTGGAGTTTGCAAGTGAAAAGAAACTTTGTGTTCCCAACAAGCTAGGTGAAGGACGGCTTTCACACACAATTATCTCTCAGAACTGAGCATGTGGAGAGAGGTTCGTTCATCTAGCACAAAGGGAATGGGTTGCAGGAGAAACTTTTACTCTTGTTTCTCAGTCTGTTTCCTAGTGCCGGTTTGAAGTTCCTGCAGTTTTCACTGTAAAACAGTGTTGGAGCTAGTACCTCCCCATATATATGTATGGAGTGGAGTTTGCAACTGAAAAGAAACTTTGTGTTCCCAACAAGCTAGGTGAAGGACGGCTTTCACACACACTTATCTCTCAAAACTGAGCATGTGGAGAGACGTTCGTTCATCTAGCACAAAGGGAACGGGTTGCAGGAGAAACTTTTACTCTGGTTTCTCAGTCTGTTTCCTAGTGCCAATTTGAAGTTCCTGCAGTTTTCACTGTAAAACCGAGTTGCAGCTAGTACCTCCCCATATATATGTATGGAGTGGAGTTTGCAACTGAAAAGGAACTTTGTGTTCCCAACAAGCTAGGTGAAGGACGGCTTTAACACACACTTATCTCTCAGAACTGAGCATGTGGAGAGACGTTCGTTCATCTAGTACAAAGGGAACGGGTTGCAGGGAAACTTTTACTGTGGTTTCTCAGTCTGTTTCCTAGTGCCGGTATGAAGTTCCTGCAGTTTTCACTGTAAAACCGAGTTGGAGCTAGTACCTCCCCATATATATGTATGGAGTGGAGTTTGCAAGTGAAAAGAAACTTTGTGTTCCCAACAAGCTAGGTGAAGGACGGCTTTCACACACACTTATCTCTCAGAACTGAGCATGTGGAGAGACGTTCGTTCATCTAGCAAAAAGTGAATGGGTTGCAGGAGAATCTTTTAGTTTGGTTTCTCAGTCTGTTTCCTAGTGCCGGTTTGAAGTTCCTGCAGTTTTCACTGTAAAACCGAGTTGGAGCTTGTACCTCCCTATATATATGTATGGAGTGGAGTTGGCAACTGAAAAGAAACTTTGTGTTCCCAACAAGCTTGGTGAAGGACGGCTTTCACACACACACATCTCTCAGAACTGAGCATGTGGAGAGACGTTCGTTCATCTAGCACAAAGGAACAGGTTGCAGGAGAAACTTTTTCTCTGGTTTCTCAGTCTGTTTCCTAGTGCCGGTTTGAAGTTCCTGCAGTTTTCACTGTAAAACCTTGTTGGCGCTAGTACCTCCCCATATATATGTATGGAGTTGAGTTTGCAACTGAAAAGAAACTATGTGTTCCCAACAAGCTAGGTGAAGGACGGCTTTAACACACACTTATCTCTCAGAACTGATCATGTGGAGAGACGTTCGTTCATCTAGCACATAGGAAACGGGTTGCAGGAGAAACTTTTACTCTAGTTTCTCAGTCTGTTTCCTAGTGCTGGTTTGAAGTTCCTGCAGTTTTCACTGTAAAATCAAGTTGGAGCTAGTACCTCCCCATATATATGTATGGAGTGGAGTTTGCAACTGAAAAGAAACTTTGTGTTCCCAACAAGCTAGGTGAAGGATGGCTTTCACACACACTTATCTCTCAGAACTGAGCATGTGGAGAGATGTTCTTTCATCTAGCACAAGGGGAACGGGTTGCAGGAGAAACTTTTACTGTGGTTTCTCAGTCTGTTTCCTAGTGCCGGTATGAAGTTCCTGAAATTTTCACTGTAAAACCGAGTTGGAGCTAGTACCTCCCCATATATATGTATGGAGTGGAGTTTGCAAGTGAAAAGAAACTTTGTGTTCCCAACAAGCTAGGTGAAGGACGGCTTTCACACACAATTATCCCTCAGAACTGAGCATGTGGAGAGAGGTTCGTTCATCTAGCACAAAAGGAATGGGTTGCAGGAGAAACTTTTACTCTGGTTTCTCAGTCTGTTTCCTAGTGCCGGTTTGAAGTTCCTGCAGTTTTCACTGTAAAACAGAGTTGGAGCTAGTACCTCCCCATATATATGTATGGAGTGGAGTTTGCAACTGAAAAGAAACTTTGTGTTCCCAACAAGCTAGGTGAAGTATGGCTTTCACACACACTTATCTCTCAGAAGTGAGCATGTGGAGAGACGTTCGTTCATCTAGCACAAGGGAACGGGTTGCAGGAGAAACTTTTACTGTGGTTTCTCAGTCTGTTTCCTAGTGCCGGTATGAATTTCCTGCAGTTTTCACTGTAAAACCGAGTTGGAGCTAGTACCTCCCCATATATATGTATGGAGTGGAGTTTGCAAGTGAAAATAAACTTTGTGTTCCCAACAAGCTAGGTGAAGGACGGCTTTCACACACACTTATCTCTCAGAACTGAGCATGTGGAGAGACTTTCGTTCATCTAGCACAAAGGGAATGGGTTGCAGGAGAAACTTTTACTCTGGTTTCTCAGTCTGTTTCCTAGTACTGGTTTGAAGTTCCTGCAGTTTTCACTGTAAAACCGAGTTGGAGCTAGTACCTCCCCATATATATGTATGGAGTGGAGTTTGCAACTGAAAAGGAACTTTGTGTTCCCAACAAGCTAGGTGAAGGACGGCTTTAACACACACTTATCTCTCAGAACTGAGCATGTGGAGAGACGTTCGTTCATCTTGCACAAAGGGAACGGTTTCCAGGAGAAAATTTACTCTGGTTTCTCAGTCTGTTTCCTAGTGCCGGTTTGAATTTCCAGCAATTTTCACTGTAAAACCGAGTTGCAGCTAGTACCTCCCCATATATATGTATGGAGTGGAGTTTGCAAATGAAAAGAAACTTTATGTTCCCAAAAAGCTAGGTGAAGGACGGCTTTCACACACACACATCTCTCAGAACTGAGCATGTGGAGAGACGTTCGTTCATCTAGCACAAATGGAACAGGTTGCAGGAGAAACTTTTACTCTGGTTTCTCAGTCTGTTTCCTAGTGCCGGTTTGAAGTTCCTGCAGTTTTCACTGTAAAACCTGGTTGGCGCTAGTACCTCCCCATATATATGTATGGAGTGGAGTTGGCAACTGAAAAGAAATTTTGTGTTCCCAACAAGCTTGGTGAAGGACGGCTTTCACACACACTTATCTCTCAGAACTTAGCATGTGGAGAGACGTTTGTTCATCCAGCACAAAGGGAACGGGTTGCAGCAGAAACTTTTACTGTGGTCTCTCAGTCTGTTTCCTGGTGCCGGTTTGAAGTTCCTGCAGTTTTCACTGTAAAACAGAGTTGGAGCTAGTACCTCCCCATATATATGTATGGAGTGGAGTTTGCAACTGAAAAGAAACTTTGTGTTCCCAAAGAGCTAGGTGAAGGACGGCTTTCACACACACTTATCTCTCAGAACTGAGCATGTGGAGAGACGTTCGTTCATCTAGCACAAAAGGAACGGTTTGCAGGAGAAACTTTTACTCTGGCTTCTCAGTCTGTTTCCTAGTGCCGGTTTGAAGAACTTGCAGTTTTCACTGTAAAACCGAGTTGGAGCTAGTACCTCCCCATATATATGTATGGAGTGTAGTTTGCAACTGAAAAGAAACTTTGTGTTCCCAACAAGCTAGGTGAAGGACGGCTTTCACACACACTTATCTCTCAGAACTGAGCATGTGGAGAGACGTTCGTTCATCTAGCACAAAAGGAACGGGTTGCAGGAGAATCTTTTAGTCTGGTTTCTCAGTCTGTTTCCTAGTGCCGGTTTGAAGTTCCTGCAGTTTTCACTGTAAAACCGAGTTGGAGCTAGTACCTACCCATATATATGTATGGAGTGAAGTTTGCAAGTGAAAAGAAACTTTGTGTTCCCAACAAGCTAGGTGAAGGACGGCTTTCACACACATTTATCTCTCAGAACTGAGCATGTGGAGAGCCGTTCGTTCATCTAGCACAAAGGGATCGGGTTGCAGGAGAAAATTTTACTGTGGTTTCTCAGTCTGTTTCCTAGTGCCGGTTTGAAGTTCCTGCAGTTTTCAATGTAAAACCGAGTTGGAGCTAGTACCTCCCCATATATATGTATGGAGTGAAGTTTGCAAGTGAAAAGAAACTTTGTGTTCCCAACAAGCTAGGTGAAGGATGGCTTTCACACACACTTATCTCTCAGAACTGAGCATGTGGAGAGACGTTCGTTCATCTAGCACAAAGGGAACGGATTGCAGGAGAAACATTTACTCTTGTTTCTCAGTCTGTTTCCTAGTGCCGGTTTGAAGTTCCTGCAGTTTTCACTGTAAAACCGAGTTGGAGCTAGTACCTCCCCATATATATGTATGGAGTTGAGTTGCAAACGAAAAGAAACTTTGTGTTCCCAACAATCTATGTGAAGGACGGCTTTCACACACACTTATCTCTCAGAACTGAGCATGTGGAGAGACTTTCGGTCATATAGCACTAAGGGAACGGGTTGCAGGAGAAAATTTTACTCTGGTTTCTCAGTCTGTTTCCTAGTGCCGGTATGAAGTTCCTGCAGTTTTCACTGTAAAACCGAGTTGGAGCTACAACCTCCCCATATATATGTATGGAGTGGAGTTTGCAAGTGAAAAGAAACTTTGTGTTCCCAACAAGCTAGGTGAAGGACGGATTTCACACACACTTATCTCTCAGAACTGAGCATGTGGAGAGAGGTTCGTTCATCTAGCACAAAGGGAACGGGTTGCAGGAGAAACCTTTAGTCTGGTTTCTCAGTCTGTTTCCTAGTGCCGGTTTGAAGTTCCTGCAGTTTTCACTGTAAAACAGAGTTGGAGCTAGTACCTCCCCATATATATGTAAGGAGTGGAGTTTGCAACTGAAAAGAAACTTTGTGTTCCCAACAAGCTAGGTGAAGGATGGCTTTCACACACACTTATCTCTCAGAACTGAGCATTTGGAGAGACGTTCGTTCATCTAGCACATAGGAAACGGGTTGCAGGAGAAACTTTTACTCTGGTTTCTCAGTCTGTTTCCTAGTGCTGGTTTGAAGTTCCTGCAGTTTTCACTGTAAAACCGAGTTGGAGCTAGTACCTCCCCATATATATGTATGGAGTGGAGTTTGCAACTGAAAAGAAACTTTGTGTTCCCAACAAGCTAGGTGAAGGATGGCTTTCACACACACTTATCTCTCAGAACTGAGCATGTGGAGAGACGTTCGTTCATCTAGCAAAAGGGGAACGGGTTGCAGGAGAAACTTTTACTGTGGTTTCTCAGTCTGTTTCCTAGTGCCGGTATGAAGTTCCTGCAGTTTTCACTGTAAAACCGAGTTGGAGCTAGTACCTCCCCATATATATGTATGGAGTGGACTTTGCAAGTGAAAAGAAACTTTGTGTTCCCAACAAGCTAGGTGAAGGACGGCTTTCACACACACTTATCTCTCAGAACAGAGCATTTGGAGAGACGTTCGTTCATCTAGCACAAAGGGAATGGGTTGCAGGAGAAACTTTAAGTTTGGTTTCTCAGTCTGTTTCCTAGTGCCGGTTTGAAGTTCCTGCAGTTTTCACTGTAAATCCGAGTTGGAGCTAGTACCTCCCCATATATATGTATGGAGTTGAGTTGGCAACTGAAAAGAAACTTTGTGTTCCCAACAAGCTTGGTGAAGGACGGCTTTCACACACACTTATCTCTCAGAACTTAGCATGTGGAGAGACGTTTGTTCATCTAGCACAAAGGGAACGGGTTGCAGCAGAAACATTTACTGTGGTTTCTCAGTCTGTTTCCTAGTGCCGGTTTGAAGTTCCTGCAGTTTTCACTGTAAGACAGAGTTGGAGCTTGTATCTCCCCATATATATGTATGGAGTGGAGTTTGCAACTGAAAAGAAACTTTGTGTTCCCAACAAGCTAGGTGAAGGACGGCTTTCACACACACATCTCTCAGAACTGAGCATGTGGAGAGACGTTCGTTCATCTAGCACAAAGGGAACGGGTTGCAGGAGAAACTTTTACTCTGGTTTCTCAGTCTGTTTCCTAGTGCTGGTTTGAAGTTCCTGCAGTTTTCACTGTAAAATCGAGTTGGAGCTAGTACCTCCCCATATATATGTATGGAGTGGAGTTTGCAACTGAAAAGAAACTTTGTGTTCCCAACAAGCTAGGTGAAGTACGGCTTTCACACACACTTATCTCTCAGAACTGAGCATGTGGATAGACGTTCGTTCATCTAGCACAAAGGGAACGGATTGCAGGAGAAACTATTACTCTGGTTTCTCAGTCTGTTTCCTAGTGCCGGTTTGATGTTCCTTCAGTTTTCACTGTAAAAGCGGGTTGGAGCTAGTACCTCCCCATATATATTTATGGAGTGGAGTTTGCAACTGAAAACAATCATTGTGTTCCCAACAAGCTAGGTGAAGGACGGCTTTCACACACACTTATCTCTCAGAACTGAGCATGTGTAGAGACGTTCGTTCATCTAGCACAAAGGGAACGGGTTGCAGGGAAAACTTTTACTCTGGTTTCTCAGTCTGTTTCCTAGTACCGGTTTGAAGTTCCTGCAGTTTTCACTGTAAAACCGAGTTGGAGCTAGTACCTCCCCATATATATGAATGGAGTGGAGTTTGCAAATGAAAAGAAACTTTGTGTTCCCAACAATCTAGGTGAAGGACGGCTTTCACACACACTTATCTCTCAGATCTGAGCTTGTGGAGAGACTTTCGGTCATATAGCACTAAGGGAAATGTATGCAGGAGAAACTTTTACTCTGGTTTCTCAGTCTGTTTCCTAGTGCCGGTTTGAAGTTCCTGCAGTTTTCACTGTTAAACCGAGTTGGAGCTAGTACCTCCCCATATATATGTATGGAGTGGAGATTGCAACTGAAAAGAAACTTTGTGTTCCAAACAAGCTAGGTGAAGGACGGCTTTCACACACACTTATCTCTCAGAACTGAGCATGTGGAGAGACGTTCATTCATCTAGCACAAAGGGAACGGGTTTCAGGAGAAACTTTTACTCTGGTTTCTCAGTCTGTTTCCTAGTGCCGGTTTGAGGTTCCTGCAGTTTTCACTGTAAAACCGAGTTGGAGCTAGTACCTCCCCATATATATGTATGGAGTGAAGTTTGCAAGTGAAAAGAAACTTTGTGTTCCCAACAAGCTATGTGAAGTTTGGCTTTCACACACACTTATCTCTCAGAACTGAGCATGTGGAGAGACGTTCGTTCATCTAGCACAAAGGGAACGGGTTGCATTAGAAACATTTACTCTTGTTTCTCAGTCTGTTTCCTAGTGCCGGTTTGAAGTTCCTGCAGTTTTCACTCTAAAACCGAGTTGGAGCTAGTACCTCCCCATATATATGTATGGAGTTGGGTTTGCAAATGAAAAGAAACTTTGTGTTCCCAACAATCTATGTGAAGGATGGCTTTCACACACACTTATCTCTCAGAACTGAGCATGTGGAGAGACTTTCGGTCATATAGCACTAAAGGAACGGGTTGCAGGAGAAAATTTTACTCTGGTTTCTCAGTCTGTTTCCTAGTGCCGGTTTGAAGTTCCTGCAGTTTTCACTGTATAACCGAGTTGGAGCTAGTTCCTCCCCATATATATGTATGGAGTGGAGTTTGCAACTGAAAAGAAACTTTGTGTTCCCAACAAGCTAGGTGAAGGACTGCTTTCACACACACATATCTCTCAGAACTGAGCATGTGTAGAGACGTTCGTTCATCTAGCACAAAGGGAACGGGTTGCAGGAAAAAGTTTTTCTCTGGTTTCTCAGTCTGTTTCCTAGTGCCGGGTTGATGTTCCTGCAGTTTTCACTGTAAAACCGAGTTGGAGCTAGTACCTCCCCATATATATGTATGGAGTGGAGTTTGCAACTGAAAAGAAACTTTGTGTTCCCAACAAGCTAGGTGAAGGATGGCTTTCACACACACTTATCTCTCAGAACTGAGCATGTGGAGAGACGTTCGTTCATCTAGCACAAGGGGAACGGGTTGCAGGAGAAACTTTTACTGTGGTTTCCCAGTCTGTTTCCTAGTGCCAGTATGAAGTTCCTGCAGTTTTCACTGTAAAACCGAGTTGGAGCTAGTACCTCCCCATATATATGTATGGAGTGGAGTTTGCAACTGAAAAGAAACTTTGTGTTCCCAACAAGCTAGGTGAAGTACGGCTTTCACACACACTTATCTCTCAGAACTGAGCATGTGGATAGACGTTCGTTCATCTAGCACAAAGGGAACGGATTGCAGGAGAAACTATTACTCTGGTTTCTCAGTCTGTTTCCTAGTGCCGGTTTGATGTTCCTTCAGTTTTCACTGTAAAAGCGGGTTGGAGCTAGTACCTCCCCATATATATTTATGGAGTGGAGTTTGCAACTGAAAAGAATCATTGTGTTCCCAACAAGCTAGGTGAAGGACGGCTTTCACACACACTTATCTCTCAGAACTGAGCATGTGTAGAGACGTTCGTTCATCTAGCACAAAGGGAACGGGTTGCAGGGAAAACTTTTACTCTGGTTTCTCAGTCTGTTTCCTAGTGCCGGTTTGAAGTTCCTGCAGTTTTCACTGTAAAACCGAGTTGGAGCTAGTACCTCCCCATATATATGAATGGAGTGGAGTTTGCAAATGAAAAGAAACTTTGTGTTCCCAACAATCTAGGTGAAGGACGGCTTTCACACACACTTATCTCTCAGATCTGAGCTTGTGGAGAGACTTTCGGTCATATAGCACTAAGGGAAATGTATGCAGGAGAAACTTTTACTCTGGTTTCTCAGTCTGTTTCCTAGTGCCGGTTTGAAGTTCCTGCAGTTTTCACTGTTAAACCGAGTTGGAGCTAGTACCTCCCCATATATATGTATGGAGTGGAGATTGCAACTGAAAAGAAACTTTGTGTTCCAAACAAGCTAGGTGAAGGACGGCTTTCACACACACTTATCTCTCAGAACTGAGCATGTGGAGAGACGTTCATTCATCTAGCACAAAGGGAACGGGTTTCAGGAGAAACTTTTACTCTGGTTTCTCAGTCTGTTTCCTAGTGCCGGTTTGAGGTTCCTGCAGTTTTCACTGTAAAACCGAGTTGGAGCTAGTACCTCCCCATATATATGTATGGAGTGAAGTTTGCAAGTGAAAAGAAACTTTGTGTTCCCAACAAGCTATGTGAAGTTTGGCTTTCACACACACTTATCTCTCAGAACTGAGCATGTGGAGAGACGTTCGTTCATCTAGCACAAAGGGAACGGGTTGCATTAGAAACATTTACTCTTGTTTCTCAGTCTGTTTCCTAGTGCCGGTTTGAAGTTCCTGCAGTTTTCACTCTAAAACCGAGTTGGAGCTAGTACCTCCCCATATATATGTATGGAGTTGGGTTTGCAAATGAAAAGAAACTTTGTGTTCCCAACAATCTATGTGAAGGATGGCTTTCACACACACTTATCTCTCAGAACTGAGCATGTGGAGAGACTTTCGGTCATATAGCACTAAAGGAACGGGTTGCAGGAGAAAATTTTACTCTGGTTTCTCAGTCTGTTTCCTAGTGCCGGTTTGAAGTTCCTGCAGTTTTCACTGTATAACCGAGTTGGAGCTAGTTCCTCCCCATATATATGTATGGAGTGGAGTTTGCAACTGAAAAGAAACTTTGTGTTCCCAACAAGCTAGGTGAAGGACTGCTTTCACACACACATATCTCTCAGAACTGAGCATGTGTAGAGACGTTCGTTCATCTAGCACAAAGGGAACGGGTTGCAGGAAAAAGTTTTTCTCTGGTTTCTCAGTCTGTTTCCTAGTGCCGGGTTGATGTTCCTGCAGTTTTCACTGTAAAACCGAGTTGGAGCTAGTACCTCCCCATATATATGTATGGAGTGGAGTTTGCAACTGAAAAGAAACTTTGTGTTCCCAACAAGCTAGGTGAAGGATGGCTTTCACACACACTTATCTCTCAGAACTGAGCATGTGGAGAGACGCTCGTTCATCTAGCACAAGGGGAACGGGTTTCAGGAGAAACTTTTACTGTGGTTTCCCAGTCTGTTTCCTAGTGCCAGTATGAAGTTCCTGCAGTTTTCACTGTAAAACCGAGTTGGAGCTAGTACCTCCCCATATATATGTATGGAGTGGAGTTTGCAACTGAAAAGAAACTTTGTGTTCCCTAACAAGCTAGGTGAAGGATGGCTTTCACACACACTTATCTCTCAGAACTGAGCATGTGGAGAGAGGTTCGTTCATCTAGCACAAAGGGAATGGGTTGCAGGAGAAACTTTTAGTCTGGTTTCTCAGTCTTTTTCCTAGTGCCGGTTTGAAGTTCCTGCAGTTTTCACTGTAAAACCGAGTTGGAGCTAGTACCTCCCCATATATATGTATGGAGTGGAGTTTGCAACTGAAAAGAAACTTTGTGTTCCCTAACAAGCTAGGTGAAGGATGGCTTTCACACACACTTATCTCTCAGAACTGAGCATGTAGAGAGACATTCGTTCATCTAGCACATAGGAAACGGGTTGCAGGAGAAACTTTTACTCTGGTTTCTCAGTCTGTTTCCTAGTGCTGGTTTGAAGTTCCTGCAGTTTTCACTGTAAAACCGAGTTGGAGCTAGTACCTCCCCATATATATGTATGGAGTGGAGTTTGCAACTGAAAAGAAACTTTGTGTTCCCAACAAGCTAGGTGAAGGATGGCTTCACACACACTTATCTCTCAGAACTGAGCATGTGGAGAGACGTTCGTTCATCTAGCACAAGGGGAACGGGTTGCAGGAGAAACTTTTACTGTGGTTTCTCAGTCTGTTTCCTAGTGCCTGTATGAAGTTCCATCAGTTTTCACTGTAAAACCGAGTTGGAGCTAGTACCTCCCCATATATATGTATGGAGTGGAGTTTGCAAGTGAAAAGAAAATTTGTGTTCCCAACAAGCTAGGTGAAGGACGGCTTTCACACACACTTATCTCTCAGAACAGAGCAGGTGGAGAGACGTTCGTTCATCTAGCACAAAGGGAATGGGTTGCAGGAGAATCTTTTAGTTTGGTTTCTCAGTCTGTTTCCTAGTGCCTGTTTGAAGTTCCTGCAGTTTTCACTGTAAAACCGTGTTGGAGCTAGTACCTCCCCATATATATGTATGGAGTGGAGTTGGCAACTGAAAAGAAACTTTGTGTTCCCAACAAGCTTGGTGAAGGACGGCTTTCACACACACTTATCTCTCAGAACTGAGCATGAGGAGAGACGTTCGTTCATCTAGCACAAATGGAACGGGTTGCAGGAGAAACATTTACTCGTGTTTCTCAGTCTATTTCCTAGTGCCGGTTTGAAGATCCTGCATTTTTCACTGTAAAACCGTGTTGGAGCTAGTACCTCCCCATATATATGTATGGAGTTGAGTTTGCAAATGAAAAGAAACTTTGTGTTCCCAACTATCTATGTGAAGGTCGGCTTTCACACACACTTATCTCTCAGAACTGAGCATGTGGAGAGACTTTCGTTCATCTAGCACAAGGGGAACGGGTTGCAGGAGAAACTTTTACTGTGGTTTCCCAGTCTGTTTCCTAGTGCCAGTATGAAGTTCCTGCAGTTTTCACTGTAAAACCGAGTTGGAGCTAGTACCTCCCCATATATATGTATGGAGTGGAGTTTGCAAGTGAAAAGAAACTTTGTGTTCCCAACAAGCTAGGTGAAGGGCGGCTTTCACACTCACTTATCTCTCAGAACTGAGCATGTGGAGAGAGGTTCGTTCATCTAGCACAAAGGGAATGGGTTGCAGGAGAAACTTTTAGTCTGGTTTCTCAGTCTTTTTCCTAGTGCCGGTTTGAAGTTCCTGCAGTTTTCACTGTAAAACCGAGTTGGAGCTAGTACCTCCCCATATATATGTATGGAGTGGAGTTTGCAACTGAAAAGAAACTTTGTGTTCCCAACAAGCTAGGTGAAGGATGGCTTTCACACACACTTATCTCTCAGAACTGAGCATGTAGAGAGACATTCGTTCATCTAGCACATAGGAAACGGGTTGCAGGAGAAACTTTTACTCTGGTTTCTCAGTCTGTTTCCTAGTGCTGGTTTGAAGTTCCTGCAGTTTTCACTGTAAAACCGAGTTGGAGCTAGTACCTCCCCATATATATGTATGGAGTGGAGTTTGCAACTGAAAAGAAACTTTGTGTTCCCAACAAGCTAGGTGAAGGATGGCTTTCACACACACTTATCTCTCAGAACTGAGCATGTGGAGAGACGTTCGTTCATCTAGCACAAGTGGAACGGGTTGCAGGAGAAACTTTTACTGTGGTTTCTCAGTCTGTTTCCTAGTGCCTGTATGAAGTTCCATCAGTTTTCACTGTAAAACCGAGTTGGAGCTAGTACCTCCCCATATATATGTATGGAGTGGAGTTTGCAAGTGAAAAGAAAATTTGTGTTCCCAACAAGCTAGGTGAAGGACGGCTTTCACACACACTTATCTCTCAGAACAGAGCAGGTGGAGAGACGTTCGTTCATCTAGCACAAAGGGAATGGGTTGCAGGAGAATCTTTTAGTTTGGTTTCTCAGTCTGTTTCCTAGTGCCTGTTTGAAGTTCCTGCAGTTTTCACTGTAAAACCGAGTTGGAGCTAGTACCTCCCCATATATATGTATGGAGTGGAGTTGGCAACTGAAAAGAAACTTTGTGTTCCCAACAAGCTTGGTGAAGGACGGCTTTCACACACACTTATCTCTCAGAACTGAGCATGTGGAGAGACTTTCGGTCATATAGCACTAAGGGAACGGGTTGCAGGAGAAACTTTTACTCTGGTTTCTCAGTCTGTTTCCTAGTGCCGGTTTGAAGTTCCTGCAGTTTTCACTGTAAAACCGGGTTGGAGCTAGTACCTCCCCATATATATGTATGGAGTGGTGTTGGCAACTGAAAAGAAACATTGTGTTCCCAACAAGCTAGGTGAAGGACGGCTTTCACACACACTTATCTCTCAGAACTGTGCATGTGTAGAGACGTTCGTTCATCTAGCACAAAGGGAACGGTTTGCAGAAAAAATTTTAATCTGGTTACTCAGTCTGTTTCCTAGTGCCGTTTTGAAGTTCCTGCAGTTTTCACTGTAAAACCGATTTGGAGCTAGTACCTCCCCATATATATGTATGGAGTGGAGTTTTCAACTGAAAAGAAACTTTGTGTTCCCAACAATCTAGGTGAAGTACGGCTTTCACACACACTTATCTCTCAGAACTGAGCTTGTGGAGAGACTTTCGGTCATATCGCACTAAGGGAAAGGGTTGCAGGAGAAACTTTTACTCTGGTTTCTCAGTCTGTTTCCTAGTGCTGGTTTGAAGTTCCTGCAGTTTTCACTGTAAAACCGAGTTGGAGCTAGTACCTCCCCATATATATGTATGGAGTGGAGTTTGCAACTGAAAAGAAACTTTGTGTTCCCAACAAGCTAGGTGAAGGATGGCTTCACACACACTTATCTCTCAGAACTGAGCATGTGGAGAGACGTTCGTTCATCTAGCACAAGGGGAACGGGTTGCAGGAGAAACTTTTACTGTGGTTTCTCAGTCTGTTTCCTAGTGCCTGTATGAAGTTCCTTCAGTTTTCACTGTAAAACCGAGTTGGAGCTAGTACCTCCCCATATATATGTATGGAGTGGAGTTTGCAAGTGAAAAGAAAATTTGTGTTCCCAACAAGCTAGGTGAAGGACGGCTTTCACACACACTTATCTCTCAGAACAGAGCAGGTGGAGAGACGTTCGTTCATCTAGCACAAAGGGAATGGGTTGCAGGAGAATCTTTTAGTTTGGTTTCTCAGTCTGTTTCCTAGTGCCTGTTTGAAGTTCCTGCAGTTTTCACTGTAAAACCGTGTTGGAGCTAGTACCTCCCCATATATATGTATGGAGTGGAGTTGGCAACTGAAAAGAAACTTTGTGTTCCCAACAAGCTTGGTGAAGGACGGCTTTCACACACACTTATCTCTCAGAACTGAGCATGAGGAGAGACGTTCGTTCATCTAGCACAAATGGAACGGGTTGCAGGAGAAACATTTACTCGTGTTTCTCAGTCTATTTCCTAGTGCCGGTTTGAAGATCCTGCATTTTTCACTGTAAAACCGTGTTGGAGCTAGTACCTCCCCATATATATGTATGGAGTTGAGTTTGCAAATGAAAAGAAACTTTGTGTTCCCAACTATCTATGTGAAGGTCGGCTTTCACACACACTTATCTCTCAGAACTGAGCATGTGGAGAGACTTTCGTTCATCTAGCACAAGGGGAACGGGTTGCAGGAGAAACTTTTACTGTGGTTTCCCAGTCTGTTTCCTAGTGCCAGTATGAAGTTCCTGCAGTTTTCACTGTAAAACCGAGTTGGAGCTAGTACCTCCCCATATATATGTATGGAGTGGAGTTTGCAAGTGAAAAGAAACTTTGTGTTCCCAACAAGCTAGGTGAAGGGCGGCTTTCACACTCACTTATCTCTCAGAACTGAGCATGTGGAGAGAGGTTCGTTCATCTAGCACAAAGGGAATGGGTTGCAGGAGAAACTTTTAGTCTGGTTTCTCAGTCTTTTTCCTAGTGCCGGTTTGAAGTTCCTGCAGTTTTCACTGTAAAACCGAGTTGGAGCTAGTACCTCCCCATATATATGTATGGAGTGGAGTTTGCAACTGAAAAGAAACTTTGTGTTCCCAACAAGCTAGGTGAAGGATGGCTTTCACACACACTTATCTCTCAGAACTGAGCATGTAGAGAGACATTCGTTCATCTAGCACATAGGAAACGGGTTGCAGGAGAAACTTTTACTCTGGTTTCTCAGTCTGTTTCCTAGTGCTGGTTTGAAGTTCCTGCAGTTTTCACTGTAAAACCGAGTTGGAGCTAGTACCTCCCCATATATATGTATGGAGTGGAGTTTGCAACTGAAAAGAAACTTTGTGTTCCCAACAAGCTAGGTGAAGGATGGCTTTCACACACACTTATCTCTCAGAACTGAGCATGTGGAGAGACGTTCGTTCATCTAGCACAAGTGGAACGGGTTGCAGGAGAAACTTTTACTGTGGTTTCTCAGTCTGTTTCCTAGTGCCTGTATGAAGTTCCATCAGTTTTCACTGTAAAACCGAGTTGGAGCTAGTACCTCCCCATATATATGTATGGAGTGGAGTTTGCAAGTGAAAAGAAAATTTGTGTTCCCAACAAGCTAGGTGAAGGACGGCTTTCACACACACTTATCTCTCAGAACAGAGCAGGTGGAGAGACGTTCGTTCATCTAGCACAAAGGGAATGGGTTGCAGGAGAATCTTTTAGTTTGGTTTCTCAGTCTGTTTCCTAGTGCCTGTTTGAAGTTCCTGCAGTTTTCACTGTAAAACCGAGTTGGAGCTAGTACCTCCCCATATATATGTATGGAGTGGAGTTGGCAACTGAAAAGAAACTTTGTGTTCCCAACAAGCTTGGTGAAGGACGGCTTTCACACACACTTATCTCTCAGAAATGAGCATGTGGAGAGACTTTCGGTCATATAGCACTAAGGGAACGGGTTGCAGGAGAAACTTTTACTCTGGTTTCTCAGTCTGTTTCCTAGTGCCGGTTTGAAGTTCCTGCAGTTTTCACTGTAAAACCGGGTTGGAGCAAGTACCTCCCCATATATATGTATGGAGTGGTGTTGGCAAATGAAAAGAAACATTGTGTTCCCAACAAGCTAGGTGAAGGACGGCTTTCACACACACTTATCTCTCAGAACTGTGCATGTGTAGAGACGTTCGTTCATCTAGCACAAAGGGAACGGTTTGCAGAAAAAATTTTAATCTGGTTACTCAGTCTGTTTCCTAGTGCCGTTTTGAAGTTCCTGCAGTTTTCACTGTAAAACCGATTTGGAGCTAGTACCTCCCCATATATATGTATGGAGTGGAGTTTTCAACTGAAAAGAAACTTTGTGTTCCCAACAATCTAGGTGAAGTACGGCTTTCACACACACTTATCTCTCAGAACTGAGCTTGTGGAGAGACTTTCGGTCATATCGCACTAAGGGAAAGGGTTGCAGGAGAAACTTTTACTCTGGTTTCTCAGTCTGTTTCCTAGTGCCGGTTTGAAGTTCCTGCAGTTTTCACTGTTAAACCGAGTTGGAGCTAGTACCTCCCCATATATATTTATGGAGTGGAGTTTGCAACTGAAAAGAAACTTTGTGTTCCCAAAAAGCTAGGTGAAGTACGGCTTTCACACACACTAATCTCTCAGAACTGAGCATGTGGAGAGACGTTCGTTCATCTAGCACAAAAGGAACGGGTTGCAGGAGAAACTTTTACTCTGGTTTCTCAGTCTGTTTCCTAGTGCCAG
The DNA here is from genome assembly GCF_036321535.1 of Camelus dromedarius. Classification (NCBI taxonomy): domain Eukaryota; kingdom Metazoa; phylum Chordata; class Mammalia; order Artiodactyla; family Camelidae; genus Camelus; species Camelus dromedarius. The sequence continues at coordinate 2,376,965 of NW_026989819.1, read as the reverse complement.
TTTGAAGTTCCTGCAGTTTTCACTGTAAAACCGAGTTGGAGCTCGTACCTCCCCATATATATGTATGGAGTGGAGTTTGCAACTGAAAAGAAAGTTTGTGTTCCCAACAAGCAAGGTAAAGGACGGCTTTCACACACATTTATCTCTCAGAACTGAGCATGTGGAGAGACTTTCGTTCATCTAGCACAAAGGGAACGGGTTGCAGGAGAAACTTTTACTCTGGATTCTCAGTCTGTTTCCTAGTGCCGGTTTGAAGTTCCAGCCATTTTCACTGTAAAACCGAGTTGCAGCTAGTACCTCCCCATATATATGTATGGAGTGGAGTTAGCAAATGAAAAGAAACTTTATGTTCCCAAAAAGCTAGGTGAAGCACGGCTTTCACACACACACAACTCTCAGAACTGAGCATGTGGAGAGACGTTCGTTCATCTAGCACAAAGGGAACAGGTTGCAGGAGAAACTTTTACTCTGGTTTCTCAGTCTGTTTCCTAGTGCCGGTTTGAAGTTCCTGCAGTTTTCACTGTAAAATCTGGTTGGTGCTAGTACCTACCCATATATATGTATGGAGTGGAGTTTGCAACTGAAAAGAAACTTTGTGTTCCCAACAAGCTAGGTGAAGGACGGCTTTCACACACACTTATCTCTCAGAACTGAGCATGTGTAGAGACGTTCGTTCATCTAGCACAAAGGGAACGGGTTGCAGGAGAAACTTTTACTCTGGTTTCTCAGTCTGTTTCCTAGTGCCAGTTTGAAGTTCCTGCAGTTTTCACTGTAAAACCGAGTTGCAGCTAGTACCTCCCCATATATATGTATGGAGTGGGTTTGCAACTGAAAAGAAACTTTGTGTTCCCAACAAGCTAGGTGAAGTACGGCTTTCGCACACACTTATCTCTCAGAACTGAGCATGTGTAGAGACGTTCGTTCATCTAGCACAAAGGGAACGGTTTGCAGGAGAAACTTTTACTCTGGTTTCTCAGTCTGTTTCCTAGTGCCCGTTTGAAGTTCCTGCAGTTTTCACTGTAAAACCGAGTTGGAGCTAGTACCTCCCAATATATATATATAGAGTGTAGTTTGCACCTGAAAAGAAACTTTGTGTTCCCAACAATCTAGGTGAAGGACGGGTTTCACACACACATATCTCTCAGAACTGAGCATGAGGAGAGACTTTCGTTCATCTAGCACAAAGGGAACGGGTTGCAGGGGAAACATTTACTCTGGATTCTCAGTCTGTTTCCTAGTGCCGGTTTGAAGTTCCTGCAGTTTTCACTGTAAAAGAGAGTTGGAGCTAGTACCTCCCCATATATATGTATGGAGTGGAGTTTGCAACTGAAAAGAAACTTTGTGTTCCCAACAAGCTAGGTGAAGGACGGCTTTCACACACACTTATCTCTCAGAACTGAGCATGTGGAGAGACGTTCGTTCATCTAGCACAAAGGGAACGGGTTGCAGGAGAAACTTTTACTCTGGTTTCTCAGTCTGTTTCCTAGTGCCGGTTTGAAGTTCCTGCAGTTTTCACTGTAAAATCTGGTTGGTGCTAGTACCTCCCCATATATATGTATGGAGTGGAGTTTGCAACTGAAAAGAAACTTTGTGTTCCCAACAAGCAAGGTGAAGGACGGCTTTCACACACACTTATCTCTCAGAACTGAGCATGTGTAGAGACGTTCGTTCATCTAGCACAAAGGGAACGGGTTGCAGGAGAAACTTTTACTCTGGTTTCTCAGTCTGTTTCCTAGTGCCAGTTTGAAGTTCCTGCAGTTTTCACTGTAAAACCTGGTTGGCGCTAGTACCTCCCCAAATATATGTATGGAGTGGAGTTTGCAAATGAAAAGAAACTTTGTGTTCCCAACAAACTAGGTGAAGTACGGCTTTCACACACACTTATCTCTCAGAACTGAGCATGTGTAGAGACGTTCGTTCATATAGCACAAAGGGAACGGTTTGCAGGAGAAACTTTTACTCTGGTTTCTCAGTCTGTTTCCTAATGCCGGTTTGAAGTACCTGAAGTTTTCACTGTAAAACCGAGTTGGAGCTAGTACCTCCCAATATATATATATAGAGTGTAGTTTGCAACTGAAAAGAAACTTTGTGTTCCCAACAATCTAGGTGAAGGACGGGTTTCACACACACATATCTCTCAGAATTGAGCATGAGGAGAGACTTTCGTTCATCTAGCACAAAGGAAACGGGTTGCAGGGGAAACATTTACTCTGGATTCTCAGTCTGTTTCCTAGTGCCGGTTTGAAGTTCCTGCAGTTTTCACTGTAAATCAGAGTTGGAGCTAGTACCTCCCCATATATATGTATGGAGTGGAGTTTGCAACTGAAAAGAAACTTTGTGTTCCCAACAAGCTAGGTGAAGGACGTCTTTCACACACACTTATCTCTCAGAACTGAGCATGTGGAGAGACGTTCGTTCATCTAGCACAAAGGGAACGGGTTGCAGGAGAAACTTTTACTCTGGTTTCTCAGTCTGTTTCCTAGTGCCGGTTTGAAGTTCCTGCAGTTTTCACTGTAAAATCGATTTGGAGCTAGTACCTCCCCATATATATATATGGAGTGGAGTTTGCAAATTAAAAGAAACTTTATGTTCCCAAAAAGCTTGTTGAAGGACGGCTTTCACACACACACATCTCTCAGAAATGAGCATGTGGAGAGACGTTCGTTCATTTAGCACAATGGGAACAGGTTGCTGGAAAAACTTTTACTCTGGTTTCTCAGTGTGTTTCCTAGTGCCGGTTTGAAGTTCCTGCAGTTTTCACTGTAAAACCGTGTTGGAGCTAGTACCTCCCCATATATATGTATGCAGTGGGGTTTGCAACTGAAAAGAAACTTTGTGTTCCCAACAAGCTATGTAAAGACGGCTTTCACACACACTTATCTCTCAGAACTGAGCATGTGGATAGACGTTCGTTCATCTTGCACAAAGGGAACGGGTTCCAGGAGAATCTTTTACTCTGGTTTCTCAGTCTGTTTCCTAGTGCCGGTTTGAATTTCCAGCAATTTTCTCTGTAAAACCGAGTTGCAGCTAGTACCTCCCCATATATATGTATGGAGTGGAGTTTGCAAATGAAAAGAAACTTTATGTTCCCAAAAAGCTAGGTGAAGGACGGCTTTCACACACACACATCTCTCAGAACTGAGCATGTGGAGAGACGTCCGTTCATCTAGCACAAAAGGAACAGGTTGCAGGAGAAACTTTTACTCTGGTTTCTCAGTCTGTTTCCTAGTGCCGGTTTGAAGTTCCTGCAGTTTTCACTGTAAAACATGGTTGGCGCTAGTACCTCCCCATATATATGTATGGAGTTGAGTTTGCAACTGAAAAGAAACTTTGTGTTCCCAACAAGCTAGGTGAAGGACGGCTTTCACACACACTTATCTCTCAGAACTGAGCATGTGGAGAGACGTTCGTTCATCTAGCACATAGGAAACGGGTTGCAGGAGAAACTTTTACTGTGGTTTCTCAGTCTGTTTCCTAGTGCCGGTATGAAGTTCCTGCAGTTTTCACTGTAAAACCGAGTTGGAGCTAGTACCTCCCCATATATATGTATGGAGTGGAGTTTGCAACCTAAAAGAAACTTTGTGTTCCCAAAAAGCTAAGTGAAGGACGGCTTTCAGACACAATTATCTCTCAGAACTGAGCATGTGGAGAGACGTTCGTTCATCTAGCACTTTGGAAACGGGTTGCAGGAGAAACATTTACTCTGGTCTCTCAGTCTGTTTCCTAGTGCTGGTTTGAAGTTCCTGCAGTTTTCACTGTAAAACCGAGTTGGAGCTAGTACCTACCCATATATATGTATGAAGTGAAGTTTGCAAGTGAAAAGAAAGTTTGTGTTCCCAACAAGCTAGGGGAAGGACGGCTTTCACACACACTTATCTCTCAGAACTGAGCATGTGGAGAGACGTTCGTTCATCTAGCACAAAGGGAACGGGTTGCAGGAGAAACATTTACTCTTGTTTCTCAGTCTGTTTCCTAGTGCCGGTTTGAAGTTCCTGCAGTTTTCACTGTAAAACCGTGTTGGAGCTAGTACCTCCCCATATGTATGTATGGAGTTGAGTTTGCAAATGAAAAGAAACTTTGTGTTCCCAACAATCTACGTGAAGGACGGCTTTCACACACACTTATCTCTCAGAACTGAGCATGTGGAGAGACGTTCGTTCATCTAGCACAAAGGGAACGGTTTGCAGGAGAAACTATTACTGTGGTTTCTCAGTCTGTTTCCTAGTGCCGGTATGAAGTTCCTGCAGTTTTCACTGTAAAACCGAGTTGGAGCTAGTACCTCCCCATATATATGTATGGAGTGGAGTTTGCAAGTGAAAAGAAACTTTGTGTTCCCAACAAGCTAGGTGAAGGACGGCTTTCACACACACTTATCTCTCAGAACTGAGCATGTGGAGAGACGTTCGTTCATCTAGCACAAAGGGAACGGGTTGCAGGAGAAACATTTACTCTTGTTTCTCAGTCTGTTTCCTAGTGCCGGTTTGAAGTTCCTGCAGTTTTCACTGTAAAACCGTGTTGGAGCTAGAACCTCCCCATATATATGTATGCAGTTGAGTTCGCAAATGAAAAGAAACTTTGTGTTCCCAACAATCTATGTGAAGGACGGCTTTCACACACACTTATCTATCAGAACTGAGCACGTGGAGAGACTTTCGGTCATATAGCACTAAGGGATCGTGTTGCAGGAGAAAATTTTACTCTGGATTCTCAGTCTGTTTCCTAGTGCCGGTTTGAAGTTCCTGCAGTTTTCACTGTAAAACCGAGTTGGAGCTAGTAACTCCCCATATATATGTATGGAGTGGAGTTTGCAACTGAAAAGAAACTTTGTGTTCCCAACAAGTTAGGTGAAGGACGGCTTTCACACACACATATCTCTCAGAACTGAGCATGTGGAGAGACTTTCGTTCATCTAGCACAAAGGGATCGGGTTGCAGGAGAAACTTTTACTCTGGTTTCTCAGTCTGTTTCCTAGTGCCGGTTTGAAGTTCCTGCAGTTTTCACTGTAAAACCGGGTTGGAGCTAGTACCTCCCCATATATATGTATGGAGTGGAGTTTGCAAATGAAAAGAAACTTTGTGTTCAGAACAATCTAGGTGAAGGACGGCTTTCACACACACTTATCTCTCAGAACTGAGCTTGTGGAGAGACTTTCGGTCATATAGCACTAAGGGAAAGGGTTGCAGGAGAAACTTTTACTCTGGTTTCTCAGTCTGTTTCCTAGTGCCGGTTTGAAGTTCCTGCAGTTTTCACTGTAAAACCGAGTTGGAGCTAGTACCTTCCCATATATATGTATGGAGTGGAGTTTGCAACTGAAAAGAAACTTTGTGTTCCCAACAAGCTAGGTGAAGGACGGCTTTCACACACACTTATCTCTCAGAACTGAGCATGTGGAGAGAGGTTCGTTCATCTAGCACAAAGGGAATGGGTTGCAGGAGAAACTTTTACTCTGGTTTCTCAGTCTGTTTCCTAGTGCCGGTTTGAAGTTCCTGCAGTTTTCACTGTAAAACCGAGTTGGAGCTAGTACCTCGCCATATATATTTATGGAGTGGAGTTTGCAACCTAAAAGAAACTTTGTGTTCCCAACAATCTAGGTGAAGGACGGCTTTCACACACACTTATCTCTCAGAACTGAGCTTGTGGAGAGACTTTCGGTCATATAGCACTAAGGGAAAGAGTTGCAGGAGAAACTTTTACTCTGGTTTCTCAGTCTGTTTCCTAGTGCCGGTTTGAAGTACCTGCAGTTTTCACTGTTAAACCGAGTTGGAGCTAGTACCTCCCCATATATATGTATGGAGTGGAGTTTGCAAGTGGAAAGAAACTTTGTGTTCCCAACAAGCTATGTGAAGGACGGCTTTCACACACACTTATCTCTCAGAAATTAGCATGTGGAGAGACGTTCGTTCATCTAGCACAAAGGGAACGGGTTTCAGGAGAAACTTTTACTCTGGTTTCTCAGTCTGTTTCCTAGTGCCGGTTTGAGGTTCCTGCAGTTTTCACTGTAAAACCGAGGTGGAGCTAGTACCTCCCCATATATATGTATGGAGTGAAGTTTGCAAGTGAAAGAAACTTTGTGTTCCCAACAAGCTAGGTGAAGGACGGCTTTCACAGACACTTATCTCTCAGAACTGAGCATGTGGAGAGACGTTCGTTCATCTAGCACAAAGGGAACGGGTTGCATGAGAAACATTTACTCTTGTTTCTCAGTCTGTTTCCTAGTGCCGGTTTGAAGTTCCTGCAGTTTTCACTGTAAAACCGAGTTGGAGCTAGTACCTCCCCATATATATGCATGGAGTTGAGTTTGCAAATGAAAAGAAACTTTGTGTTCCCAACAATCTATGTGAAGGACGGCTTTCACACACACTTATCTCTCAGAACTGAGCATGTGGAGAGACTTTCGGTCATATAGCACTAAGGGAACGGGTTGCAGGAGAAAATTTTACTCTGGTTTCTCAGTCTGTTTCCTAGTGCCGGTTTGAATTTCCTGCAGTTTTCACTGTAAAACCGAGTTTGAGCTAGTACCTCCCCATATATATGTATGGAGTGGAGTTTGCAACTGAAAAGAAACTTTGTGTTCCCAACAAGCTAGGTGAAGGACGGCTTTCACACACACATATCTCTCAGAACTGAGCATGTGTAGAGACGTTCGTTCATCTAGCACTAATGGAACGGGTTGCAGGAAAAAGTTTTACTCTGGTTTCTCAGTCTGTTTCCTAGTGCCGGTTTGAAGTTCCTGCAGTTTTCACTCTGAAAACGAGTTGGAGAATGTACCTCACCATATATATGTATGGAGTGGAGTTTGCAACTGAAAGGAAACTTTGTGATCCCAACAAGCTTGGTGAAGGATGGCTTTCACACACACTTATCTCTCAGAACTGAGCATGTGGAGAGACGTTCGTTCATCTAGCACAAGGGGAACGGGTTGCAGGAGAAACTTTTACTGTGGTTTCTCAGTCTGTTTCCTAGTGCCGGTATGATATTCCTGCAGTTTTCACTGTAAAACCGAGTTGGAGCTAGTACCTCCCCATATATATTTATGGAGTGGAGTTTGCAAGTGAAAAGAAACTTTGTGTTCCCAACAAGCTAGGTGAAAGACGGCTTTCACCCTCACTAATCTCTCAGAACTGAGCATGTGGAGAGAGTTTCGTTCATCGAGCACAAAGGGAATGGGTTGCAGGAGAAACTTTTAGTCTGGTTTCTCAGTCTGTTTCCTAGTGCCGGTTTGAAGTTCCTGCAGTTTTCACTGTAAAACCGAGTTGGTGCTAGTATCTCCCCATATATATGTATGGAGTGGAGTTTGCAACTGAAAAGAAACTTTTTGTTCCCAACAATCTAGGTGAAGGATGGCTTTCACACACACTTATCTCTCAGAACTGAGCATGTGGAGAGACGTTCGTTCATCTAGCACAAGGGGAACGGGTTGCAGGAGAAACTTTTACTGTGGTTTCTCAGTCTGTTTCCTAGTGCCGGTTTGAAGTTCCTGCAGTTTTCACTGTAAAACCGAGTTGGAGCTAGTACCTCCCCATATATATGTATGGAGTGGAGTTTGCAACTGAAAAGAAACTTGTGTTCCCAACAATCTAGGTGAAGGACGGCTTTCACACACACATATCTCTCAGAACTGAGCATGTGTTGAGACGTTCGTTCATGTAGCACAAAGGGAACGGGTTGCAGGAAAAAGTTTTACTCTGGTTTCTCAGTCTGTTTCCTACTGCCGGTTTGAAGTTCCTGCAGTTTTCACTGTAAAACCGAGTTGGAGCTAGTACCTCCCCATATATATGTATGGAGTGGAGTTTGCAACTGAAAAGAAACTTTGTGTTCCCAACAAGCTAGGTGAAGGATGGCTTTCACACACAATTATCTCTCAGAACTGAGCATGTGGAGAGACATTCGTTCATCTAGCACATAGGAAACGGGTTGCAGGAGAAACTTTTACTCTGGTTTCTCAGTCTGTTTCCTAGTGCTGGTTTGAAATTCCTGCAGTTTTCACTGTAAAACCGATTTGGAGCTAGTACCTCCCCATATATATGTATGGAGTGGAGTTTGCAACTGAAAAGAAACTTTTTGTTCCCAACAAGCTAGGTGAAGGATGGCTTTCACACACACTTATCTCTCAGAACTGAGCATGTGGAGAGACGTTCGTTCATCTAGCACAAGTGGAACCGGTTGCAGGAGAAACTTTTACTGTGGTTTCTCAGTCTGTTTCCTAGTGCCGGTATGAAGTTCCTGCAGTTTTCACTGTAAAACCGAGTTGGAGCTAGTACCTCCCCATATATATGTATGCAGTGGAGTTTGCAAGTGAAAAGAAACTTTGTGTTCCCAACAAGCTAGGTGAAGGACGGCTTTCACACACACTTATCTCTCAGAACATAGCATGTGGGGAGAAGTTCGTTCATCTAGCACAAAGGGAATGGGTTGCAGGAGAAACTTTTAGTTTGGTTTCTCATTCTGTTTCCTAGTGCCGGTTTGAAGTTCCTGCAGTTTTCACTGTAAAACAGATTTGGAGCTAGTACCTCCCCATATATATGTATGGAGTGGAGTTTGCAACAGGAAAGAAACTTTGTGTTCCCAACAAGCTAGGTGAAGGACGGCTTTCACACACACTTATCTCTCAGAACTGAGCATATGGAGAGACGATCGTTCATCTAGCACAAAGGGAACGGGTTGCAGGAGAAACTTTTACTCTGGTTTGTCAGTCTGTTTCCTAGTGCTGGTTTGAAGTTCCTGCAGTTTTCACTGTAAAACCGATTTGGAGCTTGTACCTCCCCATATATATGTATGGAGTGGAGTTTGCAACTGAAAAGAAACTTTGTGTTCCCAACAATCTATGTGAAGTACGGCTTTCACACACATTTATCTCTCAGAAATGAGCATGTGGAGAGACGTTCGTTCATCTAGCACAAAGGGAACGGGTTGCAGGAGAAACTTTTAGTCTGGTTTCTCAGTCTGTTTCCTAGTGCCGGTTTGAAGTTCCTGCAGTTTTCACTATAAAACGAGTTGGAGCTAGTACCTCCCCATATATATGTATGGATTGGAGTTTGCAACTGAAAAGAAACTTTGTGTTCCAACAAGCTAGGTTAAGGACGGCTTTCACACACACTTATCTCTCAGAACTGAGCATGTGGAGAGACTTTCGTTCATCTAGCACAAGGGGAACGGGTTGCAGGAGAAACTTTTACTGTGGTTTCTCAGTCTGTTTCCTAGTGCCGGTATGAAGTTCCTGCAGTTTTCACTGTAAAACCGAGTTGGAGCTTGTACCTTCCCATATATATGTATGGAGTGAAGTTTGCAAGTGAAAAGAAACTTTGTGTTCCCAACAAGCTAGGGGAAGGACGGCTTTCACACACACTTATCTCTCAGAACTGAGCATGTGGAGAGACGTTCGTTCATCTAGCACAAAGGGAACGGGTTGCAGGAGAAACATTTACTCTTGTTTCTCAGTCTGTTTCCTAGTGCCGGTTTGAAGTTCCTGCAGTTTTCACTGAAAAACCGAGTTGGAGCTAGTACCTCCCCATATATATGTATGGAGTGGAGTTGGCAACAGAAAAGAAACATTGTGTTCCCAACAAGCTAGGTGAAGGACGGCTTTCACACACACTTATCTCTCAGAACTGAGCATGTGGAGAGACGTTCGTTCATCTAGCACTAATGGAACGGGTTGCAGGAGAAACTGTTACTCTGGTTTCTCAGTCTGTTTCCTAGTGCCGGTTTGAAGTTCCTGCAGTTTTCACTGTAAAATCGGTTTGGAGCTAGTACCTCCCCATATATATGTATGGAGTGGAGTTGGCAACAGAAAAGAAACATTGTGTTCCCAACAAGCTAGGTGAAGGACGGCTTTCACACACACTTATCTCTCAGAACTGAGCATGTGGAGAGACGTTCGTTCATCTAGCATAAAGGGAACGGGTTGCAGGAGAAACATTTACTCTTGTTTCTCAGTCTGTTTCCTAGTGCCGGTTTGAACTTCCTGCAGTTTTCACTGTAAAACCGTGTTGGAGCTAGTACATCCCCATATATATATATGGAGTTGAGTTTGCAAATGAAAAGAAACTTTGTGTTCCCAACAATCTATGTGAAGGACGGCTTTCACACACACTTATCTCTCAGAACTGAGCATGTGGAGAGACTTTCGGTCATATAGCACTAAGGGAACGGGTTGCAGGAGAAAATTTTACTCTGGTTTCTCAGTCTGTTTCCTAGTGCCGGTTTGAAATTCCTGCAGTTTTCACTGTAAAACCGAGTTGGAGCTAGTACCTCCCCATATATATGTATGGAGTGGAGTTTGCAACTGAAAAGAAACTTTGTGTTCCCAACAAGCTAGGTGAAGGACGGCTTTCACACACACTTATCTCTCAGAACTGAGCATGTGGAGAGACGTTCGTTCATCTAGCACAAAGGGAACGGGTTTCATGAGAAACTTTTACTCTGGTTTCTCAGTCTGTTTCCTAGTGCCGGTTTGAGGTTCCTGCAGTTTTCACTGTAAAACCGATGTGGAGCTACTACCTCCCCATATATATGTATGGAGTGGAGTTTGCAACTGAAAAGAAACTTTGTGTTCCCAAAAAGCTAGGTGAAGGACGGCTTTCACACACCCTAATCTCTCAGAACTGAGCATGTGGAGAGACGTTCGTTCATCTAGCACAAAAGGAACGGGTTGCAGGAGAATCTTTTACTCTGGTTTCTCAGTCTGTTTCCTAGTGCCAGTTTGAAGTTCCTGCAGTTTTCACTGTAAAACCGAGTTGCAGCTAGTACCTCCCCATATATATGTATGGAGTGGAGTTTGCAACTGAAAAGAAACTTTGTGTTCCCAACAAGCTAGGTGAAGGACGGCTTTCACACACACTTATATCTCAGAACTGAGCATGTGGAGAGACGTTCGTTCATCTTGCACAAAGGGAATGGGTTGCAGGAGAAACTTTTTCTCTGGTTTCTCAGTCTGTTTCCTAGTGCTGGTTTGAAGTTCCTGCATTTTTCACTGTAAAACCGAGTTGGAGCTAGTACCTCCCCATATATATGTATGGAGTGGAGTTTGCAACTGAAAAGAAACTTTGTGTTCCCAACAAGCTAGGTGAAGGACGGCTTTCACACACACTTATCTCTCAGAACTGAGCATGTGGAGAGACGTTCGTTCATCTAGCACTAAGGGAACAGGTTGCAGGAGAAACTTTTACTCTGGTTTCTCAGTGTGTTTCCTAGTGCCGGTTTGAAGTTCCTGCAGTTTTCACTGTAAAACCTAGTTGGAGCTAGTACCTCCCCATATATATGTATGGAGTGGAGTTTGCAAGTGAAAAGAAACTTTGTGTTCCCAACAAGCTAGGTGAAGGACGGCTTTCACACACACTTATCTCTCAGAACAGAGCATGTGGAGAGACGTTCGTTCATCAAGCACAAAGGGAATGGGTTGCAGGAGAAACTTTTAGTTCGGTTTCTCAGTCTGTTTCCTAGTGCCGGTTTGAAGTTCCTGCAGTTTTCACTTTAAAAACGAGTTGGAGCTAGTACCTCCCCATATATATGTATGGAGTGCAGTTGGCAACTGAAAAGAAACTTTGTGTTCCCAACAAGCTTGGTGAAGGACGGCTTTCACACACACTTATATTTCAGAACTTAGCATGTGGAGAGACGTTTGTTCATCTAGCACAAAGGGAACGGGTTGCAGCAGAAACTTTTACTGTGGTTTCTCAGTCTGTTTCCTAGTGCCGGTATGAAGTTCCTGCAGTTTTCACTGTAAAAACGAGTTGAAGCTAGTACCTCCCCATATATATGTATGGAGTGAAGTTTGCAAGTGAAAATAAAGTTTGTGTTCCCAACAAGCTAGGGGAAGGAAGGCTTTCACACACACTTATCTCTCAGAACTGAGCATGTGGAGAGACGTTCGTTCATCTAGCACAAAGGGAACGGGTTGCAGGAGAAACATTTACTCTTGTTTCTCAGTCTGTTTCCTAGTGCCGGTTTGAAGTTCCTGCAGTTTTCACTGTAAAACCGAGTTGGAGCTAGTACCTCCCCATATGTATGTATGGAGTTGAGTTTGCAAATGAAAAGAAACTTTGTGTTCCCAACAATCTAAGTGAAGGACGGCATTCACACACACTTATCTCTCAGAACTGAGCATGTGGAGAGACTTTCGGTCATATAGCACTAAGGGAACGGGTTGCAGGAGAAAATTTTACTCTGGTTTCTCAGTCTGTTTCCTAGTGCCGGTTTGAAGTTCCTGCAGTTTCCACTGTAAAACCGAGTTGGAGCTAGTACCTCCCCATATATATGTATGGAGTGGAGTTTGCAACTGAAAAGAAACTTTGTGTTCCCAACAATCTAGGTGAAGGACGGCTTTCACACACACATATCTCTCAGAAGTGAGCATGTGGAGAGACGTTCGTTCATCTAGCACTAAGGGAAAGGGTTGCAGGAGAAACTTTTACTCTGGTTTCTCAGTCTGTTTCCTAGTGCCGGTTTGAAGTTCCTGCAGTTTTCACTGTAAAACCGGGTTGGAGCTAGTACCTCCCCATATATATGTATGGAGTGGAGTTGGCAACTGAAAAGAAACATTGTGTTCCCAACAAGCTAGGTGAAGGACGGCTTTCACACACACTTATCTCTCAGAACTGAGCATGTGTAGAGACGTTCGTTCATCTAGCACAAAGGGAACGGGTTGTAGGAAAAACTTTTACTCTGGTTTCTCAGTCTGTTTCCTAGTGCCGGTTTGAATTTCCTGCAGTTTTCACTGTAAAACCGTGTTGGAGCTAGTACCTCCCCATATATATGTATGGAGTGGAGTTTGCAACTGAAAAGAAACTTTGTGTTCCCAACAATCTAGGTGAAGTACGGCTTTCACACACACTTATCTCTCAGAACTGAGCTTGTGGAGAGACTTTCATTCATATAGCACTAAGGGAAAGGTTGCAGGAGAAACTTATACTCTGGTTTCTCAGTCTGTTTCCTAGTGCCGGTTTGAAGTTCCTGCAGTTTTCACTGTTAAACCGAGTTGGAGCTAGTACCTCCCCATATATATGTATGGAGCGGAGTTAGCAACTGAAAAGAAACTTTGTGTTCCCAACAAGCTAGGTGGAGGACGGCTTTCACACACACTTATCTCTCAGAACTGAGCATGTGGAGAGACGTTCGTTCATCTAGCACAAAGGGAACGGGTTTCAGGAGAAACTTTTACTCTGGTTTCTCAGTCAGTTTCCTAGTGCCGGTTTGAGGTTCCTGCAGTTTTCACTGTAAAACCGAGGTGGAGCTACTACCTCCCCATATATATGTATGGAGTGGAGTTTGCAACTGAAAAGAAACTTTGTGTTCCCAAAAAGCTAGGTGAAGGACGGCTTTCACACACACTAATCTCTCAGAACTGAGCTTGTGGAGAGACGTTCGTTCATCTAGCACAAAAGGAACGGGTTGCAGGAGAAACTTTTACTCTGGTTTCTCAGTCTGTTTCCTAGTGCCAGTTTGAAGTTCCTGCAGTTTTCACTGTAAAACCGTGTTGGAGCTAGAACCTCCCCATATGTATGTATGGACTTGAGTTTGCAAATGAAAAGAAACTTTGTGTTCCCAACAATCTATGTGAAGGACGGCTTTCACACACAATTATCTCTCAGAACTGAGCATGTGGAGAGACTTTCGGTCATATAGCACAAAGGGAACGGGTTGCAGCAGAAACTTTTACTGTGGTTTCTCAGTCTGTTTCCTAGTGCCTGTTTGAAGTTCCTGCAGTTTTCACTGTAAAACAGAGTTGGAGCTAGTACCTCCCCATATATATGTATGGAGTGGAGTTTGCAACTGAAGAGAAACTTTGTGTTCCCAACAAGCTAGGTGAAGGACGGCTTTCACACACACTTATCTCTCAGAACTGAGCATGTGGAGAGACGTTCGTTCATCTAGCACAAAGGGAACGGGTTGCAGGAGAAACTTTTACTCTGGTTTGTCAGTCTGTTTCCTAGTGCTGGTTTGAAGTTTCTGCAGTTTTCACTGTAAAACCGAGTTGGAGCTAGTACCTCCCCATATATATGTATGGAGAGGAGTTTGCAACTGAAAAGAAACTTTGTGTTCCCAACAAGCTAGGTGAAGGACGGCTTTCACACACACTTATCTCTCAGAACTGAGCATGTGGAGAGACGTTCGTTCATCTAGCACAAAGGGAATGGGTTGCAGGAGAAACTTTTAGTTCGGTTTCTCAGTCTGTTTCCTAGTGCCGGTTTGAAGTTCCTGCAGTTTTCACTTTAAAAACGAGTTGGAGCTAGTACCTCCCCATATATATGTATGGAGTGCAGTTGGCAACTGAAAAGAAACTTTGTGTTCCCAACAAGCTTGGTGAAGGACGGCTTTCACACACACTTATATTTCAGAACTTAGCATGTGGAGAGACGTTTGTTCATCTAGCACAAAGGGAACGGGTTGCAGCAGAAACTTTTACTGTGGTTTCTCAGTCTGTTTCCTAGTGCCGGTATGAAGTTCCTGCAGTTTTCACTGTAAAAACGAGTTGGAGCTAGTACCTCCCCATATATATGTATGGAGTGAAGTTTGCAAGTGAAAAGAAAGTTTGTGTTCCCAACAAGCTAGGGGAAGGACGGCTTTCACACACACTTATCTCTCAGAACTGAGCATGTGGAGAGACGTTCGTTCATCTAGCACAAAGGGAACGGGTTGCAGGAGAAACATTTACTCTTGTTTCTCAGTCTGTTTCCTAGTGCCGGTTTGAAGTTCCTGCAGTTTTCACTGTAAAACCGAGTTGGAGCTAGTACCTCCCCATATGTATGTATGGAGTTGAGTTTGCAAATGAAAAGAAACTTTGTGTTCCCAACAATCTAAGTGAAGGACGGCATTCACACACACTTATCTCTCAGAACTGAGCATGTGGAGAGACTTTCGGTCATATAGCACTAAGGGAACGGGTTGCAGTAGAAAATTTTACTCTGGATTCTCAGTCTGTTTCCTAGTGCCGGTTTGAAGTTCCTGCAGTTTTCACTGTAAAACCGAGTTGGAGCTAGTACCTCCCCATATATATGTATGGAGTGGAGTTTGCAACTGAAAAGAAACTTTGTGTTCCCAACAATCTAGGTGAAGGACGGCTTTCACACACACATATCTCTCAGAACTGAGCATGTGGAGAGACGTTCGTTCATCTAGCACTAAGGGAAAGGGTTGCAGGAGAAACTTTTACTCTGGTTTCTCAGTCTGTTTCCTAGTGCCGGTTTGAAGTTCCTGCAGTTTTCACTGTTAAACCGAGTTGGAGCTAGTACCTCCCCATATATATGTATGGAGTGGAGTTAGCAACTGAAAAGAAACTTTGTGTTCCCAACAAGCTAGGTGGAGGACGGCTTTCACACACACTTATCTCTCAGAAATGAGCATGTGGAGAGACGTTCGTTCATCTAGCACAAAGGGAACGGGTTTCAGGAGAAACTTTTACTCTGGTTTCTCAGTCAGTTTCCTAGTGCCGGTTTGAGGTTCCTGCAGTTTTCACTGTAAAACCGAGGTGGAGCTACTACCTCCCCATATATATGTATGGAGTGGAGTTTGCAACTGAAAAGAAACTTTGTGTTCCCAAAAAGCTAGGTGAAGGACGGCTTTCACACACACTTATCTCTCAGAACTGAGCTTGTGGAGAGACGTTCGTTCATCTAGCACAAAAGGAACGGGTTGCAGGAGAAACTTTTACTCTGGATTCTCAGTCTGTTTCCTAGTGCCAGTTTGAAGTTCCTGCAGTTTTCACTGTAAAACAGTGTTGGAGCTAGAACCTCCCCATATGTATGTATGGACTTGAGTTTGCAAATGAAAAGAAACTTTGTGTTCCCAACAATCTATGTGAAGGACGGCTTTCACACACACTTATCTCTCAGAACTGAGCATGTGGAGAGACTTTCGGTCATATAGCACAAAGGGAACGGGTTGCAGCAGAAACTTTTACTGTGGTTTCTCAGTCTGTTTCCTAGTGCCGGTTTGAAGTTCCTGCAGTTTTCACTGTAAAACAGAGTTGGAGCTAGTACCTCCCCATATATATGTATGGAGTGGAGTTTGCAACTGAAGAGAAACTTTGTGTTGACAACAAGCTAGGTGAAGGACGGCTTTCACACACACTTATCTCTCAGAACTGAGCATGTGGAGAGACGTTCGTTCATCTAGCACAAAGGGAACGGGTTGCAGGAGAAACTTTTACTCTGGTTTGTCAGTCTGTTTCCTAGTGCTGGTTTGAAGTTTCTGCAGTTTTCACTGTAAAACCGAGTTGGAGCTAGTACCTCCCCATATATATGTATGGAGAGGAGTTTGCAACTGAAAAGAAACTTTGTGTTCCCAACAAGCTAGGTGAAGGACGGCTTTCACACACACTTATCTCTCAGAACTGAGCATGTGGAGAGACGTTCGTTCATCTAGCACAAAGGGAACGGGTTGCCGGAAAAACTTTTAGTCTGGTTTCTCACTCTGTGTCCTAGTGCCGGTTTGAAGTTCCTGCAGTTTTCACTGTAAAACAGAGTTGGAGCTAGTACCTCCCCATATATATGTATGGAGTGGAGTTTGCAACTGAAAAGAAACTTTGTGTTCCCAACAATCTAGGTGAAGGACGGCTTTCACACACACTTATCTCTCAGAACTGAGCATGTGGAGAGACTTTCGTTCATCTAGCACAAGGGGAACGGGTTGCAGGAGAAACTTTTACTGTGTTTTCTCAGTCTGTTTCCTAGTGCCGGTATGAAGTTCCTGCAGTTTTCACTGTAAAACCGAGTTGGAGCTAGTACCTCCCCATATATATGTATGGAGTGAAGTTTGCAAGTGAAAAGAAAGTTTGTGTTCCCAACAAGCTAGGGGAAGGACGGCTTTCACACACATTTTTCTCTCAGAACTGAGCATGTGGAGAGACGTTCGTTCATCTAGCACAAAGGGAACGGGTTGCAGGAGAAACTTTTACTCTGGTTTGTCAGTCTGTTTCCTAGTGGTGGTTTCAAGTTTCTGCAGTTTTCACTGTAAAACCGAGTTGGAGCTAGTACCTCCCCATATATATGTATGGAGTGGAGTTTGCAACTGAAAAGAAACTTTGTGTTCCCAACAAGCTAGGTGAAGGGCGGCTTTCACACACACTTATCTCTCAGAACTGAGCATGTGGAGAGACGTTCGTTCATCTAGCACAAAGGGAACGGGTTGCAGGAGAAACTTTTAGTCTGGTTTCTCACTCTGTATCCTAGTGCCGGTTTGAAGTTCCTGCAGTTTTCACTGTAAAACATAGCTGGAGCTAGTACCTCCCCATATATATGTATGGAGTGGAGTTTGCAACTGAAAAGAAACTTTGTGTTCCCAACAAGCTAGGTGAAGGACGGCTTTCACACACACTTATCTCTCAGAACTGAGCATGTGGAGAGACATTCGTTCATCTAGCACAAGGGGAACGGGTTGCAGGAGAAACTTTTACTGTGGTTTCTCAGTCTGTTTCCTAGTGCCGGTATGAAGTTCCTGCAGTTTTCACTGTAAAACCGAGTTGGAGCTAGTACCTCCCCATATATATGTATGGAGTGAAGATTGCAAGTGAAAAGAAAGTTTGTGTTCCCAACAAGCTAGGGGAAGGACGGCTTTCACACACACTTATCTCTCAGAATTGAGCATGTGGAGAGACGTTCGTTCATCTAGCACAAAGGGAACGGGTTGCAGGAGAAACATTTACTCTTGTTTCTCAGTCTGTTTCCTAGTGCCGGTTTGAAGTTCCTGCAGTTTTCACTGTAAAACCGTGTTGGAGCTAGTACCTCCCCATATGTATGTATGGAGTTGAGTTTGCAAATGAAAAAAAACATTGTGTTCCCAACAATCTACGTGAAGGACGGCTTTCACACACACTTATCTCTCAGAACTGAGCTTGTGGAGAGACTTTCGGTCATATAGCACTAAGGGAACGGGTTGCAGGAGAAAATTTTACTCTGGTTTCTCAGTCTGTTTCCTAGTGCCGGTTTGAAGTTCCTGCAGTTTTCACTGTAAATCCGAGTTGTAGCTAGTACCTCCCCATATGTATGTATGGACTGGAGTTTGCAACTGAAAAGAAACTTTGTGTTCCCAACAATCTAGGTGAAGGACGGCTTTCACACACACATATCTCTCAGAACTGAGCATGTGGAGAGACGTTCGTTCATCTAGCACTAAGGGAAAGGGTTGCAGGAGAAACTTTTACTCTGGTTTCTCAGTCTGTTTCCTAGTGCCGGTTTGAAGTTCCTGCAGTTTTCACTGTAAAACCGGGTTGGAGCTAGTACCTCCCCATATATATGTATGGAGTGGAGTTGGCAACTGAAAAGAAACATTGTGTTCCCAACAAGCTATGTGAAGGACGGCTTTCACACACACTTATCTCTCAGAACTGAGCATGTGTAGAGACGTTCGTTCATCTAGCACAAAGGGAACGGGTTGCAGGAAAAACTTTTACTCCGGTTTCTCAGTCTGTTTCCTAGTGCCTGTTTGAAGTTCCTGCAGTTTTCACTGTAAAACCGTGTTGGAGCTAGTACCTCCCCATATATATGTATGGAGTGGAGTTTGCAACTGAAAAGAAACTTTGTGTTCCCAACAATCTAGGTGAAGTACGGCTTTCACACACACTTATCTCTCAGAACTGAGCTTGTGGAGAGACTTTCGGTCATATAGCACTAAGGGAAAGGTTGCAGGAGAAAATTTTACTCTGGTTTCTCAGTCTGTTTCCTAGTGCCGGTTTGAAGTTCCTGCAGTATTCACTGTTAAACCGAGTTGGAGCTAGTACCTCCCCATATATATGTATGGAGTGGAGTTAGCAAATGAAAAGAAACTTTGTGTTCCCAACAAGCTAGGTGGAGGACGGCTTTCACACACACTTATCTCTCAGAACTGAGCATGTGGAGAGACGTTCGTTCATCTAGCACAAAGGGAACGGGTTTCAGGAGAAACTTTTACTCTGGTTTCTCAGTCTGTTTCCTAGTGCCGGTTTGAGGTTCCTGCAGTTTTCACTGTAAAACCGAGGTGGAGCTACTACCTCCCCATATATATGTATGGAGTGGAGTTTGTAACTGAAAAGAAACTTTGTGTTCCCAAAAAGCTAGGTGAAGGACGGCTTTCACACACACTAATCTCTCAGAACTGAGCATGTGGAGAGACGTTCGTTCATCTAGCACAAAAGGAACGGGTTGCAGGAGGAACTTTTACTCTGGTTTCTCAGTTTGTTTCCTAGTGCCAGTTTGAAGTTCCTGCAGTTTTCACTGTAAAACCGAGTTGCAGCTAGTACCTACCCATATATATGTATGGAGTGGAGTTTGCAACTGAAAAGAAATTTTGTGTTCCCAACAAGCTAGGGGAAGGACGGCTTTCACACACACTTATCTCTCAGAACTGAGCATGTGGAGAGACGTTCGTTCATCTAGCACAAAGGGAACGGGTTGCAGGAGAAACTTTTACTCTGGTTTCTCAGTCTGTTTCCTAGTGCCGGTTTGAAGTTCCTGCAGTTTTCACTGTAAAACCGTGTTGGAGCTAGAACCTCCCCATATGTATGTATGGAGTTGAGTTTGCAAATGAAAAGAAACTTTGTGTTCCCAACAATCTATGTGAAGGACGGCTTTCACACACACTTATCTCTCAGAACTGAGCATGTGGAGAGACTTTCGGTCATATAGCACAAAGGGAACGGGTTGCAGCAGAAACTTTTACTGTGGTTTCTCAGTCTGTTTCCTAGTGCCGGTTTGAAGTTCCTGCAGTTTTCACTGTAAAACAGTGTTGGAGCTAGTACCTCCCCATATATATGTATGGAGTGGAGTTTGCAACTGAAAAGAATCTTTGTGTTCCTAACAAGCTAGGTGAAGGACGGCTTTCACACACACTTATCTCTCAGAACTGAGCATGTGGAGAGACGTTCGTTCATCTAGCACAAAGGGAACGTTTTGCAGGAGAAAATTTTAGTCTGGTTTCTCACTCTGTGTCCTAGTGCCGGTTTGAAGTTCCTGCAGTTTTCACTGTAAAACAGAGTTGGAGCTAGTACCTCCCCATATATATGTATGGAGTGGAGTTTGCAACTGAAAAGAAACTTTGTGTTCCCAACAAGCTAGGTGAAGGACGGCTTTCACACACACTTATCTCTCAGAACTGAGCATGTGGAGAGAATTTCGTTCATCTAGCACAAGGGGAACGGGTTGCAGGAGAAACTTTTACTGTGTTTTCTCAGTCTGTTTCCTAGTGCCGGTATGAAGTTCCTGCAGTTTTCACTGTAAAACCGAGTTGGAGCTAGTACCTCCCCATATATATGTTTGGAGTGAAGTTTGCAAGTGAAAAGAAAGTTTGTGTTCCCAACAAGCTAGGGGAAGGACGGCTTTCACACACACTTATCTCTCAGAACTGAGCATGTGGAGAGACGTTCGTTCATCTAGCACAAAGGGAACGGGTTGCATGAGAAACATTTACTCTTGTTTCTCAGTCTGTTTCCCAGTGCCGGTTTGAAGTTCCTGCAGTTTTCACTGTAAAACCGTGTTGGAGCTAGTACCTCCCCATATGTATGTATGGAGTTGAGTTTGCAAATGAAAAGAAACTTTGTGTTCCCAACAATCTACGTGAAGGACGGCTTTCACACACACTTATCTCTCAGAACTGCGCATGTGGAGAGACTTTCGGTCATACAGCACTAAGGGAACGGGTTGCAGGAGAAAATTTTACTCTGGTTTCTCAGTCTGTTTCCTAGTGCCGGTTTGAAGTTCCTGCAGTTTTCACTGTAAAACCGATTTGGAGCTAGTACCTCCCCATATATATGTATGGAGTGGAGTTTGCAACTGAAAAGAAACTTTGTGTTCCCAACAATCTAGGTGAAGGACGGCTTTCACACACACATATCTCTCAGAACTGAGCATGTGGAGAGACGTTCGTTCATCTAGCACTAAGGGAAAGGGTTGCAGGAGAAACTTTTACTCTGGTTTCTCAGTCTGTTTCCTAGTGCCGGTTTGAAGTTCCTGCAGTTTTCACTGTAAAACCGGGTTGGAGCTAGTACCTCCCCATATATATGTATGGAGTGGAGTTTGCAACTGAAAAGAAACATTGTGTTCCCAACAAGCTAGGTGAAGGACGGCTTTCACACACACTTATCTCTCAGAACTGAGCATGTGTAGAGACGTTCGTTCATCTAGCACAAAGGGAACGGGTTGCAGGAAAAACTTTTACTCTGGTTTCTCAGTCTGTTTACTAGTGCCGGTTTGAAGTTCCTGCAGTTTTCACTATAAAACCGTGTTGGAGCTAGAACCTCCCCATATATATGTATGCAGTGGAGTTTGCAACTGAAAAGAAACTTTGTGTTCCCAACAATCTAGGTGAAGTACGGCTTTCACACACACTTATCTCTCAGAACTGAGCTTGTGGAGAGACTTTCGGTCATATAGCACTAAGGGAAAGGTTGCAGGAGAAACTTTTACTCTGGTTTCTCAGTCTGTTTCCTAGTGCCGGTTTGAGGTTCCTGCAGTTTTCACTGTAAAACCGAGGTGGAGCTACTACCTCCCCATATATATGTATGGAGTGGAGTTTGCAACTGAAAAGAAACTTTGTGTTCCCAACAAGCTAGGTGAAGGACGGCTTTCACACACACTTATCTCTCAGAACTGAGCATGTGGAGAGACGTTCGTTCATCTAGCACAAAGGGAAAGGGTTGCAGGAGAAACTTTTACTCTGGTTTGTCAGTCTGTTTCCTAGTGCTGGTTTGAAGTTTCTGCAGTTTTCACTGTAAAACCGAGTTGGAGCTAGTACCTCCCCATATATATGTATGGAGTGGAGTTTGCAACTGAAAAGAATCTTTGTGTTCCTAACAAGCTAGGTGAAGGACGGCTTTCACACACACTTATCTCTCAGAACTGAGCATGTGGAGAGACGTTCGTTCATCTAGCACAAAGGGAACGTTTTGCAGGAGA
Organism: Camelus dromedarius; assembly: GCF_036321535.1. Lineage (NCBI taxonomy): Eukaryota > Metazoa > Chordata > Mammalia > Artiodactyla > Camelidae > Camelus > Camelus dromedarius. Next base: position 2,355,102 of record NW_026989819.1, on the reverse strand, counting down.
AAATTTTAGTCTGGTTTCTCACTCTGTGTCCTAGTGCCGGTTTGAAGTTCCTGCAGTTTTCACTGTAAAACAGAGTTGGAGCTAGTACCTCCCCATATATATGTATGGAGTGGAGTTTGCAACTGAAAAGAAACTTTGTGTTCCCAACAAGCTAGGTGAAGGACGGCTTTCACACACACTTATCTCTCAGAACTGAGCATGTGGAGAGAATTTCGTTCATCTAGCACAAGGGGAACGGGTTGCAGGAGAAACTTTTACTGTGTTTTCTCAGTCTGTTTCCTAGTGCCGGTATGAAGTTCCTGCAGTTTTCACTGTAAAACCGAGTTGGAGCTAGTACCTCCCCATATATATGTATGGAGTGAAGTTTGCAAGTGAAAAGAAAGTTTGTGTTCCCAACAAGCTAGGGGAAGGACGGCTTTCACACACACTTATCTCTCAGAACTGAGCATGTGGAGAGACGTTCGTTCATCTAGCACAAAGGGAACGGGTTGCATGAGAAACATTTACTCTTGTTTCTCAGTCTGTTTCACAGTGCCGGTTTGAAGTTCCTGCAGTTTTCACTGTAAAACCGTGTTGGAGCTAGTACCTCCCCATATGTATGTATGGAGTTGAGTTTGCAAATGAAAAGAAACTTTGTGTTCCCAACAATCTACGTGAAGGACGGCTTTCACACACACTTATCTCTCAGAACTGAGCATGTGGAGAGACTTTCGGTCATACAGCACTAAGGGAACGGGTTGCAGGAGAAAATTTTACTCTGGTTTCTCAGTCTGTTTCCTAGTGCCGGTTTGAAGTTCCTGCAGTTTTCACTGTAAAACCGATTTGGAGCTAGTACCTCCCCATATATATGTATGGAGTGGAGTTTGCAACTGAAAAGAAACTTTGTGTTCCCAACAATCTAGGTGAAGGACGGCTTTCACACACACATATCTCTCAGAACTGAGCATGTGGAGAGACGTTCGTTCATCTAGCACTAAGGGAAAGGGTTGCAGGAGAAACTTTTACTCTGGTTTCTCAGTCTGTTTCCTAGTGCCGGTTTGAAGTTCCTGCAGTTTTCACTGTAAAACCGGGTTGGAGCTAGTACCTCCCCATATATATGTATGGAGTGGAGTTTGCAACTGAAAAGAAACATTGTGTTCCCAACAAGCTAGGTGAAGGACGGCTTTCACACACACTTATCTCTCAGAACTGAGCATGTGTAGAGACGTTCGTTCATCTAGCACAAAGGGAACGGGTTGCAGGAAAAACTTTTACTCTGGTTTCTCAGTCTGTTTACTAGTGCCGGTTTGAAGTTCCTGCAGTTTTCACTATAAAACCGTGTTGGAGCTAGAACCTCCCCATATATATGTATGGAGTGGAGTTTGCAACTGAAAAGAAACTTTGTGTTCCCAACAATCTAGGTGAAGTACGGCTTTCACACACACTTATCTCTCAGAACTGAGCTTGTGGAGAGACTTTCGGTCATATAGCACTAAGGGAAAGGTTGCAGGAGAAACTTTTACTCTGGTTTCTCAGTCTGTTTCCTAGTGCCGGTTTGAAGTTCCCGCAGTTTTCACTGTTAAACCGAGTTGGAACTAGTACCTCCCCATATATATGTATGGAGTGGAGTTAGCAACTGAAAAGAAACTTTGTGTTCCCAACAAGCTAGGTGGAGGACGGCTTTCACACACACTTATCTCTCAGAACTGAGCATGTGGAGAGACGTTCGTTCATCTAGCACAAAGGGAACGGGTTTCAGGAGAAACTTTTACTCTGGTTTCTCAGTCTGTTTCCTAGTGCCGGTTTGAAGTTCCTGCAGTTTTCACTGTAAAACCGAGGTGGAGCTACTACCTCCCCATATATATGTATGGAGTGGAGTTTGCAACTGAAAAGAAACTTTGTGTTCCCAAAAAGCTAGGTGAAGGACGGCTTTCACACACACTAATCTCTCAGAACTGAGCATGTGGAGAGACGTTCGTTCATCTAGCTCAATAGGAACGGGTTGCAGGAGAAACTTTTACTCTGGATTCTCAGTCTGTTTCCTAGTGCCGGTTTGAAGTTCCTGCAGTTTTCACTGTAAAACCGGGTTGGAGCTAGTACCTCCCCATATATATGTATGGAGTGGAGTTGGCAACTGAAAAGAAACTTTGTGTTCCCAACAAGCTAGGTGAAGGACGGCTTTCACACACACATATCTCTCAGAACTGAGCATGTGGAGAGACGTTCGTTCATCTAGCACTAAGGGAACGGGATGCAGGAGAAACTTTTACTCTGGATTCTCAGTCTGTTTCCTAGTGCCGGTTTGAAGTTCCTGCAGTTTTCACTGTAAAACCGGGTTGGAGCTAGTACCTCCCCATATATATGTATGGAGTGGAGTTGGCAACTGAAAAGAAACATTGTGTTCCCAACAAGCTAGGTGAAGGACGGCTTTCACACACACTTATCTCTCAGAACTGAGCATGTGTAGAGACGTTCGTTCATCTAGCACAAAGGGAACGGGTTGCAGGAAAAACTTTTACTCTGGTTTCTCACTCTGTTTCCTAGTGCCGGTTTGAAGTTCCTGCAGTTTTCACTGTAAAACCGAGTTGGAGCTAGTACCTCCCCATATATATGTATGGAGTGGAGTTTGCAACTGAAAAGAAACTTTGTGTTCCCAACAATCTAGGTGAAGTACGGCTTTCACACACACTTATCTCTCAGAACTGAGCTTGTGGAGAGACTTTCGGTCATATAGCACTAAGGGAAAGGGTTGCAGGAGAAACTTTTACTCTGGTTTCTCAGTCTGTTTCCTAGTGCCGGTTTGAAGTTCCTGCAGTTTTCACTGTTAAACCGAGTTGGAGCTAGTACCTCCCCATATATATGTATGGATTGGAGTTTGCAACTGAAAAGAAACTTTGTGTTCCCAACAAGCTAGGTGAAGGACGGCTTTCACACACACTTATCTCTCAGAACTGAGCATGTGGAGAGACGTTCGTTCATCTAGCACAAAGGGAACGTGTTTCAGGAGAAACTTTTACTCTGGTTTCTCAGTCTGTTTCCTAGTGCCGGTTTGAGGTTCCTGCAGTTTTCACTGTAAAACCGAGATGGAGCTACTACCTCCCCATATATATGTATGGAGTGGAGTTTGCAACTGAAAAGAAACTTTGTGTTCCCAAAAAGCTAGGTGAAGGACGGCTTTCACACACACTAATCTCTCAGAACTGAGCATGTGGAGAGACGTTCGTTCATCTAGCACAAAAGGAACGGGTTGCAGGAGAAACTTTTACTCTGGTTTCTCAGTCTGTTTCCTAATGCCAGTTTGAAGTTCCTGCAGTTTTCACTGTAAAACCGAGTTGCAGCTAGTACCTCCCCATATATATGTATGGAGTGGAGTTTGCAACTGAAAAGAAACTTTGTGTTCCCAACAAGCTAGGTGAAGGACGGCTTTCACACACACTTATCTCTCAGAACTGAGCATGTGGAGAGACGTTCGTTCATCTATCACAAAGGGAACGGGTTACAGGAGAAACTATTACTCTGGTTTCTCAGTCTGTTTCCTAGTGCAGGTTTGAAGTTCCTGCAGTTTTCACTGTAAAACCGAGTTGGAGCTAGTACCTCCCCATATATATGTAAGGAGTGGAATTTGCAACTGAAAAGAAACTTTGTGTTCCCAACAAGCTAGGTGAAGGACGGCTTTCACACACACTTATCTCTCAGAACTGAGCATGAGGAGAGACGTTCGTTCATCTAGCACAAAGGGAAGGGGTTGCTGGGGAAAGTTTTACTCTGGTTTCTCAGTCTGTTTCCTAGTGCCGATTTGAATTTCCTGCAGTTTTCACTGTAAAACCGGGTTGGAGCTAGTACCACCCCATATATATGTATGGAGTGGAGTTTGCAACTGAAAAGAAACTTTGTGTTCCCAACAAGCTAGTTGAAGGACGGCTTTCACACACACTTGTCTCTCAGAACTGAGCATGTGTAGAGACGTTCGTTCATCTAGCACAAAGGGAACGGGTTGCAGGGAAAACTTTTACTCTGGTATCTCAGTCTATTTCCTAGTGCTGGTTTGAAGTTCCTGCAGTTTTCACTGTAAAACCGAGTTGGAGCTAGTACCTCCCAATATATATGTATGGAGTGGAGTTTGCAACTGAAAAGAAACTTTGTGTTCCCAACAATCTAGGTGAAGGACGGCTTTCACACACACTTATCTCTCAGAACTGAGCATGTGGAGAGACTTTCGGTCATATAGCTCTAAGGGAACGGGTTGCAGGAGAAACTTTTACTCTGGTTTCTCAGTCTGTTTCCTAGTGCCGGTTTGAAGTTCCTGCAGTTTTCACTGTTAAACCGAGTTGGAGCTAGTACCTCCCCATATATATGTATGGATTGGAGTTTGCAACTGAAAAGAAACTTTGTGTTCCCAACAAGCTAGGTGAAGGACGGCTTTCACACACACTTATCTCTCAGAACTGAGCATGTGGAGAGACGTTCGTTCATCTAGCACAAAGGGAACGTGTTTCAGGAGAAACTTTTACTCTGGTTTCTCAGTCTGTTTCCTAGTGCCGGTTTGAGGTTCCTGCAGTTTTCACTGTAAAACCGAGATGGAGCTACTACCTCCCCATATATATGTATGGAGTGGAGTTTGCAACTGAAAAGAAACTTTGTGTTCCCAAAAAGCTAGGTGAAGGACGGCTTTCACACACACTAATCTCTCAGAACTGAGCATGTGGAGAGACGTTCGTTCATCTAGCACAAAAGGAACGGGTTGCAGGAGAAACTTTTACTCTGGTTTCTCAGTCTGTTTCCTAATGCCAGTTTGAAGTTCCTGCAGTTTTCACTGTAAAACCGAGTTGCAGCTAGTACCTCCCCATATATATGTATGGAGTGGAGTTTGCAACTGAAAAGAAACTTTGTGTTCCCAACAAGCTAGGTGAAGGACGGCTTTCACACACACTTATCTCTCAGAACTGAGCATGTGGAGAGACGTTCGTTCATCTATCACAAAGGGAACGGGTTACAGGAGAAACTATTACTCTGGTTTCTCAGTCTGTTTCCTAGTGCAGGTTTGAAGTTCCTGCAGTTTTCACTGTAAAACCGAGTTGGAGCTAGTACCTCCCCATATATATGTAAGGAGTGGAATTTGCAACTGAAAAGAAACTTTGTGTTCCCAACAAGCTAGGTGAAGGACGGCTTTCACACACACTTATCTCTCAGAACTGAGCATGTGGAGAGACGTTCGTTCATCTAGCACAAAGGGAAGGGGTTGCTGGGGAAAGTTTTACTCTGGTTTCTCAGTCTGTTTCCTAGTGCCGATTTGAATTTCCTGCAGTTTTCACTGTAAAACCGGGTTGGAGCTAGTACCACCCCATATATATGTATGGAGTGGAGTTTGCAACTGAAAAGAAACTTTGTGTTCCCAACAAGCTAGTTGAAGGACGGCTTTCACACACACTTATCTCTCAGAACTGAGCATGTGTAGAGACGTTCGTTCATCTAGCACAAAGGGAACGGGTTGCAGGGAAAACTTTTACTCTGGTATCTCAGTCTATTTCCTAGTGCTGGTTTGAAGTTCCTGCAGTTTTCACTGTAAAACCGAGTTGGAGCTAGTACCTCCCCATATATATGTATGGAGTGGAGTTTGCAACTGAAAAGAAACTTTGTGTTCCCAACAATCTAGGTGAAGGACGGCTTTCACACACACTTATCTCTCAGAACTGAGCATGTGGAGAGACTTTCGGTCATATAGCTCTAAGGGAACGGGTTGCAGGAGAAACTTTTACTCTGGTTTCTCAGTGTTTTTCCTAGTGCCGGTTTGAAGTTCCTGCAGTTTTCACTGTAAAACCGAGTTGCAGCTAGTACTTCCCCATATATATGTATGGAGTGGAGTTTGCAAATTAAAAGAAACTTTATGTCCCCAAAAAGCTATGTGAAGGACGGCTTTCACACACACACATCTCTCAGAACTGAGCATGTGGAGAGACGTTCGTTCATCTAGCACTAAGGGAACAGGTTGCAGGAGAAACTTTTACTGTGGTTTCTGAGTGTGTTTCCTAGTGCCGGTTTGAAGTTCCTGCAGTTTTCACTGTAAAACCGAGTTGGAGCTAGTACCTCCCCATATATATATATGGAGTGGGGTTTGCAACTGAAAAGAAACTTTGTGTTCCCAACAAGCAAGGTAAAGGACGGCTTTCACACACACTTATCTCTCAGAACTGAGCATGTGGAGAGAAGTTCGTTCATCTTGCACAAAGGGAACGTGTTGCAGGAGAAACTTTTACTCTGGTTTCTCAGTCTGTTTCCTAGTGCCTGTTTGAAGTTCCAGCAATTTTCACTGTAAAACCGGGTTGGAGCTAGTACCTCCCCATATATATGTATGGAGTGGAGTTTGCAAATGAAAAGAAACTTTGTGTTCCCAACAAGCTAGGGGAAGGACGGCTTACACACACACTTATCTCTCAGAACTGAGCATGTGGAGAGACGTTCGTTCATCTAGCACAAAGGAAACGGGTTGCAGGAGAAACATTTACTCTTGTTTCTCAGTCTGTTTCCTAGTGCCGGTTTGAAGTTCCTGCAGTTTTCACTGTAAAAACGTGTTGGAGCTAGTACCTCCCCATATATATGTATGGAGTTGAGTTTGCAAATGAAAAGAAACTTTGTGTTCCCAACAATCTATGTGAAGGACGGCTTTCACACACACTTATCTCTCAGAACTGAGCATGTGGAGAGACTTTCGGTCATATAGCACTAAGGGAACGGGTTGCAGGGGAAAATTTTACTCTGGTTTCTCAGTCTGTTTCCTAGTGCCGGTTTGAAGTTCCTGCAGTTTTCACTGTAAAACCGGGTTGGAGCTAGTACTTCCCCATATATATGTATGGAGTGGAGTTGGCAACTGAAAAGAAACATTGTGTTCCCAACAAGCTAGGGGAAGGACGGCTTTCACACACACTTATCTCTCAGAACTGAGCATGTGGAGAGACGTTCGTTCATCTAGCACAAAGGGAACGGGTTGCAGGAGAAACTTTTACTCTGGTTTCTCAGTCTGTTTCCTAGTGCCGGTTTGAAGTTCCTGCAGTTTTCACTGTAAAACCGTGTTGGAGCTAGAACCTCCCCATATGTATGTATGGAGTTGAGTTTGCAAATGAAAAGAAACTTTGTGTTCCCAACAATTTATGTGAAGGACGGCTTTCACACACACTTATCTCTCAGAAATGAGCTTGTGGAGAGACTTTCGGTCATATAGCACTAAGGGAAAGGGTTGCAGGAGAAACTTTTACTCTGGTTTCTCAGTCTGTTTCCTAGTGCCGGTTTGAAGTTCCTGCAGTTTTCACTGTTAAACCGAGTTGGAGCTAGTACCTCCCCATATATATATATGGAGTGGAGTTTGCAACTGAAAAAAAACTTTGTGTTCCCAACAAGCTAGGTGAAGAACGGCTTTCACACACACTTATCTCTCAGAACTGAGCATGTGGAGAGAAGTTCGTTCATCTAGCACAAAGGGAACGGGTTTCAGGAGAAACTTTTACTCTGGTTTCTCAGTCTGTTTCCTAGTGCCGGTTTGAGGTTCCTTCAGTTTTCTCTGTAAAACAGAGTTGGAGCTACTACCTCCCCATATATATGTATGGAGTGGAGTTTGCAACTGAAAAGAAACTTTGTGTTCCCAACAAGCTAGGTGAAGGACGGCTTTCACACACACTTATCTCTCAGAACTGAGCATGTGTAGAGACGTTCGTTCATCTAGCACTAAGTGTACGGGTTGCAGGAGAAACTTTTACTCTGGTTTCTCAGTCTGTTTCCTAGTGCCGGTTTGAATTTCCTGCAGTTTTCACTGTAAAACCGGGTTGGAGCTAGTACCTCCCTATATATATGTATGGAGTGGAGTTTGCAACTGAAAAGAAACTTTGTGTTCCCAACAAGCTAGGTGAAGGACGGCTTTCACACACACTTATCTCTCAGAACTGAGCATGTGTAGAGACGTTCGTTCATCTAGCACAAAGGGAACGGATTGCAGGAAAAACTTTTACTCTGGTATCTCATTTTATTTCCTAGTGCTGCTTTGAAGTTCCTGCAGTTTTCACTGTAAAACCGAGTTGGAGCTAGTACCTCCCCATATATATGTATGGAGTGGAGTTTGCAACTGAAAAGAAACTTTGTGTTCCCAACAATATAGGTGAAGGACGGCTTTCACACACACTTATCTCTCAGAACTGAGCATGTGGAGAGACTTTCGGTCATATAGCTCTAAGGGAACGGGTGGCAGGAGAAACTTTTACTCTGGTTTCTCAGTGTGTTTCCTAGTGCCGGTTTGAAGTTCCTGCAGTTTTCACTGTAAAACCGAGTTGCAGCTAGTACCTCCCCATATATATGTATGGAGTGGAGTTTGAAAATTAAAAGAAACTATATGTTCCCAACAAGCTAGGTGAAGGACGGCTTTCACACACACTTATCTCTCAGAACTGAGCATGTGGAGAGACGTTCGTTCATCTAGCACAAAGGGAACGTGTTTCAGGAGAAACTTTTACTCTGGTTTCTCAGTCTGTTTCCTAGTGCCGGTTTGAAGTTCCTGCAGTTTTCACTGTAAAACCGAGATGGAGCTACTACCTCCCCATATATATGTATGGAGTGGAGTTTGCAACTGAAAAGAAACTTTGTGTTCCCAACAAGCTAGGTGAAGGACGGCTTTCACACACACTTATCTCTCAGAACTGAGCATGTGGAGAGACTTTCGTTCATCTATCACAAAGGGAACGGGTTGCAGGAGAAACTATTACTCTGGTTTCTCAGTCTGTTTCCTAGTGCCGGTTTGAAGTTCCTGCAGTTTTCACTGTAAAACCGAGTTGGAGCTAGTACCTCCCCATATATATGTAAGGAGTGGAGTTTGCAACTGAAAAGAAACTTTGTGTTCCCAACAAGCTAGGTGAAGGACGGCTTTCACACACACTTATCTCTCAGAACTGAGCATGTGGAGAGACGTTCGTTCATCTAGCACAAAGGGAAGGGGTTGCTGGGGAAACTTTTACTCTGGTTTCTCAGTCTGTTTCCTAGTGCCGGTTTGAATTTCCTGCAGTTTTCACTGTAAAACCGGGTTGGAGCTAGTACCACCCTATATATATGTATGGAGTGGAGTTTGCAACTGAAAAGAAACTTTGTGTTCCCAACAAGCAAGTTGAAGGACGGCTTTCACACACACTTATCTCTCAGAACTGAGCATGTGTAGAGACGTTCGTTCATCTAGCACAAAGGGAACGGGTTGCAGGAAAAACTTTTACTCTGGTATCTCAGTCTATTTCCTAGTGCTGGTTTGAAGTTCCTGCAGTTTTCACTGTAAAACCGAGTTGGAGCTAGTACCTCCCCATATATATGTATGGAGTGGAGTTTGCCACTGAAAAGGAACTTTGTGTTCCCAACAATCTAGGTGAAGGACGGCTTTCACACACACTTATCTCTCAGAACTGAGCATGTGGAGAGACTTTCGGTCATATAGCTCTAAGGGAACGGGTTGCAGGAGAAACTTTTACTCTGGTTTCTCAGTGTTTTTCCTAGTGCCGGTTTGAAGTTCCTGCAGTTTTCACTGTAAAACCGAGTTGCAGCTAGTACTTCCCCATATATATGTTTGGAGTGGAGTTTGCAAATTAAAAGAAACTTTATGTCCCCAAAAAGCTATGTGAAGGACGGCTTTCACACACACACATCTCTCAGAACTGAGCATGTGGAGAGACGTTAGTTCATCTAGCACTAAGGGAACAGGTTGCAGGAGAAACTTTTACTCTGGTTTCTGAGTGTGTTTCCTAGTGCCGGTTTGAAGTTCCTGCAGTTTTCACTGTAAAACCGAGTTGGAGCTAGTACCTCCCCATATATATATATGGAGTGGGGTTTGCAAGTGAAAAGAAACTTTGTGTTCCCAACAAGCAAGGTAAAGGACGGCTTTCACACACACTTATCTCTCAGAACTGAGCATGTGGAGAGACGTTCGTCCATCTATCACCAAGGGAACGGGTTGCAGGAGAAACTTTAACTCTGGTTTCTCAGTCTGTTTCCAAGTGCCGGTTTGAAGTTCCTGCAGTTTTCACTGTAAAACAGAGTTGGAGCTAGTACCTCCCCATATAAATGTATGGAGTGGAGTTTGCACCTGAAAAGAAACTTTGTGTTCCCAACAAGCTAGGTGAAGGACGGCTTTCACACACACTTATCTCTCAGAACTGAGCATGTGTAGAGACGTTCGTTCATCTAGCACAAAGGGAACGGGTTGCAGGAAAAACTTTTACTCTGGTTTCTCACTCTGTTTCCTAGTGCCGGTTTGAAGTTCCTGCAGTTTTCACTGTAAAACCGAGTTGGAGCTAGTACCTCCCCATATATATGTATGGAGTGGAGTTTGCAACTGAAAAGAAACTTTGTGTTCCCAACAATCTAGGTGAAGTACGGCTTTCACACACACTTATCTCTCAGAACTGAGCTTGTGGAGAGACTTTCGTTCATATAGCACTAAGGGAAAGGGTTGCAGGAGAAACTTTTACTCTGGTTTCTCAGTCTGTTTCCTAGTGCCGGTTTGAAGTTCCTGCAGTTTTCACTGTTAAACCGAGTTGGAGCTAGTACCTCCCCATATATATGTATGGATTGGAGTTTGCAACTGAAAAGAAACTTTGTGTTCCCAACAAGCTAGGTGAAGGACGGCTTTCACACACACTTATCTCTCAGAACTGAGCATGTGGAGAGACGTTCGTTCATCTAGCACAAAGGGAACGTTTTTCAGGAGAAACTTTTACTCTGGTTTCTCAGTCTGTTTCCTAGTGCCGGTTTGAGGTTCCTGCAGTTTTCACTGTAAAACCGAGATGGAGCTACTACCTCCCCATATATATGTATGGAGTGGAGTTTGCAACTGAAAAGAAACTTTGTGTTCCCAAAAAGCTAGGTGAAGGACGGCTTTCACACACACTAATCTCTCAGAACTGAGCATGTGGAGAGACGTTCGTTCATCTAGCACAAAAGGAACGGGTTGCAGGAGAAACATTTACTCTGGTTTCTCAGTCTGTTTCCTAATGCCAGTTTGAAGTTCCTGCAGTTTTCACTGTAAAACCGAGTTGCAGCTAGTACCTCCCCATATATATGTATGGAGTGGAGTTTGCAACTGAAAAGAAACTTTGTGTTCCCAACAAGTTAGGTGAAGGACGGCTTTCACACACACTTATCTCTCAGAACTGAGCATGTGGAGAGACTTTCGTTCATCTATCACAAAGGGAACGGGTTGCAGGAGAAACTATTACTCTGGTTTCTCAGTCTGTTTCCTAGTGCCGGTTTGAAGTTCCTGCAGTTTTCACTGTAAAACCGAGTTGGAGCTAGTACCTCCCCATATATATGTAAGGAGTGGAGTTTGCAACTGAAAAGAAACTTTGTGTTCCCAACAAGCTAGGTGAAGGACGGCTTTCACACACACTTATCTCTCAGAACTGAGCATGTGGAGAGACGTTCGTTCATCTAGCACAAAGGGAAGGGGTTGCTGGGGAAACTTTTACTCTGGTTTCTCAGTCTGTTTCCTAGTGCCGGTTTGAATTTCCTGCAGTTTTCACTGTAAAACCGGGTTGGAGCTAGTACCACCCTATATATATGTATGGAGTGGAGTTTGCAACTGAAAAGAAACTTTGTGTTCCCAACAAGCAAGTTGAAGGACGGCTTTCACACACACTTATCTCTCAGAACTGAGCATGTGTAGAGACGTTCGTTCATCTAGCACAAAGGGAACGGGTTGCAGGAAAAACTTTTACTCTGGTATCTCAGTCTATTTCCTAGTGCTGGTTTGAAGTTCCTGCAGTTTTCACTGTAAAACCGAGTTGGAGCTAGTACCTCCCCATATATATGTATGGAGTGGAGTTTGCAACTGAAAAGAAACTTTGTGTTCCCAACAATCTAGGTGAAGGACGGCTTTCACACACACTTATCTCTCAGAACTGAGCATGTGGAGAGACTTTCGGTCATATAGCTCTAAGGGAACGGGTTGCAGGAGAAACTTTTACTCTGGTTTCTCAGTGTTTTTCCTAGTGCCGGTTTGAAGTTCCTGCAGTTTTCACTGTAAAACCGAGTTGCAGCTAGTACTTCCCCATATATATGTTTGGAGTGGAGTTTGCAAATTAAAAGAAACTTTATGTCCCCAAAAACTATGTGAAGGACGGCTTTCACACACACACATCTCTCAGAACTGAGCATGTGGAGAGACGTTCGTTCATCTAGCACTAAGGGAACAGGTTGCAGGAGAAACTTTTACTCTGGTTTCTGAGTGTGTTTCCTAGTGCCGGTTTGAAGTTCCTGCAGTTTTCACTGTAAAACCGAGTTGGAGCTAGTACCTCCCCATATATATATATGGAGTGGGGTTTGCAAGTGAAAAGAAACTTTGTGTTCCCAACAAGCAAGGTAAAGGACGGCTTTCACACACACTTATCTCTCAGAACTGAGCATGTGGAGAGACGTTCGTCCATCTATCACCAAGGGAACGGGTTGCAGGAGAAACTTTAACTCTGGTTTCTCAGTCTGTTTCCAAGTGCCGGTTTGAAGTTCCTGCAGTTTTCACTGTAAAACAGAGTTGGAGCTAGTACCTCCCCATATAAATGTATGGAGTGGAGTTTGCACCTGAAAAGAAACTTTGTGTTCCCAACAAGCTAGGTTAAGGACGGCTTTCACACACACTTATCTCTCAGAACTTAGCATGTGTAGAGACGTTCGTTCATCTAGCACAAAGAGAACGGGTTGCAGGAAAAACTTTTACTCTGGTTTCTCACTCTGTTTCCTAGTGCCGGTTTGAAGTTCCTGCAGTTTTCACTGTAAAACCGAGTTGGAGCTAGTACCTCCCCATATATATGTATGGAGTGGAGTTTGCAACTGAAAAGAAACTTTGTGTTCCCAACAATCTAGGTGAAGTACGGCTTTCACACACACTTATCTCTCAGAACTGAGCTTGTGGAGAGACTTTCGGTCATATAGCACTAAGGGAAAGGGTTGCAGGAGAAACTTTTACTCTGGTTTCTCAGTCTGTTTCCTAGTGCCGGTTTGAAGTTCCTGCAGTTTTCACTGTTAAACCGAGTTGGAGCTAGTACCTCCCCATATATATGTATGGATTGGAGTTTGCAACTGAAAAGAAACTTTGTGTTCCCAACAAGCTAGGTGAAGGACGGCTTTCACACACACTTATCTCTCAGAACTGAGCATGTGGAGAGACGTTCGTTCATCTAGCACAAAGGGAACGTGTTTCAGGAGAAACTTTTACTCTGGTTTCTCAGTCTGTTTCCTAGTGCCGTTTTGAGGTTCCTGCAGTTTTCACTGTAAAACCGAGATGGAGCTACTACCTCCCCATATATATGTATGGAGTGGAGTTTGCAACTGAAAAGAAACTTTGTGTTCCCAAAAAGCTAGGTGAAGGACGGCTTTCACACACACTAATCTCTCAGAACTGAGCATGTGGAGAGACGTTCGTTCATCTAGCACAAAAGGAACGGGTTGCAGGAGAAACATTTACTCTGGTTTCTCAGTCTGTTTCCTAATGCCAGTTTGAAGTTCCTGCAGTTTTCACTGTAAAACCGAGTTGCAGCTAGTACCTCCCCATATATATGTATGGAGTGGAGTTTGCAACTGAAAAGAAACTTTGTGTTCCCAACAAGCTAGTTGAAGGACGGCTTTCACACACACTTATCTCTCAGAACTGAGCATGTGGAGAGAGGTTCGTTCATCTAGCACAAAGGGAATGGGTTGCAGGAGAAACTTTTAGTCTGGTTTCTCAGTCTGTTTCCTAGTGCCTGTTTGATGTTCCTGCAGTTTTCACTGTAAAACCGAGTTGGAGCTAGTACCTCCCCATATATATGTAAGGAGTGGAGTTTGCAACTGAAAAGAAACTTTGTGTTCCCAACAAGCTAGGTGAAGGACGGCTTTCACACACACTTATCTCTCAGAACTGAGCATGTGGAGAGACGTTCGTTCATCTAGCACAAAGGGAAGGGGTTGCTGGGGAAACTTTTACTCTGGTTTCTCAGTCTGTTTCCTAGTGCCGGTTTGAATTTCCTGCAGTTTTCACTGTAAAACCGGGTTGGAGCTAGTACCACCCTATATATATGTATGGAGTGGAGTTTGCAACTGAAAAGAAACTTTGTGTTCCCAACAAGCAAGTTGAAGGACGGATTTCACACACACTTATCTCTCAGAACTGAGCATGTGTAGAGACGTTCGTTCATCTAGCACAAAGGGAACGGGTTGCAGGAAAAACTTTTACTCTGGTATCTCAGTCTATTTCCTAGTGCTGGTTTGAAGTTCCTGCAGTTTTCACTGTAAAACCGAGTTGGAGCTAGTACCTCCCCATATATATGTATGGAGTGGAGTTTGCAACTGAAAAGAAACTTTGTGTTCCCTACAATCTAGGTGAAGGACGGCTTTCACACACACTTATCTCTCAGAACTGAGCATGTGGAGAGACTTTCGGTCATATAGCTCTAAGGGAACGGGTTGCAGGAGAAACTTTTACTCAGGTTTCTCAGTGTTTTTCCTAGTGCCGGTTTGAAGTTCCTGCAGTTTTCACTTTAAAACCGAGTTGCAGCTAGTACTTCCCCATATATATGTTTGGAGTGGAGTTTGCAAATTAAAAGAAACTTTATGTCCCCAAAAAGCTATGTGAAGGACGGCTTTCACACACACACATCTCTCAGAACTGAGCATGTGGAGAGACGTTCGTTCATCTAGCACTAAGGGAACAGGTTGCAGGAGAAACTTTTACTCTGGTTTCTGAGTGTGTTTCCTAGTGCCGGTTTGAAGTTCCTGCAGTTTTCACTGTAAAACCGAGTTGGAGCTAGTACCTCCCCATATATATATATGGAGTGGGGTTTTCAAGTGAAAAGAAACTTTGTGTTCCCAACAAGCAAGGTAAAGGACGGCTTTCACACACACTTATCTCTCAGAACTGAGCATGTGGAGAGACTTTCGTTCATCTTGCACAAAGGGAACGTGTTGCAGGAGAAACTTTTACTCTGGTTTCTCAGTCTGTTTCCTAGTGCCTGTTTGAAGTTCCAGCAATTTTCACTGTAAAACCGGGTTGGAGCTAGTACCTCCCCATATATATATATGGAGTGGAGTTTGCAAATGAAAAGAAACTTTGTGTTCCCAACAAGCTAGGGGAAGGACGGCTTACACACACACTTATCTCTCAGAACTGAGCATGTGGAGAGACGTTCGTTCATCTAGCACAAAGGGAACGGGTTGCAGGAGAAACATTTACTCTTGTTTCTCAGTCTGTTTCCTAGTGCCGGTATGAAGTTCCTGCAATTTTCACTGTAAAACCGTGTTCGAGCTAGTACCTCCCCATATATATGTATGGAGTTGAGTTTGCAAATGAAAAGAAACTTTGTGTTCCCAACAATCTATGTGAAGGACGGCTTTCACACACACTTATCTCTCAGAACTGAGCATGTGGAGAGACTTTCGGTCATATAGCACTAAGGGAACGGGTTGCAGGGGAAAATTTTACTCTGGTTTCTCAGTCTGTTTCCTAGTGCCGGTTTGAAATTCCTGCAGTTTTCACTGTAAAACCGAGTTGGAGCTAGTACCTCCCCATATATAAGTATGGAGTGGAGTTTGCAACTGAAAAGAAACTTTGTGTTCCCAACAAGCTTGGTGAAGGACGGCTTTCACACACACATATCTCTCAGAACTGAGCATGTGGAGAGACGTTCGTTCATCTAGCACTAATGGAACGGGTTGCAGGAGAAACTGTTACTCTGGTTTCTCAGTCTGTTTCCTAGTGCCGGTTTGAAGTTCCTGCAGTTTTCACTGTAAAACAGGGTTGGAGCTAGTACTTCCCCATATATATGTATGGAGTGGAGTTGGCAACTGAAAAGAAACATTGTGTTCCCAACAAGCTAGGTGAAGGACGGCTTTCACACACACTTATCTCTCAGAACTGAGCATGTGGAGAGACGTTCGTTCATCTAGCACAAAGGGAACGTGTTTCAGGAGAAACTTTTACTCTGGTTTCTCAGTCTGTTTCCTAGTGCCGGTTTGAGGTTCCTGCAATTTTCACTGTAAAACCGAGATGGAGCTACTACTTCCCCATATATATGTATGGAGTGGAGTTTGCAACTGAAAAGAAACTTTGTGTTCCTAAAAAGCTAGGTGAAGGACGGCTTTCACACACACTAATCTCTCAGAACTGAGCATGTGGAGAGACGTTCGTTCATCTAGCACAAAAGGAACGGGTTGCAGGAGAAACTTTTACTCTGGTTTCTCAGTCTGTTTCCTAGTGCCAGTTTGAAGTTCCTGCAGTTTTCACTGTAAAACCGAGTTGCAGCTAGTACCTCCCCATATATATGTATGGAGTGGAGTTTGTAACTGAAAAGAAACTTTGTGTTCCCAACAAGCTAGGTGAAGGACGGCTTTCACACACACTTATCTCTCAGAACTGAGCATGTGTAGAGACGTTCGTTCATCTAGCAAAAAGGGAACGGATTGCAGGAAAAACTTTTACTCTGGTATCTCAGTCTATTTCCTAGTGCTGGTTTGAAGTTCCTGCAGTTTTCACTGTAAAACCGAGTTGGAGCTAGTACCTCCCCATATATATGTATGGAGTGGAGTTTGCAACTGAAAAGAAACTTTGTGTTCCCAACAATCTAGGTGAAGGACGGCTTTCACACACACTTATCTCTCAGAACTGAGCATGTGGAGAGACTTTCGGTCATATAGCTCTAAGGGAACGGGTGCAGGAGAAACTTTTACTCTGATTTCTCAGTGTTTTTCCTAGTGCCGGTTTGAATTTCCTGCAGTTTTCACTGTAAAACCGAGTTGCAGCTAGTACTTCCCATATATATGTATGGAGTGGAGTTTGCAAATTAAAAGAAACTTTATGTTCCCAAAAATCTAGGTGAAGGACGGCTTTCACACACACACATCTCTCAGAACTGAGCATGTGGAGAGACGTTCGTTCATCTAGCACTAAGGGAACAGGTTGCAGGAGAAACTTTTACTCTGGTTTCTGAGTGTGTTTCCTAGTGCCGGTTTGAAGTTCCTGCAGTTTTCACTGTAAAACAGAGTTGTAGCTAGTACCTCCCCATATATATGTATGGAGTGGAGTTTGCAACTGAAAAGAAACTTTGTGTTCCCAACAATCTATGTGAAGGACGGCTTTCACACACACTTATTTCTCAGAACTGAGCATGTGGAGAGACTTTCGGTCATATAGCACTAAGGGAACGGGTTGCAGGAGAAAATTTTACTCTGGTTTCTCAGTCTGTTTCCTAGTGCCGGTTTGAAATTCCTGCAGTTTTCACTGTAAAACCGATTTGGAGCTAGTACCTCCCCATATATATGTATGGAGTGGAGTTTGCAACTGAAAAGAAACTTTGTGTTCCCAACAAGCTAGGTGAAGGACGGCTTTCACACACACTTATCTCTCAGAACTGAGCATGTGTAGAGACGTTCGTTCATCTAGCACAAAGGGAACGGGTTGCAGGAAAAACTTTTACTCTGGTTTCTCAGTCTGTTTCCTAGTGCCGGTTTGAAGTTCCTGCAGTTTTCACTGTAAAACCGAGTTGGAGCTAGTACCTCCCCATATATATGTATGGAGTGGAGTTTGCAACTGAAAAGAAACTTTGTTTTCACAAACAATCTAGGTGAAGTACGGCTTTCACACACACTTATCTCTCAGAACTGAGCTTGTGGAGAGACTTTCGGTCATATAGCACTAAGGGAAGTGTTGCAGGAGAAACTTTTATCTGGTTTCTCAGTCTGTTTCCTAGTGCCGGTTTGAAGTTCCTGCAGTTTCACTGTTAAACTGATTTGGAGCTAGTACCTCCCCATAAATATGTATGGAGTGGAGTTTGCAACTGAAAAGAAACTTTGTGTTCCCAACAAGCTAGGTGAAGGACGGCTTTCACACACACTTATCTCTCAGAACTGAGCATGTGGAGAGACGTTCGTTCATCTAGCACAAAGGGAACGGGTTGCAGGAGAAACTTTTACTCTGGTTTCTCAGTCTGTTTCCTAGTGCCGGTTTGAGGTTCCTGCAGTTTTCACTGTAAAACCGATGTGGAGCTACTACCTCCCCATATATATGTATGGAGTGGAGTTTGCAACTGAAAAGAAACTTTGTGTTCCCAAAAAGCTAGGTGAAGGACGGCTTTCACACACCCTAATCTCTCAGAACTGAGCATGTGGAGAGACGTTCGTTCATCTAGCACAAAAGGAACGGGTTGCAGGAGGAACTTTTACTCTGGTTTCTCAGTTTGTTTCCTAGTGCCAGTTTGAAGTTCCTGCAGTTTTCACTGTAAAACCGAGTTGCAGCTAGTACCTACCCATATATATGTATGGAGTGGAGTTTGCAACTGAAAAGAAATTTTGTGTTCCCAACAAGCTAGGGGAAGGACGGCTTTCACACACACTTATCTCTCAGAACTGAGCATGTGGAGAGACGTTCGTTCATCTAGCACAAAGGGAACGGGTTGCAGGAGAAACTTATACTCTGGTTTCTCAGTCTGTTTCCTAGTGCCGGTTTGAAGTTCCTGCAGTTTTCACTGTAAAACCGTGTTGGAGCTAGAACCTCCCCATATGTATGTATGGAGTTGAGTTTGCAAATGAAAAGAAACTTTGTGTTCCCAACAATCTATGTGAAGGACGGCTTTCACACACACTTATCTCTCAGAACTGAGCATGTGGAGAGACTTTCGGTCATATAGCACAAAGGGAACGGGTTGCAGCAGAAACTTTTACTGTGGTTTCTCAGTCTGTTTCCTAGTGCCGGTTTGAAGTTCCTGCAGTTTTCACTGTAAAACAGTGTTGGAGCTAGTACCTCCCCATATATATGTATGGAGTGGAGTTTGCAACTGAAAAGAATCTTTGTGTTCCTAACAAGCTAGGTGAAGGACGGCTTTCACACACACTTATCTCTCAGAACTGAGCATGTGGAGAGACGTTCGTTCATCTAGCACAAAGGGAACGTTTTGCAGGAGAAAATTTTAGTCTGGTTTCTCACTCTGTGTCCTAGTGCCGGTTTGAAGTTCCTGCAGTTTTCACTGTAAAACAGAGTTGGAGCTAGTACCTCCCCATATATATGTATGGAGTGGAGTTTGCAACTGAAAAGAAACTTTGTGTTCCCAACAAGCTAGGTGAAGGACGGCTTTCACACACACTTATCTCTCAGAACTGAGCATGTGGAGAGAATTTCGTTCATCTAGCACAAGGGGAACGGGTTGCAGGAGAAACTTTTACTGTGTTTTCTCAGTCTGTTTCCTAGTGCCGGTATGAAGTTCCTGCAGTTTTCACTGTAAAACCGAGTTGGAGCTAGTACCTCCCCATATATATGTATGGAGTGAAGTTTGCAAGTGAAAAGAAAGTTTGTGTTCCCAACAAGCTAGGGGAAGGACGGCTTTCACACACACTTATCTCTCAGAACTGAGCATGTGGAGAGACGTTCGTTCATCTAGCACAAAGGGAACGGGTTGCATGAGAAACATTTACTCTTGTTTCTCAGTCTGTTTCCCAGTGCCGGTTTGATGTTCCTGCAGTTTTCACTGTAAAACCGTGTTGGAGCTAGTACCTCCCCATATGTATGTATGGAGTTGAGTTTGCAAATGAAAAGAAACTTTGTGTTCCCAACAATCTACGTGAAGGACGGCTTTCACACACACTTATCTCTCAGAACTGAGCATGTGGAGAGACTTTCGGTCATACAGCACTAAGGGAACGGGTTGCAGGAGAAAATTTTACTCTGATTTCTCAGTCTGTTTCCTAGTGCCGGTTTGAAGTTCCTGCAGTTTTCACTGTAAAACCGATTTGGAGCTAGTACCTCCCCATATATATGTATGGAGTGGAGTTTGCAACTGAAAAGAAACTTTGTGTTCCCAACAATCTAGGTGAAGGACGGCTTTCACACACACATATCTCTCAGAACTGAGCATGTGGAGAGACGTTCGTTCATCTAGCACTAAGGGAAAGGGTTGCAGGAGAAACTTTTACTCTGGTTTCTCAGTCTGTTTCCTAGTGCCGGTTTGAAGTTCCTGCAGTTTTCACTGTAAAACCGGGTTGGAGCTAGTACCTCCCCATATATATGTATGGAGTGGAGTTTGCAACTGAAAAGAAACATTGTGTTCCCAACAAGCTAGGTGAAGGACGGCTTTCACACACACTTATCTCTCAGAACTGAGCATGTGTAGAGACGTTCGTTCATCTAGCACAAAGGGAACGGGTTGCAGGAAAAACTTTTACTCTGGTTTCTCAGTCTGTTTACTAGTGCCGGTTTGAAGTTCCTGCAGTTTTCACTATAAAACCGTGTTGGAGCTAGAACCTCCCCATATATATGTATGGAGTGGAGTTTGCAACTGAAAAGAAACTTTGTGTTCCCAACAATCTAGGTGAAGTACGGCTTTCACACACACTTATCTCTCAGAACTGAGCTTGTGGAGAGACTTTCGGTCATATAGCACTAAGGGAAAGGTTGCAGGAGAAACTTTTACTCTGGTTTCTCAGTCTGTTTCCTAGTGCCGGTTTGAAGTTCCCGCAGTTTTCACTGTTAAACCGAGTTGGAACTAGTACCTCCCCATATATATGTATGGAGTGGAGTTAGCAACTGAAAAGAAACTTTGTGTTCCCAACAAGCTAGGTGGAGGACGGCTTTCACACACACTTATCTCTCAGAACTGAGCATGTGGAGAGACGTTCGTTCATCTAGCACAAAGGGAACGGGTTTCAGGAGAAACTTTTACTCTGGTTTCTCAGTCTGTTTCCTAGTGCCGGTTTGAGGTTCCTGCAGTTTTCACTGTAAAACCGAGGTGGAGCTACTACCTCCCCATATATATGTATGGAGTGGAGTTTGCAACTGAAAAGAAACTTTGTGTTCCCAACAAGCTAGGTGAAGGACGGCTTTCACACACACTTATCTCTCAGAACTGAGCATGTGGAGAGACGTTCGTTCATCTAGCACAAAGGGAAAGGGTTGCAGGAGAAACTTTTACTCTGGTTTGTCAGTCTGTTTCCTAGTGCTGGTTTGAAGTTTCTGCAGTTTTCACTGTAAAACCGAGTTGGAGCTAGTACCTCCCCATATATATGTATGGAGTGGAGTTTGCAACTGAAAAGAATCTTTGTGTTCCTAACAAGCTAGGTGAAGGACGGCTTTCACACACACTTATCTCTCAGAACTGAGCATGTGGAGAGACGTTCGTTCATCTAGCACAAAGGGAACGTTTTGCAGGAGAAAATTTTATTCTGGTTTCTCACTCTGTGTCCTAGTGCCGGTTTGAAGTTCCTGCAGTTTTCACTGTAAAACAGAGTTGGAGCTAGTACCTCCCCATATATATGTATGGAGTGGAGTTTGCAACTGAAAAGAAACTTTGTGTTCCCAACAAGCTAGGTGAAGGACGGCTTTCACACACACTTATCTCTCAGAACTGAGCATGTGGAGAGAATTTCGTTCATCTAGCACAAGGGGAACGGGTTGCAGGAGAAACTTTTACTGTGTTTTCTCAGTCTGTTTCCTAGTGCCGGTATGAAGTTCCTGCAGTTTTCACTGTAAAACCGAGTTGGAGCTAGTACCTCCCCATATATATGTATGGAGTGAAGTTTGCAAGTGAAAAGAAAGTTTGTGTTCCCAACAAGCTAGGGGAAGGACGGCTTTCACACACACTTATCTCTCAGAACTGAGCATGTGGAGAGACGTTCGTTCATCTAGCACAAAGGGAACGGGTTGCATGAGAAACATTTACTCTTGTTTCTCAGTCTGTTTCCCAGTGCCGGTTTGAAGTTCCTGCAGTTTTCACTGTAAAACCGTGTTGGAGCTAGTACCTCCCCATATGTATGTATGGAGTTGAGTTTGCAAATGAAAAGAATCTTTGTGTTCCCAACAATCTACGTGAAGGACGGCTTTCACACACACTTATCTCTCAGAACTGAGCATGTGGAGAGACTTTCGGTCATACAGCACTAAGGGAACGGGTTGCAGGAGAAAATTTTACTCTGGTTTCTCAGTCTGTTTCCTAGTGCCGGTTTGAAGTTCCTGCAGTTTTCACTGTAAAACCGATTTGGAGCTAGTACCTCCCCATATATATGTATGGAGTGGAGTTTGCAGCTGAAAAGAAACTTTGTGTTCCCAACAATCTAGGTGAAGGACGGCTTTCACACACACATATCTCTCAGAACTGAGCATGTGGAGAGACGTTCGTTCATCTAGCACTAAGGGAAAGGGTTGCAGGAGAAACTTTTACTCTGGTTTCTCAGTCTGTTTCCTAGTGCCGGTTTGAAGTTCCTGCAGTTTTCACTGTAAAACCGGGTTGGAGCTAGTACCTCCCCATATATATGTATGGAGTGGAGTTTGCAACTGAAAAGAAACATTGTGTTCCCAACAAGCTAGGTGAAGGACGGCTTTCACACACACTTATCTCTCAGAACTGAGCATGTGTAGAGACGTTCGTTCATCTAGCACAAAGGGAACGGGTTGCAGGAAAAACTTTTACTCTGGTTTCTCAGTCTGTTTACTAGTGCCGGTTTGAAGTTCCTGCAGTTTTCACTATAAAACCGTGTTGGAGCTAGAACCTCCCCATATATATGTATGGAGTGGAGTTTGCAACTGAAAAGAAACTTTGTGTTCCCAACAATCTAGGTGAAGTACGGCTTTCACACACACTTATCTCTCAGAACTCAGCTTGTGGAGAGACTTTCGGTCATATAGCACTAAGGGAAAGGTTGCAGGAGAAACTTTTACTCTGGTTTCTCAGTCTGTTTCCTAGTGCCGGTTTGAAGTTCCCGCAGTTTTCACTGTTAAACCGAGTTGGAACTAGTACCTCCCCATATATATGTATGGAGTGGAGTTAGCAACTGAAAAGAAACTTTGTGTTCCCAACAAGCTAGGTGGAGGACGGCTTTCACACACACTTATCTCTCAGAACTGAGCATGTGGAGAGACGTTCGTTCATCTAGCACAAAGGGAACGGGTTTCAGGAGAAACTTTTACTCTGGTTTCTCAGTCTGTTTCCTAGTGCCGGTTTGAAGTTCCTGCAGTTTTCACTGTAAAACCGAGTTGGAGCTACTACCTCCCCATATATATGTATGGAGTGGAGTTTGCAACTGAAAAGAAACTTTGTGTTCCCAAAAAGCTAGGTGAAGGACGGCTTTCACACACACTAATCTCTCAGAACTGAGCATGTGGAGAGACGTTCGTTCATCTAGCTCAATAGGAACGGGTTGCAGGAGAAACTTTTACTCTGGTTTCTCAGTCTGTTTCCTAGTGCCAGTTTTAAGTTCCTGCAGTTTTCACTGTAAAACCGAGTTGCAGCTAGTACCTCCCCATATATTTGTATGGAGTGGAGTTTGCAACTGAAAAGAAAGTTTGTGTTCCCAACAAGCTAGGGGAAGGACGGCTTTCAAACACACACATATCTCTCAGAACTGAGCATGTGGAGAGACGTTCGTTCATCTAGCACTAAGGGAACGGGATGCAGGAGAAACTTTTACTCTGGATTCTCAGTCTGTTTCCTAGTGCCGGTTTGAAATTCCTGCAGTTTTCACTGTAAAACCGGGTTGGAGCTAGTACCTCCCCATATATATGTATGGAGTGGAGTTGGCAACTGAAAAGAAACTTTGTGTTCCCAACAAGCTAGGTGAAGGACGGCTTTCACACACACATATCTCTCAGAACTGAGCATGTGGAGAGACGTTCGTTCATCTAGCACTAAGGGAACGGGATGCAGGAGAAACTTTTACTCTGGATTCTCAGTCTGTTTCCTAGTGCCGGTTTGAAGTTCCTGCAGTTTTCACTGTAAAACCGGGTTGGAGCTAGTACCTCCCCATATATATGTATGGAGTGGAGTTTGCAACTGAAAAGAAACTTTGTGTTCCCAACAATCTAGGTGAAGTACGGCTTTCACACACACTTATCTCTCAGAACTGAGCTTGTGGAGAGACTTTCGGTCATATAGCACTAAGGGAAAGGTTTGCAGGAGAAACTTTTACTCTGGTTTCTCAGTCTGTTTCCTAGTGCCGGTTTGAAGTTCCTGCAGTTTTCACTGTTAAACCGAGTTGGAGCTAGTACCTCCCCATATATATGTATGGATTGGAGTTTGCAACTGAAAAGAAACTTTGTGTTCCCAACAAGCTAGGTGAAGGACGGCTTTCACACACACTTATCTCTCAGAACTGAGCATGTGGAGAGACGTTCGTTCATCTAGCACAAAGGGAACGTGTTTCAGGAGAAACTTTTACTCTGGTTTCTCAGTCTGTTTCCTAGTGCCGGTTTGAGGTTCCTGCAGTTTTCACTGTAAAACCGAGATGGAGCTACTACCTCCCCATATATATGTATGGAGTGGAGTTTGCAACTGAAAAGAAACTTTGTGTTCCCAAAAAGCTAGGTGAAGGACGGCTTTCACACACACTAATCTCTCAGAACTGAGCATGTGGAGAGACGTTCGTTCATCTAGCACAAAAGGAACGGGTTGCAGGAGAAACTTTTACTCTGGTTTCTCAGTCTGTTTCCTAATGCCAGTTTGAAGTTCCTGCAGTTTTCACTGTAAAACCGAGTTGCAGCTAGTACCTCCCCATATATATGTATGGAGTGGAGTTTGCAACTGAAAAGAAACTTTGTGTTCCCAACAAGCTAGGTGAAGGACGGCTTTCACACACACTTATCTCTCAGAACTGAGCATGTGGAGAGACGTTCGTTCATCTATCACAAAGGGAACGGGTTACAGGAGAAACTATTACTCTGGTTTCTCAGTCTGTTTCCTAGTGCAGGTTTGAAGTTCCTGCAGTTTTCACTGTAAAACCGAGTTGGAGCTAGTACCTCCCCATATATATGTAAGGAGTGGAATTTGCAACTGAAAAGAAACTTTGTGTTCCCAACAAGCTAGGTGAAGGACGGCTTTCACACACACTTATCTCTCAGAACTGAGCATGTGGAGAGACGTTCGTTCATCTAGCACAAAGGGAAGGGGTTGCTGGGGAAAGTTTTACTCTGGTTTCTCAGTCTGTTTCCTAGTGCCGATTTGAATTTCCTGCAGTTTTCACTGTAAAACCGGGTTGGAGCTAGTACCACCCCATATATATGTATGGAGTGGAGTTTGCAACTGAAAAGAAACTTTGTGTTAACAACAAGCTAGTTGAAGGACGGCTTTCACACACACTTATCTCTCAGAACTGAGCATGTGTAGAGACGTTCGTTCATCTAGCACAAAGGGAACGGGTTGCAGGGAAAACTTTTACTCTGGTATCTCAGTCTATTTCCTAGTGCTGGTTTGAAGTTCCTGCAGTTTTCACTGTAAAACCGAGTTGGAGCTAGTACCTCCCCTTATATATGTATGGAGTGGAGTTTGCAACTGAAAAGAAACTTTGTGTTCCCAACAATCTAGGTGAAGGACGGCTTTCACACACACTTATCTCTCAGAACTGAGCATGTGGAGAGACTTTCGGTCATATAGCTCTAAGGGAACGGGTTGCAGGAGAAACTTTTACTCTGGTTTCTCAGTGTTTTTCCTAGTGCCGGTTTGAAGTTCCTGCAGTTTTCACTGTAAAACCGAGTTGCAGCTAGTACTTCCCCATATATATGTATGGAGTGGAGTTTGCAAATTAAAAGAAACTTTATGTCCCCAAAAAGCTATGTGAAGGACGGCTTTCACACACACACATCTCTCAGAACTGAGCATGTGGAGAGACGTTCGTTCATCTAGCACTAAGGGAACAGGTTGCAAGAGAAACTTTTACTCTGGTTTCTGAGTGTGTTTCCTAGTGCCGGTTTGAAGTTCCTGCAGTTTTCACTGTAAAACCGAGTTGGAGCTAGTACCTCCCCATATATATATATGGAGTGGGGTTTGCAACTGAAAAGAAACTTTGTGTTCCCAACAAGCAAGGTAAAGGACGGCTTTCACACACACTTATCTCTCAGAACTGAGCATGTGGAGAGAAGTTCGTTCATCTTGCACAAAGGGAACGTGTTGCAGGAGAAACTTTTACTCTGGTTTCTCAGTCTGTTTCCTAGTGCCTGTTTGAAGTTCCAGCAATTTTCACTGTAAAACCGGGTTGGAGCTAGTACCTCCCCATATATATGTATGGAGTGGAGTTTGCAAATTAAAAGAAACTTTGTGTTCCCAACAAGCTAGGGGAAGGACGGCTTACACACACACTTATCTCTCAGAACTGAGCATGTGGAGAGACGTTCGTTCATCTAGCACAAAGGGAACGGGTTGCAGGAGAAACATTTACTCTTGTTTCTCAGTCTGTTTCCTAGTGCCGGTTTGAAGTTCCTGCAGTTTTCACTGTAAAAACGTGTTGGAGCTAGTACCTCCCCATATATATGTATGGAGTTGAGTTTGCAAATGAAAAGAAACTTTGTGTTCCCAACAATCTATGTGAAGGACGGCTTTCACACACACTTATCTCTCAGAACTGAGCATGTGGAGAGACTTTCGGTCATATAGCACTAAGGGAAAGGGTTGCAGGAGAAACTTTTACTCTGGTTTCTCAGTCTGTTTCCTAGTGCCGGTTTGAAGTTCCTGCAGTTTTCACTGTTAAACCGAGTTGGAGCTAGTACCTCCCCATATATATATATGGAGTGGAGTTTGCAACTGAAAAAAAACTTTGTGTTCCCAACAAGCTAGGTGAAGAACGGCTTTCACACACACTTATCTCTCAGAACTGAGCATGTGGAGAGACGTTCGTTCATCTAGCACAAAGGGAACGGGTTTCAGGAGAAACTTTTACTCTGGTTTCTCAGTCTGTTTCCTAGTGCCGGTTTGAGGTTCCTTCAGTTTTCACTGTAAAACAGAGTTGGAGCTACTACCTCCCCATATATATGTATGGAGTGGAGTTTGCAACTGAAAAGAAACTTTGTGTTCCCAACAAGCTAGGTGAAGGACGGCTTTCACACACACTTATCTCTCAGAACTGAGCATGTGTAGAGACGTTCGTTCATCTAGCACTAAGTGTACGGGTTGCAGGAGAAACTTTTACTCTGGTTTCTCAGTCTGTTTCCTAGTGCCGGTTTGAATTTCCTGCAGTTTTCACTGTAAAACCGGGTTGGAGCTAGTACCTCCCCATATATATGTATGGAGTGGAGTTTGCAACTGAAAAGAAACTTTGTGTTCCCAACAAGCTAGGTGAAGGACGGCTTTCACACACACTTATCTCTCAGAACTGAGCATGTGTAGAGACGTTCGTTCATCTAGCACAAAGGGAACGGATTGCAGGAAAAACTTTTACTCTGGTATCTCATTTTATTTCCTAGTGCTGCTTTGAAGTTCCTGCAGTTTTCACTGTAAAACCGAGTTGGAGCTAGTACCTCCCCATATATATGTATGGAGTGGAGTTTGCAACTGAAAAGAAACTTTGTGTTCCCAACAATATAGGTGAAGGACGGCTTTCACACACACTTATCTCTCAGAACTGAGCATGTGGAGAGACTTTCGGTCATATAGCTCTAAGGGAACGGGTGGCAGGAGAAACTTTTACTCTGGTTTCTCAGTGTGTTTCCTAGTGCCGGTTTGAAGTTCCTGCAGTTTTCACTGTAAAACCGAGTTGCAGCTAGTACCTCCCCATATATATGTATGGAGTGGAGTTTGAAAATTAAAAGAAACTATATGTTCCCAACAAGCTAGGTGAAGGACGGCTTTCACACACACTTATCTCTCAGAACTGAGCATGTGGAGAGACGTTCGTTCATCTAGCACAAAGGGAACGTGTTTCAGGAGAAACTTTTACTCTGGTTTCTCAGTCTGTTTCCTAGTGCCGGTTTGAGGTTCCTGCAGTTTTCACTGTAAAACCGAGATGGAGCTACTACCTCCCCATATATATGTATGGAGTGGAGTTTGCAACTGAAAAGAAACTTTGTGTTCCCAAAAAGCTAGGTGAAGGACGGCTTTCACACACACTAATCTCTCAGAACTGAGCATGTGGAGAGACGTTCGTTCATCTAGCACAAAAGGAACGGGTTGCAGGAGAAACATTTACTCTGGTTTCTCAGTCTGTTTCCTAATGCCAGTTTGAAGTTCCTGCAGTTTTCACTGTAAAACCGAGTTGCAGCTAGTACCTCCCCATATATATGTATGGAGTGGAGTTTGCAACTGAAAAGAAACTTTGTGTTCCCAACAAGCTAGGTGAAGGACGGCTTTCACACACAATTATCTCTCAGAACTGAGCATGTGGAGAGACTTTCGTTCATCTATCACAAAGGGAACGGGTTGCAGGAGAAACTATTACTCTGGTTTCTCAGTCTGTTTCCTAGTGCCGGTTTGAAGTTCCTGCAGTTTTCACTGTAAAACCGAGTTGGAGCTAGTACCTCCCCATATATATGTAAGGAGTGGAGTTTGCAACTGAAAAGAAACTTTGTGTTCCCAACAAGCTAGGTGAAGGACGGCTCAACACACACACATCTCTCAGAACTGAGCATGTGGAGAGACGTTCGTTCATCTAGCACAAAGGGAAGGGGTTGCTGGGGAAACTTTTACTCTGGTTTCTCAGTCTGTTTCCTAGTGCCGGTTTGAATTTCCTGCAGTTTTCACTATAAAACCGGGTTGGAGCTAGTACCACCCTATATATATGTATGGAGTGGAGTTTGCAACTGAAAAGAAACTTTGTGTTCCCAACAAGCAAGTTGAAGGACGGCTTTCACACACACTTATCTCTCAGAACTGAGCATGTGTAGAGACGTTCGTTCATCTAGCACAAAGGGAACGGGTTGCAGGAAAAACTTTTACTCTGGTATCTCAGTCTATTTCCTAGTGCTGGTTTGATGTTCCTGCAGTTTTCACTGTAAAACCGAGTTGGAGCTAGTACCTCCCCATATATATGTATGGAGTGGAGTTTGCAACTGAAAAGAAACTTTGTGTTCCCAACAATCTAGGTGAAGGACGGCTTTCACACACACTTATCTCTCAGAACTGAGCATGTGGAGAGACTTTCGGTCATATAGCTCTAAGGGAACGGGTTGCAGGAGAAACTTTTACTCTGGTTTCTCAGTGTTTTTCCTAGTGCCGGTTTGAAGTTCCTGCAGTTTTCACTGTAAAACCGAGTTGCAGCTAGTACTTCCCCATATATATGTTTGGAGTGGAGTTTGCAAATTAAAAGAAACTTTATGTCCCCAAAAAGCTATGTGAAGGACGGCTTTCACACACACACATCTCTCAGAACTGAGCATGTGGAGAGACGTTCGTTCATCTAGCACTAAGGGAACAGGTTGCAGGAGAAACTTTTACTCTGGTTTCTGAGTGTGTTTCCTAGTGCCGGTTTGAAGTTCCTGCAGTTTTCACTGTAAAACCGAGTTGGAGCTAGTACCTCCCCATATATATATATGGAGTGGGGTTTGCAAGTGAAAAGAAACTTTGTGTTCCCAACAAGCAAGGTAAAGGACGGCTTTCACACACACTTATCTCTCAGAACTGAGCATGTGGAGAGACGTTCGTCCATCTATCACCAAGGGAACGGGTTGCAGGAGAAACTTTAACTCTGGTTTCTCAGTCTGTTTCCAAGTGCCGGTTTGAAGTTCCTGCAGTTTTCACTGTAAAACAGAGTTGGAGCTAGTACCTCCCCATATAAATGTATGGAGTGGAGTTTGCACCTGAAAAGAAACTTTGTGTTCCCAACAAGCTAGGTGAAGGACGGCTTTCACACACACTTATCTCTCAGAACTGAGCATGTGTAGAGACGTTCGTTCATCTAGCACAAAGGGAACGGGTTGCAGGAAAAACTTTTACTCTGGTTTCTCACTCTGTTTCCTAGTGCCGGTTTGAAGTTCCTGCAGTTTTCACTGTAAAACCGAGTTGGAGCTAGTACCTCCCCATATATATGTATGGAGTGGAGTTTGCAACTGAAAAGAAACTTTGTGTTCCCAACAATCTAGGTGAAGTACGGCTTTCACACACACTTATCTCTCAGAACTGAGCTTGTGGAGAGACTTTCGGTCATATAGCACTAAGGGAAAGGGTTGCAGGAGAAACTTTTACTCTGGTTTCTCAGTCTGTTTCCTAGTGCCGGTTTGAAGTTCCTGCAGTTTTCACTGTTAAACCGAGTTGGAGCTAGTACCTCCCCATATATATGTATGGATTGGAGTTTGCAACTGAAAAGAAACTTTGTGTTCCCAACAAGCTAGGTGAAGGACGGCTTTCACACACACTTATCTCTCAGAACTGAGCATGTGGAGAGACGTTCGTTCATCTAGCACAAAGGGAACGTGTTTCAGGAGAAACTTTTACTCTGGTTTCTCAGTCTGTTTCCTAGTGCCGGTTTGAGGTTCCTGCAGTTTTCACTGTAAAACCGAGATGGAGCTACTACCTCCCCATATATATGTATGGAGTGGAGTTTGCAACTGAAAAGAAACTTTGTGTTCCCAAAAAGCTAGGTGAAGGACGGCTTTCACACACACTAATCTCTCAGAACTGAGCATGTGGAGAGACGTTCGTTCATCTAGCACAAAAGGAACGGGTTGCAGGAGAAACATTTACTCTGGTTTCTCAGTCTGTTTCCTAATGCCAGTTTGAAGTTCCTGCAGTTTTCACTGTAAAACCGAGTTGCAGCTAGTACCTCCCCATATATATGTATGGAGTGGAGTTTGCAACTGAAAAGAAACTTTGTGTTCCCAACAAGCTAGGTGAAGGACGGCTTTCACACACACTTATCTCTCAGAACTGAGCATGTGGAGAGGCTTTCGTTCATCTATCACAAAGGGAACGGGTTGCAGGAGAAACTATTACTCTGGTTTCTCAGTCTGTTTCCTAGTGCCGGTTTGAAGTTCCTGCAGTTTTCACTGTAAAACCGAGTTGGAGCTAGTACCTCCCCATATATATGTAAGGAGTGGAGTTTGCAACTGAAAAGAAACTTTGTGTTCCCAACAAGCTAGGTGAAGGACGGCTTTCACACACACTTATCTCTCAGAACTGAGCATGTGGAGAGACGTTCGTTCATCTAGCACAAAGGGAAGGGGTTGCTGGGGAAACTTTTACTCTGGTTTCTCAGTCTGTTTCCTAGTGCCGGTTTGAATTTCCTGCAGTTTTCACTGTAAAACCGGGTTGGAGCTAGTACCACCCTATATATATGTATGGAGTGGAGTTTGCAACTGAAAAGAAACTTTGTGTTCCCAACAAGCATGTTGAAGGACGGCTTTCACACACACTTATCTCTCAGAACTGAGCATGTGTAGAGACGTTCGTTCATCTAGCACAAAGGGAACGGGTTGCAGGAAAAACTTTTACTCTGGTATCTCAGTCTATTTCCTAGTGCTGGTTTGAAGTTCCTGCAGTTTTCACTGTAAAACCGAGTTGGAGCTAGTACCTCCCCATATATATGTATGGAGTGGAGTTTGCAACTGAAAAGAAACTTTGTGTTCCCAACAATCTAGGTGAAGGACGGCTTTCACACACACTTATCTCTCAGAACTGAGCATGTGGAGAGACTTTCGGTCATATAGCTCTAAGGGAACGGGTTGCAGGAGAAACTTTTACTCTGGTTTCTCAGTGTTTTTCCTAGTGCCGGTTTGAAGTTCCTGCAGTTTTCACTGTAAAACCGAGTTGCAGCTAGTACCTCCCCATATATATGTATGGAGTGGAGTTTGCAAATTAAAAGAAACTTTATGTCCCCAAAAAGCTATGTGAAGGACGGCTTTCACACACACACATCTCTCAGAACTGAGCATGTGGAGAGACGTTCGTTCATCTAGCACTAAGGGAACAGGTTGCAGGAGAAACTTTTACTCTGGTTTCTGAGTGTGTTTCCTAGTGCCGGTTTGAAGTTCCTGCAGTTTTCACTGTAAAACCGAGTTGGAGCTAGTACCTCCCCATATATATATATGGAGTGGGGTTTGCAAGTGAAAAGAAACTTTGTGTTCCCAACAAGCAAGGTAAAGGACGGCTTTCACACACACTTATCCTTCAGAACTGAGCATGTGGAGAGACGTTCGTCCATCTATCACCAAGGGAACGGGTTGCAGGAGAAACTTTAACTCTGGTTTCTCAGTCTGTTTCCAAGTGCCGGTTTGAAGTTCCTGCAGTTTTCACTGTAAAACAGAGTTGGAGCTAGTACCTCCCCATATAAATGTATGGAGTGGAGTTTGCACCTGAAAAGAAACTTTGTGTTCCCAACAAGCTAGGTGAAGGACGGCTTTCACACACACTTATCTCTCAGAACTGAGCATGTGTAGAGACGTTCGTTCATCTAGCACAAAGGGAACGGGTTGCAGGAAAAACTTTTACTCTGGTTTCTCACTCTGTTTCCTAGTGCCGGTTTGAAGTTCCTGCAGTTTTCACTGTAAAACCGAGTTGGAGCTAGTACCTCCCCATATATATGTATGGAGTGGAGTTTGCAACTGAAAAGAAACTTTGTGTTCCCAACAATCTAGGTGAAGTACGGCTTTCACACACACTTATCTCTCAGAACTGAGCTTGTGGAGAGACTTTCGGTCATATAGCACTAAGGGAAAGGGTTGCAGGAGAAACTTTTACTCTGGTTTCTCAGTCTGTTTCCTAGTGCCGGTTTGAAGTTCCTGCAGTTTTCACTGTTAAACCGAGTTGGAGCTAGTACCTCCCCATATATATGTATGGATTGGAGTTTGCAACTGAAAAGAAACTTTGTGTTCCCAACAAGCTAGGTGAAGGACGGCTTTCACACACACTTATCTCTCAGAACTGAGCATGTGGAGAGACGTTCGTTCATCTAGCACAAAGGGAACGTGTTTCAGGAGAAACTTTTACTCTGGTTTCTCAGTCTGTTTCCTAGTGCCGGTTTGAGGTTCCTGCAGTTTTCACTGTAAAACCGAGATGGAGCTACTACCTCCCCATATATATGTATGGAGTGGAGTTTGCAACTGAAAAGAAACTTTGTGTTCCCAAAAAGCTAGGTGAAGGACGGCTTTCACACACACTAATCTCTCAGAACTGAGCATGTGGAGAGACGTTCGTTCATCTAGCACAAAAGGAACGGGTTGCAGGAGAAACATTTACTCTGGTTTCTCAGTCTGTTTCCTAATGCCAGTTTGAAGTTCCTGCAGTTTTCACTGTAAAACCGAGTTGCAGCTAGTACCTCCCCATATATATGTATGGAGTGGAGTTTGCAACTGAAAAGAAACTTTGTGTTCCCAACAAGCTAGGTGAAGGACGGCTTTCACACACACTTATCTCTCAGAACTGAGCATGTGGAGAGGCTTTCGTTCATCTATCACAAAGGGAACGGGTTGCAGGAGAAACTATTACTCTGGTTTCTCAGTCTGTTTCCTAGTGCCGGTTTGAAGTTCCTGCAGTTTTCACTGTAAAACCGAGTTGGAGCTAGTACCTCCCCATATATATGTAAGGAGTGGAGTTTGCAACTGAAAAGAAACTTTGTGTTCCCAACAAGCTAGGTGAAGGACGGCTTTCACACACACTTATCTCTCAGAACTGAGCATGTGGAGAGACGTTCGTTCATCTAGCACAAAGGGAAGGGGTTGCTGGGGAAACTTTTACTCTGGTTTCTCAGTCTGTTTCCTAGTGCCGGTTTGAATTTCCTGCAGTTTTCACTGTAAAACCGGGTTGGAGCTAGTACCACCCTATATATATGTATGGAGTGGAGTTTGCAACTGAAAAGAAACTTTGTGTTCCCAATAAGCATGTTGAAGGACGGCTTTCACACACACTTATCTCTCAGAACTGAGCATGTGTAGAGACGTTCGTTCATCTAGCACAAAGGGAACGGGTTGCAGGAAAAACTTTTACTCTGGTATCTCAGTCTATTTCCTAGTGCTGGTTTGAAGTTCCTGCAGTTTTCACTGTAAAACCGAGTTGGAGCTAGTACCTCCCCATATATATGTATGGAGTGGAGTTTGCAACTGAAAAGAAACTTTGTGTTCCCAACAATCTAGGTGAAGGACGGCTTTCACACACACTTATCTCTCAGAACTGAGCATGTGGAGAGACTTTCGGTCATATAGCTCTAAGGGAACGGGTTGCAGGAGAAACTTTTACTCTGGTTTCTCAGTGTTTTTCCTAGTGCCGGTTTGAAGTTCCTGCAGTTTTCACTGTAAAACAGAGTTGCAGCTAGTACTTCCCCATATATATGTTTGGAGTGGAGTTTGCAAATTAAAAGAAACTTTATGTGCCCAAAAAGCTATGTGAAGGACGGCTTTCACACACACACATCTCTCAGAACTGAGCATGTGGAGAGACGTTCGTTCATCTAGCACTAAGGGAACAGGTTGCAGGAGAAACTTTTACTCTGGTTTCTGAGTGTGTTTCCTAGTGCCGGTTTGAAGTTCCTGCAGTTTTCACTGTAAAACCGAGTTGGAGCTAGTACCTCCCCATATATATATATGGAGTGGGGTTTGCAAGTGAAAAGAAACTTTGTGTTCCCAACAAGCAAGGTAAAGGACGGCTTTCACACACACTTATCTCTCAGAACTGAGCATGTGGAGAGACGTTCGTCCATCTATCACCAAGGGAACGGGTTGCAGGAGAAACTTTAACTCTGGTTTCTCAGTCTGTTTCCAAGTGCCGGTTTGAAGTTCCTGCAGTTTTCACTGTAAAACAGAGTTGGAGCTAGTACCTCCCCATATAAATGTATGGAGTGGAGTTTGCACCTGAAAAGAAACTTTGTGTTCCCAACAAGCTAGGTGAAGGACGGCTTTCACACACACTTATCTCTCAGAACTGAGCATGTGTAGAGACGTTCGTTCATCTAGCACAAAGGGAACGGGTTGCAGGAAAAACTTTTACTCTGGTTTCTCACTCTGTTTCCTAGTGCCGGTTTGAAGTTCCTGCAGTTTTCACTGTAAAACCGAGTTGGAGCTAGTACCTCCCCATATATATGTATGGAGTGGAGTTTGCAACTGAAAAGAAACTTTGTGTTCCCAACAATCTAGGTGAAGTACGGCTTTCACACACACTTATCTCTCAGAACTGAGCTTGTGGAGAGACTTTCGGTCATATAGCACTAAGGGAAAGGGTTGCAGGAGAAACTTTTACTCTGGTTTCTCAGTCTGTTTCCTAGTGCCGGTTTGAAGTTCCTGCAGTTTTCACTGTTAAACCGAGTTGGAGCTAGTACCTCCCCATATATATGTATGGATTGGAGTTTGCAACTGAAAAGAAACTTTGTGTTCCCAACAAGCTAGGTGAAGGACGGCTTTCACACACACTTATCTCTCAGAACTGAGCATGTGGAGAGACGTTCGTTCATCTAGCACAAAGGGAACGTGTTTCAGGAGAAACTTTTACTCTGGTTTCTCAGTCTGTTTCCTAGTGCCGGTTTGAGGTTCCTGCAGTTTTCACTGTAAAACCGAGATGGAGCTACTACCTCCCCATATATATGTATGGAGTGGAGTTTGCAACTGAAAAGAAACTTTGTGTTCCCAAAAAGCTAGGTGAAGGACGGCTTTCACACACACTAATCTCTCAGAACTGAGCATGTGGAGAGACGTTCGTTCATCTAGCACAAAAGGAACGGGTTGCAGGAGAAACATTTACTCTGGTTTCTCAGTCTGTTTCCTAATGCCAGTTTGAAGTTCCTGCAGTTTTCACTGTAAAACCGAGTTGCAGCTAGTACCTCCCCATATATATGTATGGAGTGGAGTTTGCAACTGAAAAGAAACTTTGTGTTCCCAACAAGCTAGTTGAAGGACGGCTTTCACACACACTTATCTCTCAGAACTGAGCATGTGGAGAGACTTTCGTTCATCTATCACAAAGGGAACGGGTTGCAGGAGAAACTATTACTCTGGTTTCTCAGTCTGTTTCCTAGTGCCGGTTTGAAGTTCCTGCAGTTTTCACTGTAAAACCGAGTTGGAGCTAGTACCTCCCCATATATATGTAAGGAGTGGAGTTTGCAACTGAAAAGAAACTTTGTGTTCCCAACAAGCTAGGTGAAGGACGGCTTTCACACACACTTATCTCTCAGAACTGAGCATGTGGAGAGACGTTCGTTCATCTAGCACAAAGGGAAGGGTTTGCTGGGGAAACTTTTACTCTGGTTTCTCAGTAAGTTTCCTAGTGCCGGTTTGAATTTCCTGCAGTTTTCACTGTAAAACCGGGTTGGAGCTAGTACCACCCTATATATATGTATGGAGTGGAGTTTGCAACTGAAAAGAAACTTTGTGTTCCCAACAAGCAAGTTGAAGGACGGCTTTCACACACACATATCTCTCAGAACTGAGCATGTGTAGAGACGTTCGTTCATCTAGCACAAAGGGAACGGGTTGCAGGAAAAACTTTTACTCTGGTATCTCAGTCTATTTCCTAGTGCTGGTTTGAAGTTCCTGCAGTTTTCACTGTAAAACCGAGTTGGAGCTAGTACCTCCCCATATATATGTATGGAGTGGAGTTTGCAACTGAAAAGAAACTTTGTGTTCCCAACAATCTAGGTGAAGGACGGCTTTCACACACACTTATCTCTCAGAACTGAGCATGTGGAGAGACTTTCGGTCATATAGCTCTAAGGGAACGGGTTGCAGGAGAAACTTTTACTCTGGTTTCTCAGTGTTTTTCCTAGTGCCGGTTTGAAGTTCCTGCAGTTTTCACTGTAAAACCGAGTTGCAGCTAGTACTTCCCCATATATATGTTTGGAGTGGAGTTTGCAAATTAAAAGAAACTTTATGTCCCCAAAAAGCTATGTGAAGTACGGCTTTCACACACACACATCTCTCAGAACTGAGCATGTGGAGAGACGTTCGTTCATCTAGCACTAAGGGAACAGGTTGCAGGAGAAACTTTTACTCTGGTTTCTGAGTGTGTTTCCTAGTGCCGGTTTGAAGTTCCTGCACTTTTCACTGTAAAACCGAGTTGGAGCTAGTACCTCCCCATATATATATATGGAGTGGGGTTTGCAAGTGAAAAGAAACTTTGTGTTCCCATCAAGCAAGGTAAAGGACGGCTTTCACACACACTTATCTCTCAGAACTGAGCATGTGGAGAGACGTTCGTTCATCTTGCACAAAGGGAACGTGTTGCAGGAGAAACTTTTACTCTGGTTTCTCAGTCTGTTTCCTAGTGCCTGTTTGAAGTTCCAGCAATTTTCACTGTAAAACCGGGTTGGAGCTAGTACCTCCCCATATATATGTATGGAGTGGAGTTTGCAAATGAAAAGAAACTTTGTGTTCCCAACAAGCTAGGGGAAGGACGGCTTACACACACACTTATCTCTCAGAACTGAGCATGTGGAGAGACGTTCGTTCATCTAGCACAAAGGGAACGGGTTGCAGGAGAAACATTTACTCTTGTTTCTCAGTCTGTTTCCTAGTGCCGGTATGAAGTTCCTGCAATTTTCTCTGTAAAACCGTGTTCGAGCTAGTACCTCCCCATATATATGTATGGAGTTGAGTTTGCAAATGAAAAGAAACTTTGTGTTCCCAACAATCTATGTGAAGGACGGCTTTCACACACACTTATCTCTCAGAACTGAGCATGTGGAGAGACTTTCGGTCATATAGCACTAAGGGAACGGGTTGCAGGGGAAAATTTTACTCTGGTTTCTCAGTCTGTTTCCTAGTGCCGGTTTGAAATTCCTGCAGTTTTCACTGTAAAACCGAGTTGGAGCTAGTACCTCCCCATATATAAGTATGGAGTGGAGTTTGCAACTGAAAAGAAACTTTGTGTTCCCAACAAGCTTGGTGAAGGACGGCTTTCACACACACTTATCTCTCAGAACTGAGCATGTGGAGAGACGTTCGTTCATCTAGCACTAATGGAACGGGTTGCAGGAGAAACTGTTACTCTGGTTTCTCAGTCTGTTTCCTAGTGCCGGTTTGAAGTTCCTGCAGTTTTCACTGTAAAACAGGGTTGGAGCTAGTACTTCCCCATATATATGTATGGAGTGGAGTTGGCAACTGAAAAGAAACATTGTGTTCCCAACAAGCTAGGTGAAGGACGGCTTTCACACACACTTATCTCTCAGAACTGAGCATGTGGAGAGACGTTCGTTCATCTAGCACAAAGGGAACGTGTTTCAGGAGAAACTTTTACTCTGGTTTCTCAGTCTGTTTCCTAGTGCCGGTTTGAGGTTCCTGCAATTTTCACTGTAAAACCGAGATGGAGCTACTACCTCCCCATATATATGTATGGAGTGGAGTTTGCAACTGAAAAGAAACTTTGTGTTCCTAAAAAGCTAGGTGAAGGACGGCTTTCACACACACTAATCTCTCAGAACTGAGCATGTGGAGAGACGTTCGTTCATCTAGCACAAAAGGAACGGGTTGCAGGAGAAACTTTTACTCTGGTTTCTCAGTCTGTTTCCTAGTGCCAGTTTGAAGTTCCTGCAGTTTTCACTGTAAAACCGAGTTGCAGCTAGTACCTCCCCATATATATGTATGGAGTGGAGTTTGTAACTGAAAAGAAACTTTGTGTTCCCAACAAGCTAGGTGAAGGACGGCTTTCACACACACTTATCTCTCAGAACTGAGCATGTGTAGAGACGTTCGTTCATCTAGCAAAAATGGAACGGATTGCAGGAAAAACTTTTACTCTGGTATCTCAGTCTATTTCCTAGTGCTGGTTTGAAGTTCCTGCAGTTTTCACTGTAAAACCGAGTTGGAGCTAGTACCTCCCCATATATATGTATGGAGTGGAGTTTGCAACTGAAAAGAAACTTTGTGTTCCCAACAATCTAGGTGAAGGACGGCTTTCACACACACTTATCTCTCAGAACTGAGCATGTGGAGAGACTTTCGGTCATATAGCTCTAAGGGAACGGGTTGCAGGAGAAACTTTTACTCTGATTTCTCAGTGTTTTTCCTAGTGCCGGTTTGAAGTTCCTGCAGTTTTCACTGTAAAACCGAGTTGCAGCTAGTACTTCCCATATATATGTATGGAGTGGAGTTTGCAAATTAAAAGAAACTTTATGTTCCCAAAAAGCTAGGTGAAGGACGGCTTTCACACACACACATCTCTCAGAACTGAGCATGTGGAGAGACGTTCGTTCATCTAGCACTAAGGGAACAGGTTGCAGGAGAAACTTTTACTCTGGTTTCTGAGTGTGTTTCCTAGTGCCGGTTTGAAGTTCCTGCAGTTTTCACTGTAAAACAGAGTTGTAGCTAGTACCTTCCCATATATATGTATGGAGTGGAGTTTGCAACTGAAAAGAAACTTTGTGTTCCCAACAATCTATGTGAAGGACGGCTTTCACACACACTTATTTCTCAGAACTGAGCATGTGGAGAGACTTTCGGTCATATAGCACTAAGGGAACGGGTTGCAGGAGAAAATTTTACTCTGGTTTCTCAGTCTGTTTCCTAGTGCCGGTTTGAAATTCCTGCAGTTTTCACTGTAAAACCGATTTGGAGCTAGTACCTCCCCATATATATGTATGGAGTGGAGTTTGCAACTGAAAAGAAACTTTGTGTTCCCAACAAGCTAGGTGAAGGACGGCTTTCACACACACTTATCTCTCAGAACTGAGCATGTGTAGAGACGTTCGTTCATCTAGCACAAAGGGAACGGGTTGCAGGAAAAACTTTTACTCTGGTTTCTCAGTCTGTTTCCTAGTGCCGGTTTGAAGTTCCTGCAGTTTTCACTGTAAAACCGAGTTGGAGCTAGTACCTCCCCATATATATATATGGAGTGGAGTTTGCAACTGAAAAGAAACTTTGTTTTCACAAACAATCTAGGTGAAGTACGGCTTTCACACACACTTATCTCTCAGAACTGAGCTTGTGGAGAGACTTTCGGTCATATAGCACTAAGGGAAGTGTTGCAGGAGAAACTTTTATCTGGTTTCTCAGTCTGTTTCCTAGTGCCGGTTTGAAGTTCCTGCAGTTTCACTGTTAAACTGATTTGGAGCTAGTACCTCCCCATAAATATGTATGGAGTGGAGTTTGCAACTGAAAAGAAACTTTGTGTTCCCAACAAGCTAGGTGAATGACGGCTTTCACACACACTTATCTCTCAGAACTGAGCATGTGGAGAGACGTTCGTTCATCTAGCACAAAGGGAACGGGTTTCAGGAGAAACTTTTACTCTGGTTTCTCAGTCTGTTTCCTAGTGCCGGTTTGAGGTTCCTGCAGTTTTCACTGTAAAACCGATGTGGAGCTACTACCCACCCCATATATATGTATGGAGTGGAGTTTGCAACTGAAAAGAAACTTTGTGTTCCCAAAAAGCTAGGTGAAGGACGGCTTTCACACACCCTAATCTCTCAGAACTGAGCATGTGGAGAGACGTTCGTTCATCTAGCACAAAAGGAACGGGTTGCAGGAGAAACTATTACTCTGGTTTCTCAGTTTGTTTCCTAGTGCCAGTTTGAAGTTCCTGCAGTTTTCACTGTAAAACCGAGTTGCAGCTAGTACCTCCCCATATATATGTATGGAGTGGAGTTTGCAACTGAAAAGAAACTTTGTGTTCCCAACAAGCTAGGTGAAGGACGGCTTTCACACACACTTATCTCTCAGAACTGAGCATGTGGAGAGACTTTCGTTCATCTTGCACAAAGGGAACAGGTTACAGGAGAAACTTTTACTCTGGTTTCTCAGTCTGTTTCCTAGTGCCGGTTTGAAGTTCCTGCAGTTTTCACTGTAAAACCGAGTTGTAGCTAGTACCTCCCCATATATATGTATGGAGTGGAGTTTGCAGCTGAAAAGAAACTTTGTGTTCCCAACAAGCTAGGTGAAGGACGGCTTTCACACACACTTATCTCTCAGAACTGAGCATGTGGAGAGACGTTCGTTCATCTAGCACTAAGGGAACGGGTTGCAGGAGAAACTTTTACTCTGGTTTCTCAGTCTGTTTCCTAGTGCCGGTTTGAATTTCCTGCAGGTTTCACTGTAAAACCGGGTTGGAGCTTGTACCTCCCCATATATATGTATGGAGTGGAGTTTGCAACTGAAAAGAAACTTTGTGTTCCCAACAAGCTAGGTGAAGGACGGCTTTCACACACACATATCTCTCAGAACTGAGCATGTGTAGAGACGTTCGTTCATCTAGCACAAATGGAACGGATTGCAGGAAAAACTTTTACTCTGGTTTCTCAGTCTATTTCTTAGTGCTGGTTTGAAGTTCCTGCAGTTTTCACTGTAAAACAGAGTTGGAGCTAGTACCTCCCTATATATATGTATGGAGTGGAGTTTGCAACTGAAAAGAAACTTTGTGTTCCCAACAATCTAGGTGAAGGACGGCTTTCACACACACTTATCTCTCAGAACTGAGCATGTGGAGAGACTTTCGGTCATATAGCTCTAAGGGAACGGGTTGCAGGAGAAACTTTTACTCTGGTTTCTCAGTGTTTTTCCTAGTGTCGGTTTGAAGTTCCTGCAGTTTTCACTGTAAAACCGAGTTGCAGCTAGTACCTCCCCATATATATGTATGGAGTGGAGTTTGCAAATTAAAAGAAACTTTATGTTCCCAAAAAGCTAGGTGAAGGACGGCTTTCACACACACACACCTCTCAGAACTGAGCATGTGGAGAGACGTTCGTTCATCTAGCACTAAGGGAACAGGTTGCAGGAGAAACTTTTACTCTGGTTTCTGAGTGTGTTTCCTAGTGCCGGTTTGAAGTTCCTGAAGTTTTCACTGTAAAACCGAGTTGTAGCTAGTACCTCCCCATATATATGTCTGGAGTGGAGTTTGCAACTGAAAAGAAACTTTGTGTTCCCAACAATCTATGTGAAGGACGGCTTTCACACACACTTATTTCTCAGAACTGAGCATGTGGAGAGACTTCCGGTCATATAGCACTAAGGGAACGGGTTGCAGGAGAAAATTTTACTCTGGTTTCTCAGTCTGTTTCCTAGTGCCGGTTTGAAATTCCTGCAGTTTTCACTGTAAAACCGATTTGGAGCTAGTACCTCCCCATATATATGTATGGAGTGGAGTTTGCAACTGAAAAGAAACTTTGTGTTCCCAACAAGCTAGGTGAAGGACGGCTTTAACACACACTTATCTCTCAGAACTGAGCATGTGTAGAGACGTTCGTTCATCTAGCACAAATGGAACGGGTTGCAGGAAAAACTTTTACTCTGGTTTCTCAGTCTATTTCCTAGTGCTGGTTTGAAGTTCCTGCAGTTTTCACTGTAAAACAGAGTTGGAGCTAGTACCTCCCCATATATATGTATGGAGTGGAGTTTGCAACTGAAAAGAAACTTTGTGTTCCCAACAATCTAGGTGAAGGACGGCTTTCACACACACTTATCTCTCAGAACTGAGCATGTGGAGAGACTTTCGGTCATATAGCTCTAAGGGAACGGGTTGCAGGAGAAACTTTTACTCTGGTTTCTCAGTGTTTTTCCTAGTGTCGGTTTGAAGTTCCTGCAGTTTTCACTGTAAAACCGAGTTGCAGCTAGTACCTCCCCATATATATGTATGGAGTGGAGTTTGCAAATTAAAAGAAACTTTATGTTCCCAAAAAGCTAGGTGAAGGACGGCTTTCACACACACACACCTCTCAGAACTGAGCATGTGGAGAGACGTTCGTTCATCTAGCACTAAGGGAACAGGTTGCAGGAGAAACTTTTACTCTGGCTTCTCAGTGTGTTTCCTAGTGCCGGTTTGAAGTTCCTGCAGTTTTCACTGTAAAACCTAGTTGGAGCTAGTACCTCCCGATATGTATGTATGGAGTGGAGTTTGCAAGTGAAAAGAAACTTTGTGTTCCCAACAAGCTAGGTGAAGCACGGCTTTCACACACACTTATTTCTCAGAACAGAGCATGTGGAGAGACGTTCGTTCATCTAGCACAAAGGGAATGGGTTGCAGGAGAAACTTTTAGTTCGGTTTCTCATTCTGTTTCCTAGTGCCGGTTTGAAATTCCTGCAGTTTTCACTGAAAAAACGAGTTGGAGCTAGTACCTCCCCTTATATATGTATGGAGTGCAGTTGGCAACTGAAAAGAAACTTTGTGTTCCCAACAAGCTTGGTGAAGGACGGCTTTCACACACACTTATATCTCAGAACTTAGCATGTGGAGAGACGTTTGTTCATCTAGCACAAAGGGAACGGGTTGCAGCAGAAACTTTTACTGTGGTTTCTCAGTCTGTTTCCTAGTGCCGGTTTGAAGTTCCTGCAGTTTTCACTGTAAAACAGAGTTGGAGCTAGTACCTCCCCATATATATGTATGGAGTGGAGTTTGCAACTGAAAAGAAACTTTGTGTTCCCAACAAGCTAGGTGAAGGACGGCTTTCACACACACATATCTCTCAGAACTGAGCATGTGGAGAGACGTTCGTTCATCTAGCACAAAGGGAACGGGTTGCAGGAGAAACTTTTACTCTGGTTTGTCAGTCTGTTTCCTAGTGCTGGTTTGAAGTTTCTGCAGTTTTCACTGTAAAACCGAGTTGGAGCTAGTACCTCCCCATATATATGTATGGAGTGGAGTTTGCAACTGAAAAGAAACTTTGTGTTCCCAACAAGCTAGGTGAAGGACGGCTTTCACACACACTTATCTCTCAGAACTGAGCATGTGGAGAGACGTTCGTTCATCTAGCACAAAGGGAACGGGTTGCAGGAGAAACTTTTAGTCTGGTTTCTCACTCTGTGTCCTAGTGCCGGTTTGAAGTTCCTGCAGTTTTCACTGTAAAACAGAGTTGGAGCTAGTACCTCCCCCATATATGTGTATGGAGTGGAGTTTGCAACTGAAAAGAAACCTTTGTGTTCCCAACAAGCTAGTTGAAGGCGGCTTTTCACAACACTTATCTCTCAGAACTGAGCATGTGTGGAAAGGTGGGTGAGGGGGGGGTGGGGGGGGGGGGGGGGGGGGGGGGGGGGGGGGGGGGGGGGGGGGGGTTTGTCGTGGTAGCAAGGGGGGGGGTGGGGGGAACTTTTTACTGTGGTTTCTCAGTCTGTTTCCTAGTGCCGGTATGAAGTTCCTGCAGTTTTCACTGTAAAACCGAGTTGGAGCTAGTACCTCCCCATATATATGTATGGAGTGAAGTTTGCAAGTGAAAAGAAAGTTTGTGTTCCCAACAAGCCAGGGGAAGGACGGCTTTCACACACACTTATCTCTCAGAACTGAGCATGTGGAGAGACGTTCGTTCATCTAGCACAAAGGGAACGGGTTGCAGGAGAAACATTTACTCTTGTTTCTCAGTCTGTTTCCTAGTGCCGGTTTGAAGTTACTGCAGTTTTCACTGTAAAACCGTGTTGGAGCTAGTACCTCCCCATATGTATATATGGAGTTGAGTTTGCAAATGAAAAGAAACTTTGTGTTCCCAACAATCTACGTGAAGGACGGCTTTCACACACACTT
Source organism: Camelus dromedarius (assembly GCF_036321535.1). Classification (NCBI taxonomy): domain Eukaryota; kingdom Metazoa; phylum Chordata; class Mammalia; order Artiodactyla; family Camelidae; genus Camelus; species Camelus dromedarius. Next base: position 2,311,048 of record NW_026989819.1, on the reverse strand, counting down.
ATCTCTCGGAACTGAGCATGTGGAGAGACTTTCGGTCATATAGCACTAAGGGAACGGGTTGCAGGAAAAAATTTTACTCTGGTTTCTCAGTCTGTTTCCTAGTGCCGGTTTGAAGTTCCTGCAGTTTTCACTGTAAAACCGAGTTGGAGCTAGTACCTCCCCATATATATGTATGGATTGGAGTTTGCAACTGAAAAGAAACTTTGTGTTCCCAACAATCTAGGTGAAGGACGGCTTTCACACACACATATCTCTCAGAACTGAGCATGTGGAGAGACGTTCGTTCATCTAGCACTAAAGGAAAGTGTTGCAGGAGAAACTTTTACTCTGGTTTCTCAGTCTGTTTCCTAGTGCCGGTTTGAAGTTCCTGCAGTTTTCACTGTAAAACCGGGTTGGAGCTCGTACCTCCCCATATATATGTATGGATTGGAGTTGGCAACTGAAAAGAAACATTGTGTTCCCAACAAGCTAGGTGAAGGACGGCTTTCACACACACTTATCTCTCAGAACTGAGCATGTGTAGAGACGTTCGTTCATCTAGCACAAAGGGAACGGGTTGCAGGAAAAACTTTTACTCTGGTTTCTCAGTCTGTTTCCTAGTGCCGGTTTGAGGTTCCTGCAGTTTTCACTGTAAAACCGATGTGGAGCTACTACCCACCCCATATATATGTATGGAGTGGAGTTTGCAACTGAAAAGAAACTTTGTGTTCCCAACAATCTAGGTGAAGTACGGCTTTCACACACACTTATCTTTCAGAACTGAGCTTGTGGAGAGACTTTCGCTCATATAGCACTAAGGGAAAGGTTGCAGGAGATACTTTTACTCTGGTTTCTCAGTCTGTTTCCTAGTGACGGTTTGAAGTTCCTGCAGTTTTCACTGTTAAACCGAGTTGGAGCTAGTACCTCCCCATATATATGTGTGGAGTGGAGTTAGCAACTGAAAAGAAACTTTGTGTTCCCAACAAGCTAGGTGGAGGACGGCTTTCACACACACTTATCTCTCAGAACTGAGCATGTGGAGAGACGTTCGTTCATCTAGCACAAAGGGAACGGGTTTCAGGAGAAACTTTTACTCTGGTTTCTCAGTCTGTTTCCTAGTGCCGGTTTGAGGTTCCTGCAGTTTTCACTGTAAAACCGAGGTGGAGCTACTACCTCCCCATATATATGTATGGAGTGGAGTTTGCAACTGAAAAGAAACTTTGTGTTCCCAAAAAGCTAGGTGAAGGACGGCTTTCACACACACTAATCTCTCAGAACTGAGCATGTGGAGAGACGTTCGTTCATCTAGCAAAAAAGGAACGGGTTGCAGGAGAAACTTTTACTCTGGTTTCTCAGTCTGTTTCCTAGTGCCAGTTTGAAGTTCCTGCAGTTTTCACTGTAAAACCGAGTTGCAGCTAGTACCTCCCCATATATATGTATGGAGTGGAGTTTGCAACTGAAAAGAAAGTTTGTGTTCCCAACAAGCTAGGGGAAGGACGGCTTTCACACACACTTATCTCTCAGAACTGAGCATGTGGAGAGACGTTCGTTCATCTAGCACAAAGGGAACGGGTTGCAGGAGAAACTTTTACTCTGGTTTCTCAGTCTGTTTCCTAGTGCCGGTTTGAAGTTCCTGCAGTTTTCACTGTAAAAGCGTGTTGGAGCTAGAACCTCCCCATATGTATGTATGGAGTTGAGTTTGCAAATGAAAAGAAACTTTGTGTTCCCAACAATCTATGTGAAGGACGGCTTTCACACACACTTATCTCTCAGAACTGAGCATGTGGAGAGACTTTCGTTCATATAGCACAAATGGAACGGGTTGCAGCCGAAACTTTTACTGTGGTTTCTCAGTCTGTTTCCTAGTGCCGGTATGAAGTTCCTGCAGTTTTCACTGTAAAACCGAGTTGGAGCTAGTACCTACCCATATATATGTATGAAGTGAAGTTTGCAAGTGAAAAGAAAGTTTGTGTTCCCAACAAGCTAGGGGAAGGACGGCTTTCACACACACTTATCTCTCAGAACTGAGCATGTGGAGAGACGTTCGTTCATCTAGCACAAAGGGAACGGGTTGCAGGAGAAACATTTACTCTTGTTTCTCAGTCTGTTTCCTAGTGCCGGTTTGAAGTTCCTGCAGTTTTCACTGTAAAACCGTGTTGGAGCTAGTACCTCCCCATATGTATGTATGGAGTTGAGTTTGCAAATGAAAAGAAACTTTGTGTTCCCAACAATCTACGTGAAGGACGGCTTTCACACACACTTATCTCTCAGAACTGAGCATGTGGAGAGACTTTCGGTCATATAGCACTAAGGGAACGGGTTGCAGGAGAAAATTTTACTCTGGTTTCTCAGTCTGTTTCCTAGTGCCGGTTTGAAGTTCCTGCAGTTTTCACTGTAAAACCGTGTTGGAGCTAGTACCTCCCCATATATATGTATGGAGTGGAGTTTGCAACTGAAAAGAAACTTTGTGTTCCCAACAAGCTAGGTGAAGGACGGCTTTCACACACACTTATCTCTCAGAACTGAGCTTGTGGAGAGACTTTCGTTCATATAGCACTAAGGGAAAGGTTGCAGGAGAAACTTTTACTCTGGTTTCTCAGTCTGTTTCCTAGTGCCGGTTTGAAGTTCCTGCAGTTTTCACTGTTAAACCGAGTTGGAGCTAGTACCTCCCCATATATATGTATGGAGTGGAGTTAGCAACTGAAAAGAAACTTTGTGTTCCCAACAAGCTAGGTGGAGGACGGCTTTCACACACACTTATCTCTCAGAACTGAGCATGTGGAGAGACGTTCGTTCATCTAGCACAAAGGGAACGGGTTTCAGGAGAAACTTTTACTCTGGTTTCTCAGTCTGTTTCCTAGTGCCGGTTTGAGGTTCCTGCAGTTTTCACTGTAAAACCGAGGTGGAGCTACTACCTCCACATATATATGTATGGAGTGGAGTTTGCAACTGAAAAGAAACTTTGTGTTCCCAAAAAGCTAGGTGAAGGACGGCTTTCACACACACTAAACTCTCAGAAATGAGCATGTGGAGAGACGTTCGTTCATATAGCACAAAAGGAACGGGTTGCAGGAGAAACTTTTACTCTGGATTCTCAGTCTGTTTCCTAGTGCCAGTTTGAAGTTCCTGCAGTTTTCACTGTAAAACCGAGTTGGAGCTAGTACCTCCCCATATATATGTATGGAGTGGAGTTTGCAACTGAAAAGAAAGTTTGTGTTCCCAACAAGCTAGGGGAAGGACGGCTTTCACACACACTTATCTCTCAGAACTGAGCATGTGGAGAGACGTTCGTTCATCTAGCACAAAGGGAACGGGTTGCAGGAGAAACTTTTACTCTGGTTTCTCAGTCTGTTTCCTAGTGCCGGTTTGAAGTTCCTGCAGTTTTCACTGTAAAACCGTGTTGGAGCTAGAACCTCCCCATATGTATGTATGGAGTTGAGTTTGCAAATGAAAAGAAACTTTGTGTTCCCAACAATCTATGTGAAGGACGGCTTTCACACACACTTATCTCTCAGAACTGAGCATGTGGAGAGACGTTCGTTCATCTAGCACAAAGGGAACGTGTTTCAGGAGAAACTTTTACTCTGGTTTCTCAGTCTGTTTCCTAGTGCCGGTTTGAGGTTCCTGCAGTTTTCACTGTAAAACAGAGGTGGAGCTACTACCTCCCCATATATATGTATGGAGTGGAGTTTGCAACTGAAAAGAAACTTTGTGTTCCCAACAAGCTAGGTGAAGGACGGCTTTCACACACACTTATCTCTCAGAACTGAGCATGTGGAGAGACGTTCGTTCATCTAGCACTAAGGGAACGGGTTGCAGGTGAAACTTTTACTCTGGTTTCTCAGTCTGTTTCCTAGTGCCGGTTTGAATTTCCTGCAGTTTTCACTGTAAAACAGGGTTGGAGCTAGTACCTCCCCATATATATGTATGGAGTGGAGTTTGCAACTGAAAAAAAACTTTGTGTTCCCAACAAGCTAGGTGAAGGACGGCTTTCACACACACTTATCTCTCAGAACTGAGCATGTGGAGAGACGTTCGTTCATCTAGCACAAAGGGAACGGGTTTCAGGAGAAACTTTTACTCTGGTTTCTCAGTCTGTTTCCTAGTGCCGGTTTGAGGTTCCTGCAGTTTTCACTGTAAAACAGAGGTGGAGCTACTACCTCCCCATATATATTTATGGAGTGGAGTTTGCAACTGAAAAGAAACTTTGTGTTCCCAACAAGCTAGGTGAAGGACGGCTTTCACACACACTTATCTTTCAGAACTGAGCATGTGTAGAGACGTTCGTTCATCTAGCACAAAGGGAACGGATTGCAGGAAAAACTTTTACTCTGGTATCTCAGTCTATTTCCTAGTGCTGGTTTGAAGTTCCTGCAGTTTTCACTGTTAAACCGAGTTGGAGCTAGTACCTCCCCATATATATGTATGGAGTGGAGTTTGCAACTGAAAAGAAACTTTGTGTTCCCAACAATATAATTGAAGGACGGCTTTCACACACACTTATCTCTCAGAACTGAGCATGTGGAGAGACTTTCGGTCATATAGCTCAAAGGGAACGGGTTGCAGGAGAAACTTTTACTCTGGTTTCTCAGTGTGTTTCCTAGTGCCGGTTTGAAGTTCCTGCAGTTTTCACTGTAAAACCGAGTTGCTGCTAGTACCTCCCCATATATATGTATGGAGTGGAGTCTGAAAATTAAAAGAAACTTTATGTTCCCAAAAAGCTAGGTGAAGGACGGCTTTCACACACACACAACTCTCAGAACTGAGCATGTGGAGAGACGTTCGTTCATCTAGCACTAAGGGAACAGGTTGCAGGAGAAACTTTTACTCTGGTTTCTCAGTGTGTTTCCTAGTGCCGGTTTGAAGTTCCTGCAGTTTTCACTGTAAAACCGAGTTGGAGCTATTACCTCCCCATATATATGTATGGAGTGGAGTTTGCAACTGAAAAGAAACTTTGTGTTCCCAACAAGCTAGGTGAAGGACGGCTTTCACACACACATATCTCTCAGAACTGAGCATGTGGAGAGACGTTCGTTCATCTAGAACTAAGGGAACGGTTTGCAGGAGAAACTTTTACTCTGGTTTCTCAGTCTGTTTCCTCGTGCCGGTTTGAAGTTCCTGCAGTTTTCACTGTAAAACCGGGTTGGAGCAAGTACCTCCCCATATATATGTATGGAGTGGAGGAGGCAACTGGAAAGAAACATTGTGTTCCCAACAAGCTAGGTGAAGGACGGCTTTCACACACACTTATCTCTCAGAACTGAGCATGTGTAGAGACGTTCGTTCATCTAGCACAAAGGGAACGGGTTGCAAGAAAAACTTTTACTCTGGTTTCTCACTCTGTTTCTTAGTGCCGGTTTGAAGTTCCTGCAGTTTTCACTGTAAAACCGAGTTGGAGCTAGTACCTCCCCATATATATGTATGGAGTGGAGTTTGCAACTGAAAAGAAACTTTGTGTTCCCAACAATCTAGGTGAAGTACGGCTTTCACACACACTTATCTCTCAGAACTGAGCTTGTGGAGAGACTTTCGGTCATATAGCAATAAGGGAAAGGGTTGCAGGGGAAACTTTTAGTCTGGTTTCTCAGTCTGTTTCCTAGTGCCGGTTTGATGTTCCTGCAGTTTTCACTGTTAAACCGAATTGGAGCTAGTACCTCCCCATATATATGTATGGATTGGAGTCTGCAACTGAAAAGAAACTTTGTGTTCCCAACAAGCTAGGTGAAGGACGGCTTTCACACACACTTATCTCTCAGAACTGAGCATGTGGAGAGACGTTCGTTCATCTAGCACAAAGGGAACGTGTCTCAGGAGAAACTTTTACTCTGGTTTCTCAGTCTGTTTCCTAGTGCCGGTTTGAGGTTCCTGCAGTTTTTACTGTAAAACCGAGATGGAGCTACTACCTCCCCATATATATGTATGGAGTGGAGTTTGCAACTGAAAAGAAACTTTGTGTTCCCAACAAGCTAGGTGAAGGACGGCTTTCACACACACTTATCTCTCAGAACTGAGCATGTGGAGAGACGTTCGTTCATCTAGCACAAAGGGAACGTGTTTCAGGAGAAACTTTTACTCTGGTTTCTCAGTCTGTTTCCTAGTGCCGGTTTGAGGTTCCTGCAGTTTTCACTGTAAAACCGAGATGGAGCTACTACCTCCCCATATATATGTATGGAGTGGAGTTTGCAACTGAAAAGAAACTTTGTGTTCCCAAAAAGCTAGGTGAAGGACGGCTTTCACACACACTAATCTCTCAGAACTGAGCATGTGGAGAGACGTTCGTTCATCTAGCACAAAAGGAACGGGTTGCAGGAGAAAATTTTACTCTGGTTTCTCAGTCTGTTTCCTAGTGCCAGTTTGAAGTTCCTGCAGTTTTCACTGTAAAACCGAGTTGCAGCTAGTACCTCCCCATATATATGTATGGAGTGGAGTTTGCAACTGAAAAGAAACTTTGTGTTCCCAACAAGCTAGGTGAAGGAAGGCTTACACACACACTTATCTCTCAGAACTGAGCATGTGGAGAGACGTTCGTTCATCTATCACAAAGGGAACGGTTTGCAGGAGAAACTATTACTCTGGTTTCTCAGTCTGTTTCCTAGTGCCGGTTTGAAGTTCCTGCAGTTTTCACTGTAAAACCGGGTTGGAGCTAGTACCACCCCATATATATGTATGGAGTGGAGTTTGCAACTGAAAAGAAACTTTGTGTTCCCAACAAGCTAGTTGAAGGACGGCTTTCACACACACTTATCTCTCAGAACTGAGCATGTGTAGAGACGTTCGTTCATCTAGCACAAAGGGAACGGATTGCAGGAAAAACTTTTACTCTGGTATCTCAGTCTATTTCCTAGTGCTGGTTTGAAGTTCCGGCAGTTTTCACTGTAAAACCGATTTGGAGCTAGTACCTCCCCATATATATGTATGGAGTGGAGTTTGCAACTGAAAAGAAACTTTGTGTTCCCAACAATCTAGGTGAAGGACGGCTTTCACACACACATATCTCTCAGAACTGAGCATGTGGAGAGACGTTCGTTCATCTAGCACTAAGGGAAAGGGTTGCAGGAGAAACTTTTACTCTGGTTTCTCAGTGTTTTTCCTAGTGCCGGTTTGAAGTTCCTGCAGTTTTCACTGTAAAACCGAGTTGCAGCTAGTACTTCCCCATATATATGTATGGAGTGGAGTTTGCAATTTAAAAGAATCTTTATGTTCCCAAAAAGCTAGGTGAAGGACGGCTTTCACACACACACATCTCTCAGAACTGAGCATGTGGAGAGACGTTCGTTCATCTAGCACTAAGGGAACAGGTTGCAGGAGAATCTTTTACTCTGGTTTCTGAGTGTGTTTCCTAGTGCCGGTTTGAAGTTCCTGCAGTTTTCACTGTAAAACCGAGTTGGAGCTAGTACCTCCCCATATATATATATGGAGTGGGTTTTGCAACTGAAAAGAAACTTTGTGTTCCCAACAAGCAAGGGAAAGGACGGCTTTCACACACACTTATCTCTCAGAACTGAGCATGTGGAGAGACGTTCGTTCATCTAGCACAAAGGGAACAGGTTGCAGGAGAAACTTTTACTCTGGTTTCTCAGTCTGTTTCCTAGTGCCGGTTTGAAGTTCCTGCAGTTTTCACTCTAAAAGCTGGTTGGCGCTAGTACCTCCCCATATATATGTATGGAGTTGAGTATACAACTGAAAAGAAACTTTGTGTTCCCAACAAGCTAGGTGAAGGACGGCTTTCACAGACAATTATCTCTCAGAACTGAGCATGTGGAGAGACGTTCGTTCATCTAGCACAAGGGGAACGGGTTGCAGGAGAAACTTTTACTGTGGTTTCTCAGTCTGTTTCCTAGTGCCGATATGAAGTTCCTGCAGTTTTCACTGTAAAACCGAGTTGGAGCTAGTACCTCCCCATATATATGTATGGAGTGGAGTTTGCAAGTGAAAAGAAACTTTGTGTTCCCAACAAGCTAGGTGAAGGACGGCTTTCACACACACTTATCTCTCAGAACTGAGCATGTGGAGAGAGGTTCGTTCAACTAGCACAAAGGGAATGGGTTGCAGGAGAAACTTTTAGTCTGGTTTCTCAGTCTGTTTCCTAGTGCCTGTTTGAAGTTCCTGCAGTTTTCACTGTAAAACCGTGGTGGAGCTACTACCTCCCCATATATATGTATGGAGTGGAGTTGGCAACTGAAAAGAAACTTTGTGTTCCCAAAAAGCTAGGTGAAGGACGGCTTTCACACACACTAATCTCTCAGAACTGAGCATGTGGAGAGACGTTCGTTCATCTAGCACAAAAGGAACGGGTTGCAGGAGAAACTTTTACTCTGGTTTCTCAGTCTGTTTCCTAGTGCCAGTTGGAAGTTCCTGCAGTTTTCACTGTAAAACCGAGTTGCAGCTAGTACCTCCCCATATATATGTATGGAGTGGAGTTTGCAACTGAAAAGAAACTTTGTGTTCCCAACAAGCTAGGTGAAGGACGGCTTTCACACACACATCTCTCAGAACTGAGCATGTGGAGAGACGTTCGTTCATCTAGCAATAAGGGAACAGGTTGCAGGAGAAACTTTTACTCTGGTTTCTCAGTGTGTTTCCTAGTGCCGGTTTGAAGTTCCTGCAGTTTTCACTGTAAAACCGAGTTGGAGCTAGTACCTCCCCATATATATATATGGAGTGGGGTTTGCAACTGAAAAGATCTTTGTGTTCCCAACAAGCAAGGTAAAGGACGGCTTTCACACACACTTATCTCTCAGAACTGAGCATGTGGAGAGACGTTCGTTCATCTTGCACAAAGGGAACGTGTTGCAGGGGAAACTTTTACTCTGGTTTCTCAGTCTGTTTCCTAGTGCCTGTTTGAAGTTCCAGCAATTTTCACTGTAAAACCGAGTTGCAGCTAGTACCTACCCATATATATGTATGGAGTGGAGTTAGCAAATGAAAAAAAACTTTATGTTCCCAGAAAGCTAGGTGAAGGACGGCTTTTACACACACACTTCTCTCAGAACTGAGCATGTGGAGAGACGTTCATTCATCTAGCACAAAGGGAACAGGTTGCAGGAGAAACTTTTACTCTGGTTTCTCAGTCTGTTTCCTAGTGCCGGTTTGAAGTTCCAGCAGTTTTCACTGTAAAACCGAGTTGGAGCTAGTACCTCCCCATATATATGTATGGAGTGGAGTTTGCAAGTGAAAAGAAACTTTGTGTTCCCAACAAGCTAGGTGAAGGACGGCTTTCACACACACTTATCTCTCAGAACTGAGCATGTGGAGAGAGGTTCGTTCATCTAGCACAAAGGGAATGGGTTGCAGGAGAAACTTTTAGTCTGGTTTCTCAGTCTGTTTCCTAGTGCCTGTTTGATGTTCCTGCAGTTTTCACTGTAAAACCGATGTGGAGCTAGTACCTCCCCATATATATGTATGGAGTGGAGTTTGCAACTGAAAAGAAACTTTGTGTTCCCAAAAAGCTAGGTGAAGGACGGCTTTCACACACACTTATCTCTCAGAACTGAGCATGTGGAGAGACGTTCGTTCATCTAGCACAAAGGGAACAGGATGCAGGAGAAACTTTTTCTCTGGTTTCTCAGTCTGTTTCCTAGTGCCGGTTTGAAGTTCCTGCAGTTTTCACTGTAAAAGCTGGTTGGCGCTAGTACCTCCCCATATATATGTATGGAGTTGAGTTTGCAACTGAAAAGAAACTTTGTGTTCCCAACAAGCTAGGTGAAGGACGGCTTTCACACACACTTATCTCTCAGAACTGAGCATGTGGAGAGACGTTCGTTCATCTAGCACAAGGGGAACGAGTTGCAGGAGAAACTTTTACTGTGGTTTCTCAGTTTGTTTCCTAGTGCCGGTATGAAGTTCCTGCATTTTTCACTGTAAAACCGAGTTGGAGCTAGTACCTCCCCATATATATGTATGGAGTGGAGTTTGCAAGTGAAAAGAAACTTTGTGTTCCCAACAAGCTAGGTGAAGGACGGCTTTCACACACACTTATCTCTCAGAACTGAGCATGTGGAGAGAGGTTCGTTCATCTAGCAAAAAGGGAATGGGTTGCAGGAAAAACTTTTAGTCTGGATTCTCAGTCTGTTTCCTAGTGCCTGTTTGAAGTTCCTGCAGTTTTCACTGTAAAACCGAGGTGGAGCTACTACCTCCCCATATATATGTATGGAGTGGAGTTTGCAACTGAAAAGAAACTTTGTGTTCCCAAAAAGCTAGGTGAAGGACGGCTTTCACACACACTAATCTCTCAGAACTGAGCATGTGGATAGACGTTCGTTCATCTAGCAATAAGGTAACAGGTTGCAGGAGAAACTTTTACTCTGGTTTCTCAGTGTGTTTCCTAGTGCCGGTTTGAAGTTCCTGCAGTTTTCACTGTAAAACCGAGTTGGAGCTAGTACCTCCCCATATATATATATGGAGTGGGGTTTGCAACTGAAAAGATCTTTGTGTTCCCAACAAGCAAGGTAAAGGACGGCTTTCACACACACATATCTCTCAGAACTGAGCATGTGGAGAGACGTTCGTTCATCTTGCACAAAGGGAACGTGTTGCAGGGGAAACTTTTACTCTGGTTTCTCAGTCTGTTTCCTAGTGCCTGTTTGAAGTTCCAGCAATTTTCACTGTAAAACCGAGTTGCAGCTAGTACCTCCCCATATATATGTATGGAGTGGAGTTTGCAAATGAAAAAAAACTATATGTTCCCAAAAAGCTAGGTGAAGGACTGCTTTTACACACACACTTCTCTCAGAACTGAGCATGTGGAGAGACGTTCGTTCATCTAGCACAAAGGGAACAGGTTGCAGGAGAAACTTTTACTCTGGTTTCTCAGTGTGTTTCCTAGTGCCGGTTTCAAGTTCCTGCAATTTTCACTGTAAAACCGAGTTGGAGCTAGTACCTCCCCATATATATATATGGAGTGGGGTTTGCAACTGAAAAGATCTTTGTGTTCCCAACAAGCAAGGTAAAGGACGGCTTTCACACACACTTATCTCTCAGAACTGAGCATGTGGAGAGACGTTCGTTCATCTTGCACAAAGGGAATGTGTTGCAGGGGAAACTTTTACTCTGGTTTCTCAGTCTGTTTCCTAGTGCCTGTTTGAAGTTCCAGCAATTTTCACTGTAAAACCGAGTTGCAGCTAGTACCTCCCCATATATATGTATGGAGTGGAGTTTGCAAATGAAAAAAAACTTTATGTTCCCAAAAAGCTAGGTGAAGGACGGCTTTTACACACACACTTCCCTCAGAACTGAGCATGTGGAGAGACGTTCGTTCATCTAGCACAAAGGGAACAGGTTGCAGGAGAAACTTTTACTCTGGTTTCTCAGTCTGTTTCCTAGTGCCGGTTTGAAGTTCCTGCAGTTTTCACTGTAAAAGCTGGTTGGCGCTAGTACCTCCCCATATATATGTTTGGAGTTGAGTTTGCAACTGAAAAGAAACTTTGTGTTCCCAACAAGCTAGGTGAAGGACGGCTTTCACACACACTTATCTCTCAGAACTGAGCATGTGGAGAGACGTTCGTTCATCTAGCACAAGGGGAACGGGTTGCAGGAGAAACTTTTACTGTGGTTTCTCAGTCTTTTTCCTAGTGCCGGTATGAAGTTCCTGCAGTTTTCACTGTAAAACAGAGTTGGAGCTAGTACCTCCCCATATATATGTATGGAGTGGAGTTTGCAAGTGAAAAGAAACTTTGTGTTCCCAACAAGCTAGGTGAAGGACGGCTTTCACACACACTTATCTCTCAGAACTGAGCATGTGGAGAGAGGTTCGTTCATCTAGCACAAAGGGAATGGGTTGCAGGAGAAACTTTTAGTCTGGTTTCTCAGTCTGTTTCCTAGTGCCTGTTTGAAGTTCCTGCAGTTTTCACTGTAAAATCGAGGTGGAGCTACTACCTCCCCATATATATGTATGGAGTGGAGTTTGCAACTGAAAAGAAACTTTGTGTTCCCAAAAAGCTAGGTGAAGGACGGCTTTCACACACACTAATCTCTCAGAACTGAGCATGTGGAGAGACGTTCGTTCATCTAGCACAAAAGGAACGGGTTGCAGGAGAAACTTTTACTCTGGTTTCTCAGTCTGTTTCCTAGTGCCAGTTTGAAGTTCCTGCAGTTTTCACTGTAAAACCGAGTTGCAGCTAGTACCTCCAAATATATATGTATGAAGTGGAGTTTGCAACTGAAAAGAAACTTTGTGTTCCCAACAAGCTAGGTGAAGGACGGCTTTCACACACACATCTCTCAGAACTGAGCATGTGGAGAGACGTTCGTTCATCTAGCAATAAGGGAACATTTTGCAGGAGAAACTTTTACTCTGGTTTCTCAGTGTGTTTCCTAGTGCCGGTTTGAAGTTCCTGCAGTTTTCACTGTAAAACCGAGTTGGAGCTAGTACCTCCCCATATATATATATGGAGTGGGGTTTGCAAATGAAAAGATCTTTGTGTTCCCAACAAGCAAGGTAAAGGACGGCTTTCACACACACTTATCTCTCAGAACTGAGCATGTGGAGAGACGTTCGTTCATCTTGCACAAAGGGAACGTGTTGCAGGGGAAACTTTTACTCTGGTTTCTCAGTCTGTTTCCTAGTGCCTGTTTGAAGTTCCAGCAATTTTCACTGTAAAACCGAGTTGCAGCTAGTACCTCCCCATATATATGTATGGAGTTGAGTTTGCAAATGAAAAAAAACTTTATGTTCCCAAAAAGCTAGGTGAAGTACGGCTTTTACACACACAATTCTCTCAGAACTGAGCATGTGGAGAGACGTTCGTTCATCTAGCACAAAGGGAATGGGTTGCAGGAGAAACTTTTAGTCTTGTTTCTCAGTCTGTTTCCTAGTGCCTGTTTGAAGTTCCTGCAGTTTTCACTGTAAAACCGAGGTGGAGCAAGTACCTCCCCATATATATGTATGGAGTGGAGTTTGCAACTGAAAAGAAACTTTGTGTTCCCAAAAAGCTAGGTGAAGGACGGCTTTCACACACACTAATTTCTCAGAACTGAGCATGTGGAGAGACGTTCGTTCATCTAGCACAAAAGGAACGGGTTGCAGGAGAAACTTTTACTCTGGTTTCTCAGTTTGTTTCCTAGAGCCTGTTTGAAGTTCCTGCAGTTTTCACTGTAAAACCGAGTTGCAGCTAGTACCTCCCCATATATATGTATGGAGTGGAGTTTGCAACTGAAAAGAAACTTTGTGTTCCCAACAAGCTAGGTGAAGGACGGCTTACACACACACACATCTCTCAGAACTGAGCATGTGGAGAGACGTTCATTCATCTAGCAATAAGGGAACAGGTTGCAGGAGAAACTTTTACTCTGGTTTCTCAGTGTGTTTCCTAGTGCCGGTTTGAAGTTCCTGCAGTTTTCACTGTAAAACCGAGTTGGAGCTAGTACATCCCCATATATATATATGGAGTGGGGTTTGCAACTGAAAAGATCTTTGTGTTCCCAACAAGCAAGGTAAAGGACGGTTTTCACACACACTTATCTCTCAGAACTGAGCATGTGGAGAGACGTTCGTTCATCTTGCACAAAGGGAACGTGTTGCAGGGGAAACTTTTACTCTGGTTTCTCAGTCTGTTTCCTAGTGCCTGTTTGAAGTTCCAGCAATTTTCACTGTAAAACCGAGTTGCAGCTAGTACCTCCCCATATATATGTATGGAGTGGAGTTTGCAAATGAAATAAAACTTTATGTTCCCAAAAAGCTAGGTGAAGGACGGCTTTTACACACACACTTCTCTCAGAACTGAGCATGTGGAGAGACGTTCGTTCATCTAGCAGAAAGGGAACAGGTTGCAGGAGAAACTTTTACTCTGGTTTCTCAGTCTGTTTCCTAGTGCCGGTTTGAAGTTCCTGCAGTTTTCACTGTAAAAGCTGGTTGGCGCTAGTACCTCCCCATATATATGTATGGAGTTGAGTTTGCAACTGAAAAGAAACTTTGTGTTCCCAACAAGCTAGGTGAAGGACGGCTTTCACACACACTTATCTCTCAGAACTGAGCATGTGGAGAGACGTTCGTTCATCTAGCACAATGGGAACGGGTTGCAGGAGAAACTTTTACTGTGGTTTCTCAGTCTGTTTCCTAGTGCCGGTATGAAGTTCCTGCAGTTTTCACTGTAAAACCGAGTTGGAGCTAGTACCTCCCCATATATATGTATGGAGTGGAGTTTGCAAGTGAAAAGAAACTTTGATTTCCCAACAAGCTAGGTGAAGGACGGCTTTCACACACACTTATCTCTCAGAACTGAGCATGTGGAGAGAGGTTCGTTCATCTAGCACAAAGGGAATGGGTTGCAGGAGAAACATTTAGTCTGGTTTCTCAGTCTGTTTCCTAGTGCCTGTTTGAAGTTCCTGCAGTTTTCACTGTAAAACCGAGGTGGAGCTACTACCTCCCCATATATATGTATGGAGTGGAGTTTGCAACTGAAAAGAAACTTTGTGTTCCCAAAAAGCTAGGTGAAGGACGGCTTTCACACACACTAATCTCTCAGAACTGAGCATGTGGAGAGACGTTCGTTCATCTAGCACAAAAGGAACGGTTTGCAGGAGAAACTTTTACTCTGGTTTCTCAGTCTGTTTCCTAGTGCCAGTTTGAAGTTCCTGCAGTTTTCACTGTAAAACCGAGTTGCAGCTAGTACTTCCCCATATATATGTATGGAGTGGAGTTTGCAACTGAAAAGAAACTTTGTGTTCCCAACAAGCTAGGTGAAGGACGGCTTTCACACACACATCTCTCAGAACTGAGCATGTGGAGAGACGTTCGTTCATCTAGCAATAAGGGAACAGGTTGCAGGAGAAACTTTTACTCTGGTTTCTCAGTGTGTTTCCTAGTGCTGGTTTGAAGTTCCTGCAGTTTTCACTGTAAAACCGAGTTGGAGCTAGTACCTCCCCATATATATATATGGAGTGGGGTTTGCAACTGAAAAGATCTTTGTGTTCCCAACAAGCAAGGTAAAGGACGGCTTTCACACACACTTATCTCTCAGAACTGAGCATGTGGAGAGACGTTCGTTCATCTTGCACAAAGGGAACGTGTTGCAGGGGAAACTTTAACTCTGGTTTCTCAGTCTGTTTCCTAGTGCCTGTTTGAAGTTCCAGCAATTTTCACTGTAAAACCGAGTTGCAGCTAGTACCTCCCCATATATATGTATGGAGTGGAGTTTGCAAATGAAAAAAAATTTATGTTCCCAAAAAGCTAGGTGAAGGACGGCTTTTACACACACACTTCTCTCAGAACTGAGCATGTGGAGAGACGTTCGTTCATCTAGCACAAAGGGAACAGGTTGCAGGAGAAACTTTTACTCTGGTTTCTCAGTCTGTTTCCTAGTGCCGGTTTGAAGTTCCTGCAGTTTTCACTGTTAAAGCTGGTTGGAGCTAGTACCTACCCATATATATGTATGGAGTTGAGTTTGCAACTGAAAAGAAACTTTGTGTTCCCAACAAGCTAGGTGAAGGACGGCTTTCACACACACTTATCTCTCAGAACTGAGCATGTGGAGAGACGTTCGTTCATCTAGCACAAGGGGAACGGGTTGCAGGAGAAACTTTTACTGTGGTTTCTCAGTCTGTTTCCTAGTGCCGGTATGAAGTTCCTGCAGTTTTCACTGTAAAACCGAGTTGGAGCTAGTACCTCCCCATATATATGTATGGAGTGGAGTTTGCAAGTGAAAAGAAACTTTGTGTTCCCAACAAGCTAGGTGAAGGACGGCTTTCACACACACTTATCTCTCAGAACTGAGCATGTGGAGAGAGGTTCGTTCATCTAGAACAAAGGGAATGGGTTGCAGGAGAAACTTTTAGTCTGGTTTCTCAGTCTGTTTCCTAGTGCCTGTTTGAAGTTCCTGCAGTTTTCACTGTAAAACCGAGGTGGAGCTAGTACCTCCCCATATATATGTATGGAGTGGAGTTTGCAACTGAAAAGAAACTTTGTGTTCCCAAAAAGCTAGGTGAAGGACGGCTTTCACACACACTTATCTCTCAGAACTGAGCATGTGGAGAGACGTTCGTTCATCTAGCACAAAAGGAACGGGTTGCAGGAGAAACTTTTACTCTGGTTTCTCAGTCTGTTTCCTAGTGCCTGTTTGAAGTTCCTGCAGTTTTCACTGTAAAACCGAGTTGCAGCTAGTACCTCCCCATATATATGTATGGAGTGGAGTTTGCAACTGAAAAGAAACTTTGTTTTCCCAACAAGCTAGGTGAAGGACGGCTTTCACACACACTTATCTCTCAGAACTGAGCATGTGGAGAGACGTTCGTTCATCTAGCACAAAGGGAACGGGTTGCAGGGGAAACTTTTACTGTGGTTTCTCAGTCTGTTTCCTAGTGCCGGTATGAAGTTCATGCAGTTTTCACTGTAAAACCGAGTTGGAGCTAGTACCACCCCATATATATGTATGGAGTGGAGTTTGCAAGTGAAAAGAAACTTTGTGTTCCCAAAAAGCTTGGTGAAGGACGGCTTTCACACACACTTATCTCTCAGAACTGAGCATGTGGAGAGAGGTTCGTTCATCTAGCACAAAGGGAATGGGTTGCAGGAGAAACTTTTAGTTTGGTTTCTCAGTCTGTTTCCTAGTGCCGATTTGAAGTTCCTGCAGTTTTCACTGTAAAAGCGAGTTGGAGCTAGTACCTCCCCATATATATGTATGGAGTGGAGTTTGCAACTGAAAAGAAATTTTGTGTTCCCAACAAGCTAGGTGAAGGACGGCTTTCACACACACTTATCTCTCAGAACTGAGCATTTGGAGAGACGTTCGTTCATCTAGCACATAGGAAACAGGTTGCAGGAGAAACTTTTACTCTGGTTTCTCAGTCTGTTTCCTAGTGCTGGTTTGAAGTTCCTGCAGTTTTCACTGTAAAACCGAGTTGGAGCTAGTACCTCCCCATATATATGTATGGAGTGGAGTTTGCAAGTGAAAAGAAACTTTGTGTTCCCAACAAGCTAGGTGAAGGACGGCTTTCACACACACTTATCTCTCAGAATAGAGCATGTGGAGAGACGTTCGTTCATCTAGCACAAAGGGAATGGTTTGCAGGAGAAACTTTTAGTTTGGTTTCTCAGTCTGTTTCCTAGTGCCGGTTTGAAGTTCCTGCAATTTTCACTGTAAAACCGAGTTGGAGCTAGTACCTCCCCATATATATGTATGGAGAGGAGTTGGCAACTTAAAAGAAACTTTGTGTTCCCAACAAGCTTGGTGAAGGACGGCTTTCACACACACTTATCTCTCAGAACTTAGCAAGTGGAGAGACGTTTGTTCATCTAGCACAAAGGGAACGGGTTGCAGCAGAAAATTTTACTGTGTTTTCTCAGTATGTTTCCTAGTGCCGGTTTGAAGTTCCTGCAGTTTTCACTGTAAAACAGAATTGGAGCTAGTACCTCCCCATATATATGTATGGAGTGGGGTTTGCAACTGAAAAGAAACTTTGTGTTCCCAACAAGCTAGGTGAAGGACGGCTTTCACACACACTTATCTCTCAGAACTGAGCATGTGGAGAGACGTTCGTTCATCTAGCACAAAGGGAACGGGTTGCAGGGGAAACTTTTACTCTGGTTTCTCAGTCTGTTTCCTAGTGCTGGTTTGAAGTTCCTGCAGTTTTCACTGTAAAACCGAGTTGGAGCTAGTACCTCCCCATATATATGTATGGAGTGGAGTTTGCAACTGAAAAGAAACTTTGTGTTCCCAACAAGCTAGGTGAAGGACGGCTTTCACACACACTTATCTCTCAGAACTGAGCATGTGGAGAGACGTTCGTTCATCTAGCACTAAGGGAACGGGTTGCAGGAGAAACTTTTTGTCTGGTTTCTCAGTCTGTTTCCTAGTGCCGGTTTGAAGTTCCTGCAGTTTTCACTGTAAAACCGAGTTGGAGCTAGTACCTCCCCATATATATGTATGGAGTGGAGTTTGCAACTGAAAAGAAACTTTGTGTTCCCAACAAGCTAGGTGAAGGACGGCTTTCACACACACTTATCTCTCAGAACTGAGCATGTGGAGAGACGATCGTTCATCTAGCACAAGGGGAACGGTTTGCAGGAGAAACTTTTACTGTGGGTTCTCAGTCTGTTTCCTAGTGCCGGTAAGAAGTTCATGCAGTTTTCACTGTAAAACCGAGTTGGAGCTAGAACCTCCCCATATATATGTATGGAGTGGAGTTTGCAACTGAAAAGAAACTTTGTTTTCCCAACAAGCTAGGTGAAGGACGGCTTTCACACACACTTATCTCTCAGAACTGAGCATGTGGAGAGACGTTCGTTCATCTAGCACAAATGGAACGGTTTGAAGGAGAAACTTTTACTGTGGTTTCTCAGTCTGTTTCCTAGTGCCGGTAAGAAGTTCATGCAGTTTTCACTGTAAAACCGAGTTGGAGCTAGTACCTCCCCATATATATGTATGGAGTGGAGTTTGCAAGTGAAAAGAAACTTTGTGTTCCCAAAAAGCTTGGTGAAGGACGGCTTTCACACACACTTATCTCTCAGAACTGAGCATGTGGAGAGAGGTTCGTTCATCTAGCACAAAGGGAACAGGTTGCAGGAGAAACTTTTAGTCTGGTTTCTCAGTCTGTTTCCTAGTGCCGGTTTGAAGTTCCTGCAGTTTTCACTGTAAAAGCGAGTTGGAGCTAGTACCTCCCCATATATATGTATGGAGTGGAGTTTGCAACTGAAAAGAAACTTTGTGTTCCCAACAAGCTAGGTGAAGGACGGCTTTCACACACACTTATCTCTCAGAACTGAGCATTTGGAGAGACGTTCGTTCATCTAGCACATAGGAAACAGGTTGCAGGAGAAACTTTTACTCTGGTTTCTCAGTCTGTTTCCTAGTGCTGGTTTGAAGTTCCTGCAGTTTTCACTGTAAAACCGAGTTGGAGCTAGTACCACCCCATATATATGTATGGAGTGGGGTTTGCAACTGAAAAGAAACTTTGTGTTCCCAACAAGCTAGGTGAAGGACGGCTTTCACACACACTTATCTCTCAGAACTGAGCAAGTGGAGAGACGTTCGTTCATCTAGCACAAAGGGAACGGGTTGCAGGAGAAACTTTTAGTCTGGTTTCTCAGTCTGTTTCCTAGTGCCGGTTTGAAGTTCCTGCAGTTTTCACTGTAAAAGCGAGTTGGAGCTAGTACCTCCCCATATATATGTATGGAGTGGAGTTTGCAACTGAAAAGAAACTTTGTGTTCCCAACAAGCTAGGTGAAGGACGGCTTTCACACACACTTATCTCTCAGAACTGAGCATTTGGAGAGACGTTCGTTCATCTAGCACATAGGAAACAGGTTGCAGGAGAAACTTTTACTCTGGTTTCTCAGTCTGTTTCCTAGTGCCGGTTTGAAGTTCCTGCAGTTTTCACTGTAAAACCGAGTTGGAGCTAGTACCTCCCCATATATATGTATGGAGAGGAGTTGGCAACTTAAAAGAAACTTTGTGTTCCCAAAAAGCTAGGTGAAGGACGGCTTTCACACACACTTATCTCTCAGAACTGAGCATGTGGAGAGACGTTCGTTCATCTAGCACAAAAGGAACGGGTTGCAGGGGAAACTTTTACTGTGGTTTCTCAGTCTGTTTCCTAGTGCCGGTATGAAGTTCATGCAGTTTTCACTGTAAAACCGAGTTGGAGCTAGTACCACCCCATATATATGTATGGAGTGGAGTTTGCAAGTGAAAAGAAACTTTGTGTTCCCAAAAAGCTTGGTGAAGGACGGCTTTCACACACACTTATCTCTCAGAACTGAGCATGTGGAGAGAGGTTCGTTCATCTAGCACAAAGGGAATGGGTTGCAGGAGAAACTTTTAGTTTGGTTTCTCAGTCTGTTTCCTAGTGCCGATTTGAAGTTCCTGCAGTTTTCACTGTAAAAGCGAGTTGGAGCTAGTACCTCCCCATATATATGTATGGAGTGGAGTTTGCAACTGAAAAGAAATTTTGTGTTCCCAACAAGCTAGGTGAAGGACGGCTTTCACACACACTTATCTCTCAGAACTGAGCATTTGGAGAGACGTTCGTTCATCTAGCACATAGGAAACAGGTTGCAGGAGAAACTTTTACTCTGGTTTCTCAGTCTGTTTCCTAGTGCTGGTTTGAAGTTCCTGCAGTTTTCACTGTAAAACCGAGTTGGAGCTAGTACCTCCCCATATATATGTATGGAGTGGAGTTTGCAAGTGAAAAGAAACTTTGTGTTCCCAACAAGCTAGGTGAAGGACGGCTTTCACACACACTTATCTCTCAGAATAGAGCATGTGGAGAGACGTTCGTTCATCTAGCACAAAGGGAATGGTTTGCAGGAGAAACTTTTAGTTTGGTTTCTCAGTCTGTTTCCTAGTGCCGGTTTGAAGTTCCTGCAATTTTCACTGTAAAACCGAGTTGGAGCTAGTACCTCCCCATATATATGTATGGAGAGGAGTTGGCAACTTAAAAGAAACTTTGTGTTCCCAACAAGCTTGGTGAAGGACGGCTTTCACACACACTTATCTCTCAGAACTTAGCAAGTGGAGAGACGTTTGTTCATCTAGCACAAAGGGAACGGGTTGCAGCAGAAAATTTTACTGTGTTTTCTCAGTATGTTTCCTAGTGCCGGTTTGAAGTTCCTGCAGTTTTCACTGTAAAACAGAATTGGAGCTAGTACCTCCCCATATATATGTATGGAGTGGGGTTTGCAACTGAAAAGAAACTTTGTGTTCCCAACAAGCTAGGTGAAGGACGGCTTTCACACACACTTATCTCTCAGAACTGAGCATGTGGAGAGACGTTCGTTCATCTAGCACAAAGGGAACGGGTTGCAGGGGAAACTTTTACTCTGGTTTCTCAGTCTGTTTCCTAGTGCTGGTTTGAAGTTCCTGCAGTTTTCACTGTAAAACCGAGTTGGAGCTAGTACCTCCCCATATATATGTATGGAGTGGAGTTTGCAACTGAAAAGAAACTTTGTGTTCCCAACAAGCTAGGTGAAGGACGGCTTTCACACACACTTATCTCTCAGAACTGAGCATGTGGAGAGACGTTCGTTCATCTAGCACTAAGGGAACGGGTTGCAGGAGAAACTTTTTGTCTGGTTTCTCAGTCTGTTTCCTAGTGCCGGTTTGAAGTTCCTGCAGTTTTCACTGTAAAACCGAGTTGGAGCTAGTACCTCCCCATATATATGTATGGAGTGGAGTTTGCAACTGAAAAGAAACTTTGTGTTCCCAACAAGCTAGGTGAAGGACGGCTTTCACACACACTTATCTCTCAGAACTGAGCATGTGGAGAGACGATCGTTCATCTAGCACAAGGGGAACGGTTTGCAGGAGAAACTTTTACTGTGGGTTCTCAGTCTGTTTCCTAGTGCCGGTATGAAGTTCCTGCAGTTTTCACTGTAAAACCGAGTTGGAGCTAGAACCTCCCCATATATATGTATGGAGTGGATTTTGCAACTGAAAAGAAACTTTGTTTTCCCAACAAGCTAGGTGAAGGACGGCTTTCACACACACTTATCTCTCAGAACTGAGCATGTGGAGAGACGTTCGTTCATCTAGCACAAATGGAACGGTTTGAAGGAGAAACTTTTACTGTGGTTTCTCAGTCTGTTTCCTAGTGCCGGTAAGAAGTTCATGCAGTTTTCACTGTAAAACCGAGTTGGAGCTAGTACCTCCCCATATATATGTATGGAGTGGAGTTTGCAAGTGAAAAGAAACTTTGTGTTCCCAAAAAGCTTGGTGAAGGACGGCTTTCACACACACTTATCTCTCAGAACTGAGCATGTGGAGAGAGGTTCGTTCATCTAGCACAAAGGGAACAGGTTGCAGGAGAAACTTTTAGTCTGGTTTCTCAGTCTGTTTCCTAGTGCCGGTTTGAAGTTCCTGCAGTTTTCACTGTAAAAGCGAGTTGGAGCTAGTACCTCCCCATATATATGTATGGAGTGGAGTTTGCAACTGAAAAGAAACTTTGTGTTCCCAACAAGCTAGGTGAAGGACGGCTTTCACACACACTTATCTCTCAGAACTGAGCATTTGGAGAGACGTTCGTTCATCTAGCACATAGGAAACAGGTTGCAGGAGAAACTTTTACTCTGGTTTCTCAGTCTGTTTCCTAGTGCTGGTTTGAAGTTCCTGCAGTTTTCACTGTAAAACCGAGTTGGAGCTAGTACCTCCCCATATATATGTATGGAGTGGGGTTTGCAACTGAAAAGAAACTTTGTGTTCCCAACAAGCTAGGTGAAGGACGGCTTTCACACACACTTATCTCTCAGAACTGAGCAAGTGGAGAGACGTTCGTTCATCTAGCACAAAGGGAACGGGTTGCAGGAGAAACTTTTAGTCTGGTTTCTCAGTCTGTTTCCTAGTGCCGGTTTGAAGTTCCTGCAGTTTTCACTGTAAAAGCGAGTTGGAGCTAGTACCTCCCCATATATATGTATGGAGTGGAGTTTGCAACTGAAAAGAAACTTTGTGTTCCCAACAAGCTAGGTGAAGGACGGCTTTCACACACACTTATCTCTCAGAACTGAGCATTTGGAGAGACGTTCGTTCATCTAGCACATAGGAAACAGGTTGCAGGAGAAACTTTTACTCTGGTTTCTCAGTCTGTTTCCTAGTGCTGGTTTGAAGTTCCTGCAGTTTTCACTGTAAAACCGAGTTGGAGCTAGTACCTCCCCATATATATGTATGGAGAGGAGTTGGCAACTTAAAAGAAACTTTGTGTTCCCAACAAGCTTGGTGAAGGACGTCTTTCACACACACTTATCTCTCAGAACTTAGCAAGTGGAGAGACGTTTGTTCATCTAGCACAAAGGGAACGGGTTGCAGCAGAAAATTTTACTGTGTTTTCTCAGTATGTTTCCTAGTGCCGGTTTGAAGTTCCTGCAGTTTTCACTGTAAAACAGAATTGGAGCTAGTACCTCCCCATATATATGTATGGAGTGGGGTTTGCAACTGAAAAGAAACTTTGTGTTCCCAACAAGCTAGGTGAAGGACGGCTTTCACACACACTTATCTCTCAGAACTGAGCATGTGGAGAGACGTTCGTTCATCTAGCACAAAGGGAACGGGTTGCAGGGGAAACTTTTACTCTGGTTTCTCAGTCTGTTTCCTAGTGCTGGTTTGAAGTTCCTGCAGTTTTCACTGTAAAACCGAGTTGGAGCTAGTACCTCCCCATATATATGTATGGAGTGGAGTTTGCAACTGAAAAGAAACTTTGTGTTCCCAACAAGCTAGGTGAAGGACGGCTTTCACACACACTTATCTCTCAGAACTGAGCATGTGGAGAGACGTTCGTTCATCTAGCAATAAGGGAACGGGTTGCAGGAGAAACTTTTTGTCTGGTTTCTCAGTCTGTTTCCTAGTGCCGGTTTGAAGTTCCTGCAGTTTTCACTGTAAAACCGAGTTGGAGCTAGTACCTCCCCATATATATGTATGGAGTGGAGTTTGCAACTGAAAAGAAACTTTGTGTTCCCAACAAGCTAGGTGAAGGACGGCTTTCACACACACTTATCTCTCAGAACTGAGCATGTGGAGGGACGATCGTTCATCTAGCACAAGGGGAACGGTTTGCAGGAGAAACTTTTACTGTGGTTTCTCAGTCTGTTTCCTAGTGCCGGTATGAAGTTCCTGCAGTTTTCACTGTAAAACCGAGTTGGAGCTAGTACCTCCCCATATATATGTATGGAGTGAAGTTTGCAAGTGAAAAGAAACTTTGTGTTCCCAACAAGCTAGGTGAAGGACGGCTTTCACACACATTTATCTCTCAGAACTGAGCATGTGGAGAGACGTTCGTTCATCTAGCACAAAGGGAACGGTTTGCAGGAGAAACATTTACTCTTGTTTCTCAGTCTGTTTCCTAGTGCCGGTTTGAAGTTCCTGCAGTTTTCACAGTAAAACCGTGTTGGAGCTAGTACCTCCCCATATATATGTATGGAGTTGAGTTTGCAAATGAAAAGAAACTTTGTGTTCCCAACAATCTATATGAAGGACGGCTTACACACACACTTATCTCTCAGAACTGAGCATGTGGAGAGACGTTCGTTCATCTAGCACTAAGGGAACGGGTTGCAGGAGAAACTTTTACTCTGGTTTCTCAGTCTGTTTCCTAGTGCCGGTTTGAATTTCCTGCAGTTTTCACTGTAAAACCGGGTTGGAGCTAGTACCTCCCCATATATATGTATGGAGTGGAGTTTGCAACTGAAAAGAAACTTTGTGTTCCCAACAAGCTAGGTGAAAGACGGCTTTCACACACACTTATCTCTCAGAACTGAACATGTGTAGAGACGTTCGTTCATCTAGCACAAAGGGAACGGGTTGTAGGAAAAACTTTTACTCTGGTTTCTCAGTCTGTTTCCTAGTGCCGGTTTGAAGTTCCTGCAGTTTTCACTGTAAAACCGAGTTGGAGCTAGTACCTCCCCATATATATGTATGGAGTGGAGTTTGCAACTGAAAAGAAACTTTGTGTTCCCAACAAGCTAGGTGAAAGATGGCTTTCACACACACTTATCTCTAAGAACTGAGCATGTGGAGAGACGTTCGTTCATCTAGCACAAGGGGAACGGGTTGCAGGAGAAACTTTTACTGTGGTTTCTCAGTCTGTTTCCTAGTGCCTGTATGTAGTTCCTGCAGTTTTCACTGTAAAACCGAGTTGGAGCTAGTACCTCCCCATATATATGTATGGAGTGGAGTTTGCAAGTGAAAAGAAACTTTGTGTTCCCAACAAGCTAGGTGAAGGACGGCTTTCACACACACTTATCTCTCAGAATAGAGCATGTGGAGAGACGTTCGTTCATCTAGCACAAAGGGAATGGTTTGCAGGAGAAACTTTTAGTCTGGTTTCTCAGTCTGTTTCCTAGTGCCGGTTTGAATTTCCTGCAGTTTTCACTGTAAAACCGTGTTGGAGCTAGTACCTCCCCATATATATGTATGGAGTTGAGTTTGCAAAAGAAAAGAAACTTTGTGTTCCCAACAATCTATGTGAAGGACGGCTTTCACACACACTTATCTCTCAGAACTGAGCATGTGGAGAGACGTTCGTTCATCTAGCACTAAGGGAACGTGTTGCAGGAGAAACTTTTACTCTGGTTTCTCAGTCTGTTTCCTAGTTCCGGTTGGAATTTCCTGCAGTTTTCACTGTAAAACCGGGTTGGAGCTAGTACCTCCCCATATATATGTATGGAGTGGAGTTTGCAACTGAAAAGAAACTTTGTGTTCCCAACAAGCTAGGTGAAGGACGGCTTTCACACACACTTATCTCTCAGAACTGAGCATGTGTAGAGACGTTCGTTCATCTAGCACAAAGGGAACTAATTGCAGGAAAAACTTTTACTCTGGTTTCTCAGTCTATTTCCGAGTGCTTGTTTGAAGTTCCTGCAGTTTTCACTGTAAAACCGAGTTGGAGCTAGTACCTCCCCATATATATGTATGGAGTGGATTTTGCAACTGAAAAGAAACTTTGTGTTCCCAACAATCTAGGTGAAGGACGGCTTTCACACACACATATCTCTCAGAACTGAGCATGTGGAGAGACTTTCGGTCATATAGCTCTAAGGGAACGGGTTGCAGGAGAAACTTTTACTCTGGTTTCTCAGTGTGTTTCCTAGTGCCGGTTTGAAGTTCCTGCATTTTTCACTGTAAAACCGAGTTGCAGCTAGTACCTCCCCATATATATGTATGGAGTGAGTTTGAAAATTAAAAGAAACTTTATGTTCCCAAAAAGCTAGGTGAAGGACGGCTTTCACACACACACATCACTCAGAACTGAGCATGTGGAGAGACTTTCGGTCATATAGCACTAAGGGAAAGGGTTGCAGGAGAAACTTTTACTCTGGTTTCTCAGTCTGTTTCCTAGTGCTGGTTTGAAGTTCCTGCAGTTTTCACTGTAAAACCGTGTTGGAGCTAGTACCTCCCCATATATATGTATGGAGTGGAGTTTGCAACTGAAAAGAAACTTTGTGTTCCCAACAAGCTAGGTGAAGGACGGCTTTCACACACACTTATCTCTCAGAACTGATCAAGTGGAGAGACGTTCGTTCAACTAGCACAAAGGGAACGGGTTTCAGGAGAAACTTTTACTCTGGTTTCTCAGTCTGTTTCCTAGTGCCGGTTTGATGTTCCTGCAGTTTTCACTGTAAAACCGAGGTGGACCTACTACCTCCCCATATATATGTATGGAGTGGAGTTTGCAACTGAAAAGAAACATTGTGTTCCCAAAAAGCTAGGTGAAGGACGGCTTTCACACACACTAATCTCTCAGAACTGAGCATGTGGAGAGACGTTCGTTCATCTAGCACAAAAGGAACGGGTTGCAGGAGAAACTTTTACTCTGGTTTCTCAGTCTGTTTCCTAGTGCCAGTTTGAAGTTCCGGCAGTTTTCACTGTAAAACCGAGTTGCAGCTAGTACCTCCCCATATATATGTATGGAGTGGAGTTTGCAACTGAAAAGAAACTTTGTGTTCCCAACAAGCTAGGTGAAGGACGGCTTTCACACACACTTATCTCTCAGAACTGAGCATGTGGAGAGACGTTCGTTCATCTAGCACAAAGGGAACGGGTTGCAGGAGAAACTATTACTCTGGTTTCTCAGTCTGTTTCCTAGTGCCGGGTTGAAGTTCCTGCAGTTTTCACTGTAAAACCGAGTTGGAGCTAGTACCTCCCCATATATATGTATGGAGTGGAGTTTGCAACTGAAAAGAAACTTTGTGTTCCCAACAAGCAAGGTAAAGGACGGCTTTCACACACACTTATCTCTCAGAACTGAGCATGTGGAGAGACGTTCGTTCATCTTGCACAAAGGGAACGTGTTGCAGGAGAAATTTTTCCTCTGGTTTCTCCGTCTGTTTCCAAGTGCCGGTTTGAAGTTCCAGCAATTTTCACTGTAAAACCGAGTTGCAGCTAGTACCTCCCCATATATATGTATGGAGTGGAGTTTGCAAATGAAAAGAAACTTTATGTTCCCAAAAAGCTAGGTGAAGTACGGCTTACACACACACATCTCTCAGAACTGAGCATGTGGAGAGACGTTCGTTCATCTAGCACAAAGGGAACAGGTTGCAGGAGAAACTTTACTCTGGTTTCTCAGTCTGTTTCCTAGTGCCGGTATGAAGTTCCTGCAGTTTTCACTGTAAAACCTGGTTGGTGCTAGTACCTCCCCATATATATGTATGGAGTTGAGTTTGCAACTGAAAAGAAACTTTGTGTTCCCAACAAGCTAGGTGAAGGACGGCTTTCACACACACTTATCTCTCAGAACTGAGCATGTGGAGAGACGTTCGTTCATCTAGCACAAGGCGAACGGGTTGCAGGAGAAACTTTTACTGTGGTTTCTCAGTCTGTTTCCTAGTGCCGGTATTAAGTTCCTGCAGTTTTCACTGTAAAACCGATTTGGAGCTAGTACCTCCCCATATATATGTATGGAGTGGAGTTTGCAAGTGAAAAGAAACTTTGTGTTCCCAACAAGCTAGGTGAAGGACGGCTTTCACACACACTTATCTCTCAGAACTGAGCATTAGGAGAGAGGTTCGTTCATCTAGCACAAAGGGAATGGGTTGCAGGAGAAACTTTTAGTCTGGTTTCTCAGTCTGTTTCCTAGTGCCGGTTTGAAGTTCCTGCAGTTTTCACTGTAAAACCGAGTTGGAGCTAGTACCTCCCCATATATATGTATGGAGTGGTGTTTGCAACTGAAAAGAAACTTTGTGTTCCCAACAAGCTAGGTGAAGGACGGCTTTCACACACACTTATCTCTCAGAACTGAGCATGTGGAGTGACGTTCGTTCATCTAGCACAAGGGGAACGGGTTGCAGGAGAAACTTTTAATTTGGTTTCTCAGTCTGTTTCCTAGTGCCGGTTTGAAGTTCCTGCAGTTTTCACTGTAAAACCTAGTTGGAGCTAGTACCTCCCCATATATATGTATGGAGTGGAGTTGGCAACTGAAAAGAAACTTTGTGTTCCCAACAAGCTTGGTGAAGGACGGCTTTCACACACACTTATATCTCAGAACTTAGCATGTGGAGAGACGTTTGTTCATCTAGCACAAAGGGAACGGGTTGCATCAGAAACTTTTACTGTGTTTTCTCAGTCTGTTTCCTAGTGCCGGTTTGAAGTTCCTGCAGTTTTCACTGTAAAACCGAGTTGGAGCTAGTACCTCCCCATATATATGTATGGAGTGGAGTTTGCAACTGAAAAGAAACTTTGTGTTCTCAACAAGCAAGGTAAAGGACGGCTTTCACACACACTTATCTCTCAGAACTGAGCATGTGGAGAGACGTTCGTTCATCTTGCACAAAGGGAACGTGTTGCAGGAGAAATTTTTACTCTGGTTTCTCCGTCTGTTTCCTAGTGCCGGTTTGAAGTTCCAGCAATTTTGACTGTAAAACCGAGTTGCAGCTAGTACCTCCCCATATATATGTATGGAGTGGAGTTTGCAAATGAAAAGAAACTTTATGTTCCCAAAAAGCTAGGTGAAGTACGGCTTTCACACACACACATCTCTCAGAACTGAGCATGTGGAGAGACGTTCATTCATCTAGCACAAAGGGAACAGGTTGCAGGAGAAACTTTACTCTGGTTTCTCATTCTGTTTCCTAGTGCCGGTATGAAGTTCCTGCAGTTTTCACTGTAAAACCTGGTTGGTGCTAGTACCTCCCCATATATATGTATGGAGTTGAGTTTGCAACTGAAAAGAATCTTTGTGTTCCCAACAAGCTAGGTGAAGGACGGCTTTCACACACACTTATCTCTCAGAACTGAGCATGTGGAGAGACGTTCGTTCATCTAGCACAAGGGGAACGGGTTGCAGGAGAAACTTTTACTGTGGTTTCTCAGGCTGTTTCCTAGTGCCGGTATTAAGTTCCTGCAGTTTTCACTGTAAAACCGATTTGGAGCTACTACCTCCCCATATATATGTATGGAGTGGAGTTTGCAAGTGAAAAGAAACTTTGTGTTCCCAACAAGCTAGGTGAAGGACGGCTTTCACACACACTTATCTCTCAGAACTGAGCATGTGGAGAGAGGTTCGTTCATCTAGCACATAGGAAATGGGTTGCAGGAGAAACTTTTACTCTGGTTTCTCAGTCTGTTTCCTAGTGCTGGTTTGAAGTTCCTGCAGTTTTCACTGTAAAACCGAGTTGGAGCTAGTACCTCCCAATATATATGTATGGAGTGGAGTTAGCAACTGAAAAGAAACTTTGTGTTCCCAACAAGCTAGGTGAAGGATGGCTTTCACACACACTTATCTCTAAGAACTGAGCATGTGGAGAGACGTTCGTTCATCTAGCACAAGGGGAACGGGTTGCAGGAGAACCTTTTTCTGTGGTTTCTCAGTCTGTTTCCTAGTGCCGATATGAAGTTCCTGTAGTTTTCACTGTAAAACCGAGTTGGAGCTAGTACTTCCCCATATATATGTATGGAGTGGAGTTTGCAAGTGAAAAGAAACTTATTGTTCCCAACAAGCTAGGTGAAGGACGGCTTTCACACACACTTATCTCTCAGAATAGAGCATGTGGAGAGACGTTCGTTCATCTAGCACAAAGGGAATGGTTTGCAGGAGAAACTATTAGTTTGGTTTCTCAGTCTGTTACCTAGTGCCTGTTTGAAGTTCCTGCAGTTTTCACTGTAAAACCTAGTTGGAGCTAGTACCTCCCCATATATATGTATGGAGTGGAGTTGGCAACTGAAAAGAAACTTTGTGTTCCCAACAAGCTTGGTGAAGGACGGCTTTCACACACACTTATCTCTCAGAACTTAGCATGTGGAGAGACGTTTGTTCATCTAGCACAAAGGGAACGGGTTGCAGCAGAAACTTTTACTGTGTTTTCTCAGTCTGTTTCCTAGTGCCGGTTTGAAGTTCCTGCAGTTTTCACTGTAAAACAGAGTTGGAGCTAGTACCTCCCCATATATATGTATGGAGTGGAGTTTGCAACTGAAAAGAAACTTTGTGTTCCCAACAAGCTAGGTGAAGGACGGCTTTCACACACACTTATCTCTCAGAACTGAGCATGTGGAGAGACGTTCGTTCATCTAGCACAAAGGGAACGGGTTGCAGGAGAAACTTTTACTCTGGTTTATCTGTTTCCTAGTGCTGGTTTGAAGTTCCTGCAGATTTCACTGTAAAACCGAGTTGGAGCTAGTACATCCCCATATATATGTATGGAGTGGAGTTTGCAACTGAAAAGAAACTTTGTGTTCCCAACAAGCTAGGTGAAGGACGGCTTTCACACACACTTATCTCTCAGAACTGAGCATGTGGAGAGACGTTCGTTCATCTAGCACAAAGGGAACGGGTTGCAGGAGAAACTTTTAGTCTGGTTTCTCAGTCTGTTTCCTAGTGCCGGTTTGAAGTTCCTGCAGTTTTCACTGTAAAACCGAGTTGGAGCTAGTACCTCCCCATATATATGTATGGAGTGGAGTTTGCAACTGTAAAGAAACTTTGTGTTCCCAACAAGCTAGGTGAAGGACGGCTTTCACACACACTTATCTCTCAGAACTGAGCATGTGGAGAGACTTTCGTTCATCTAGCACAAGGGGAACGGATTGCAGGAGTAACTTTTACTGTGGTTTCTCAGTATGTTTCCTAGTGCCGGTATGAAGTTCCTGCAGTTTTCACTGTAAAACCGAGTTGGAGCTAGTACCTCCCCATATATATGTATGGAGTGAAGTTTGCAAGTGAAAAGAAACTTTGTGTTCCCAACAAGCTAGGTGAAGGACGGCTTTCACACACACTTATCTCTCAGAACTGAGCATGTGGAGAGACGTTCGTTCATCTAGCACAAAGGGAACGGGTTGCAGGAGAAACTTTTAGTCTGGTTTCTCAGTCTGTTTCCTAGTGCCGGTTTGAAGTTCCTGCAGTTTTCACTGTAAAACCGAGTTGGAGCTAGTACCTCCCCATATATATGTATGGAGTGGAGTTTGCAACTGAAAAGAAACTTTGTGTTCCCAACAAGCTAGGTGAAGGACGGCTTTCACACACACTTATCTCTCAGAATTGAGCATGTGGAGAGACTTTCGTTCATCTAGCACAAGGGGAACGGATTGCAGGAGTAACTTTTACTGTGGTCTCTCAGTCTGTTTCCTAGTGCCGGTTTGAAGTTCCTGCAGTTTTCACTGTAAAACCGTGTTGGAGCTAGTACCTCCCCATATATATGTATGGAGTTGAGTATGCAAATGAAAAGAAACTTTGTGTTCCCAACAATCTATGTGAAGGCCGGCTTTCACACACACTTATCTCTCAGAACTGAGCATGTGGAGAGACTTTCGGTCATATAGCACTAAGGGAACTGGTTGCAGGAAAAAATTTTACTCTGGTTTTTCAGTCTGTTTCCTAGTGCCGGTTTAAAGTTCCTGCAGATTTCACTGTAAAACCGAGGTGGAGCTAGTACCTCCCCATATATATGTATGGAGTGGAGTTTGCAACTGAAAAGAAACTTTGTGTTCCCAACAAGCTAGGTGAAGGACGGCTTTCACACACACTTATCTCTCAGAACTGAGCATGTGTAGAGACGTTCGTTCATCTAGCACAAAGGGAACGGGTTGCAGGAGAAACATTTACTCTTGATTCTCAGTCTGTTTCCTAGTGCCGGTTTGAAGTTCCTGCAGTTTTCACTGTAAAACCGTGTTGGAGCTAGTACCTCCCCATATATATGTATGGAGTTGAGTTTGCAAATGAAAAGAAACTTTGTGTTCCCAACAATCTATGTGAATGACGGCTTTCACACACACTTATCTCTCAGAACTGAGCATGTGGAGAGACGTTCGTTCATCTAGCACTAAGGGAACGGGTTGCAGGAGAAACTTTTACTCTGGTTTCTCAGTCTGTTTCCTAGTTCCGGTTGGAATTTCCTGCAGTTTTCACTGTAAAACCGGGTTGGAGCTAGTACCTCCCCATATATATGTATGGAGTGGAGTTTGCAACTGAAAAGAAACTTTGTGTTCCCAACAAGCTAGGTGAAGGACGGCTTTCACACACACTTATCTCTCAGAACTGAGCATGTGTAGAGACGTTCGTTTATCTAGCACAAAGGGAACGGATTGCAGGAAAAACTTTTACTCTGTTTTCTCAGTCTATTTCCGAGTGCTTGTTTGAAGTTCCTGCAGTTTTCACTGTAAAACCGAGTTGGAGCTAGTACCTCCCCATATATATGTATTGAGTGGAGTTGGCAACTGAAAAGAAACTTTGTGTTCCCAACAATCTAGGTGAAGGACGGCTTTCACACACACATATCTCTCAGAACTGAGCATGTGGAGAGACTTTCGGTCATATAGATCTAAGGGAACGGGTTGAAGGAGAAATTTTTACTCTGGTTTCTCAGTGTGTTTCCTAATGCCGGTTTGAAGTTCCTGCAGTTTTCACTGTAAAACCGAGTTGCAGCTAGTACCTCCCCATATATATGTATGGAGTGAGTTTGAAAATTAAAAAAAACTTTATGTTCCCAAAAAGCTAGGTGAAGTACGGCTTTCACACACACACATCTCTCAGAACTGAGCATGTGGAGAGACGTTCGTTCATCTAGCACTAAGGGAACAGGTTGCAGGAGAAACTTTTACTCTGGTTTCTCAGTGTGTTTCCTAGTGCCGGTTTGAAGTTCCTGCAGTTTTCACTGTAAAACCGAGTTGGAGCTAGTACCTCCCCATATATATGTATGGAGTGGGGTTTGCAACTGAAAAGAAACTTTGTGTTCCCAACAAGCTAGGTGAAGGACGGCTTCCACACACACATATCTCTCAGAACTGAGCATGTGGAGAGACGTTCGTTCATCTAGCACAAAGGGAACGGGTTGCAGGAAAAACTTTTACTCTGGTTTCTCACTCTGTTTCCTAGTGCCGGTTTGAATTTCCTGCAGTTTTCACTGTAAAACCGAGTTGGAGCTAGTACCTCCCCATATATATGTATGGAGTGGAGTTTGCAAATGAAAAGAAACTTTGTGTTCCCAACAAGCTAGGTGAAGGACGGCTTTCACACACACTTATCTCTCAGAACTGAGCTTGTGGAGAGACTTTCGGTCATATAGCACTAAGGGAAAGGGTTGCAGGAGAAACTTTTACTCTGGTTTCTCAGTCTGTTTCCTAGTGCTGGTTTGAATTTCCTGCAGTTTTCACTGTTAAACCGAGTTGGAGCTAGTACTTCCCCATATATATGTATGGAGTGGAGTTTGCAACTGAAAAGAACCTTTGTGTTTCCAACAAGCTAGGTGAAGGACGGCTTTCACACACACTTATCTCTCAGAACTGAGCATGTGGAGAGACGTTCGTTCATCTAGCACAAATGGAACGGGTTTCAGGAGAAACTTTTACTCTGGTTTCTCAGTCTGTTTCCTAGTGCCGGTTTGAGGTTCCTGCAGTTTTCACTGTAAAACCGAGGTGGACCTACTACCTCCCCATATATATGTATGGAGTGGAGTTTGCAACTGAAAAGAAACTTTGTGTTCCCAAAAAGCTAGGTGAAGGACGGCTTTCACACACACTAATCTCTCAGAACTGAGCATGTGGAGAGACGTTCGTTCATCTAGCACAAAAGGAACGGGTTGCAGGAGAAACTTTTACTCTGGTTTCTCAGTCTGTTTCCTAGTGCCAGTTTGAAGTTCCTACAGTTTTCACTGTAAAACCGAGTTGCAGCTAATACCTCCCCATATATATGTATTGAGTGGAGTTGGCAACTGAAAAGAAACTTTGTGTTCCCAACAATCTAGGTGAAGGACGGCTTTCACACACACATATCTCTCAGAACTGAGCATGTGGAGAGACTTTCGGTCATATAGATCTAAGGGAACGGGTTGAAGGAGAAATTTTTACTCTGGTTTCTCAGTGTGTTTCCTAATGCCGGTTTGAAGTTCCTGCAGTTTTCACTGTAAAACCGAGTTGCAGCTAGTACCTCCCCATATATATGTATGGAGTGAGTTTGAAAATTAAAAAAAACTTTATGTTCCCAAAAAGCTAGGTGAAGGACGGCTTTCACACACACACATCTCTCAGAACTGAGCATGTGGAGAGACGTTCGTTCATCTAGCACAAAGGGAATGGTTTGCAGGAGAAACTTTTAGTTTGGTTTCTCAGTCTGTTTCCTAGTGCCGGTTTTAAGTTCCTGCAGTTTTCACTGTAAAACCGATTTGGAGCTAGTACCTCCCCATATATATGTATGGAGTGGATTTGGCAACTGAAAAGAAACTTTGTGTTCCCAACAAGCTTGGTGAAGGACGGCTTTCACACACACTTATCTCTCAGAACTTAGCATGTGGAGAGACGTTTGTTCATCTAGCACAAAGGGAACGGGTTGCAGCAGAAACTTTTACTGTGTTTTCTCAGTCTGTTTCCTAGTGCCGGTTTGAAGTTCCTGCCGTTTTCACTGTAAAACAGAGTTGGAGCTAGTACCTCCCCATATATATGTATGGAGTGGAGTTTGCAACTGAAAAGAAACTTTGTGTTCCCAACAAGCTAGGTGAAGGACGGCTTTCACACACACTTATCTCTCAGAACTGAGCATGTGGAGAGACGTTCGTTCATCTAGCACAAAGGGAACGGGTTGCAGGAGAAACTTTTACTCTGGTTTCTCAGTCTGTTTCCTAGTGCTGGTTTGAAGTTCCTGCAGTTTTCACTGTAAAACCGAGTTGGAGCTAGTACCTCCCCATATATATGTATGGAGTGGAGTTTGCAACTGAAAAGAAACTTTGTGTTCCCAACAAGCTAGGTGAAGGACGGCTTTCACACACACTTATCTCTCAGAAGTGAGCATGTGGAGAGACGTTCGTTCATCTAGCACAAAGGGAACGGGTTGCAGGAGAAACTTTTAGTCTGGTTTCTCAGTCTGTTTCCTAGTGCCGGTTTGAAGTTCCTGCAGTTTTCACTGTAAAACCGAGTTGAAGCTAGTACCTCAACATATATATGTATGGAGTGGAGTTTGCAACTGAAAAGAAACTTTGTGTTCCCAACAAGCTAGGTGGAGGACGGCTTTCACACACACTTATCTCTCAGAACTGAGCATGTGGAGAGACTTTCGTTCATCTAGCACAAGGGGAACGGTTTGCAGGAGTAACTTTTACTGTGGTTTCTCAGTCTGTTTCCTAGTGCCGGTATGAAGTTCCTGCAGTTTTCACTGTAAAACCGAGTTGGAGCTAGTACCTCCCCATATATATGTATGGAGTGAAGTTTGCAAGTGAAAAGAAACTTTGTGTTCCCAACAAGCTAGGTGAAGGACGGCTTTCACACACACTTATCTCTCAGAACTGAGCATGTGGAGAGACGTTCGTTCATCTAGCACAAAGGGAACGGGTTGCAGGAGAAACATTTACTCTTGTTTCTCAGTCTGTTTCCTAGTGCCGGTTTGAAGTTCCTGCAGTTTTCACTGTAAAACCGTGTTGGAGCTAGTACCTCCCCATATATATGTATGGAGTTGAGTTTGCAAATTAAAAGAAACTTTGTGTTCCCAACAATCTATGTGAAGGACGGCTTTCACACACACTTATCTCTCAGAACTGAGCATGTGGAGAGACTTTCGGTCATATAGCACTAAGGGAACAGGTTGCAGGAAAAAATTTTACTCTGTTTTCTCAGTCTGTTTCCTAGGGCCGGTTTGAAGTTCCTGCAGTTTTCACTGTAAAACCGAGTTGGAGCTAGTACCTCCCCATATATATGTATGGAGTGGACTTTGCAACTGAAAAGAAACTTTGTGTTCCCAACAAGCTAGGTGAAGGACGGCTTTCACACACACTTATATCTCAGAACTGAGCATGTGGAGAGACTTTCGTTCTTGTAGCACAAGTGGAACGGGTTGTAGGAGAAACTTTTACTGTGGTTTCTCAGTCTGTTTCCTAGTGCCGGTATGAAGTTCCTGCAGTTTTCACTGTAAAACCGAGTTGGAGCTAGTACCTCCCCATATATATGTATGGAGTGAAGTTTGCAAGTGAAAAGAAACTTTGTGTTCCCAACAAGCTAGGTGAAGGACGGCTTTCAAACACACTTATCTCTCAGAACTGAGCATGTGGAGAGACGTTCGTTCATCTAGCACCAAGGGAACGGGTTGCAGCAGAAACTTTTACTGTGTTTTCTCAGTCTGTTTCCTAGTGCCGGTTTGAAGTTCCTGCAGTTTTCACTGTAAAACAGAGTTGGAGCTAGTACCACCCCATATATATGTATGGAGTGGAGTTTGCAACTGAAAAGAAACTTTGTGTTCCCAACAAGCTAGGTGAAGGCGGCTTTCACACACACTTATCTCTCAGAACTGAGCATGTGGAGAGACGTTCGTTCATCTAGCACAAAGGGAACGGTTTGCAGGAGAAACTTTTACTCTGGTTTCTCAGTCTGTTTCCTAGTGCTGGTTTGAAGTTCCTGCAGTTTTCACTGTAAAACCGAGTTGGAGCTAGTACCTCCCCATATATATGTATGGAGTGGAGTTTGCAACTGAAAAGAAACTTTGTGTTCCCAACAAGCTAGGTGAAGGACGGCTTTCACACACACTTATCTCTCAGAACTGAGCATGTGGAGAGACGTTCGTTCATCTAGCACAAAGGGAACGGGTTTCAGGAGAAACTTTTAGTCTGGTTTCTCAGTCTGTTTCCTAGTGCCGGTTTGAAGTTCCTGCAGTTTTCACTGTAAAACCGAGTTGGAGCTAGTACCTCCCCATATATATGTATGGAGTGGAGTTTGCAAGTGAAAAGAAACTTTGTGTTCCCAACAAGCTAGGTGAAGGACGGCTTTCACACACACTTATCTCTCAGAACTGAGCATGTGGAGAGACGTTCGTTCATCTAGCACAAAGGGAACGGGTTGCAGGAGAAACATTTACTCTTGTTTCTCAGTCTGTTTCCTAGTGCCGGTTTGAAGTTCCTGCAGTTTTCACTGTAAAACCGTGTTGGAGCTAGTACCTCCCCATATATATGTATGGAGTTGAGTTTGCAAATGAAAAGAAACTTTGTGTTCCCAACAATATATATGAAGGACGGCTTTCACACACACTTATCTCTCAGAACTGAGCATGTGGAGAGACTTTCGGTCATATAGCACTAAGGGAACAGGTTGCAGGAAAAAATTTTACTCTGGTTTCTCAGTCTGTTTCCTAGTGCCGGTTTGAAGTTCCTGCAGTTTTCACTGTAAAACCGAGTTGGAGCTAGTACCTCCCCATATATATGTATGGAGTGGAGTTTGCAACTGAAAAGAAACTTTGTGTTCCCAACAAGCTAAGTGAAGGGCGGCTTTCACACACACTTATCTCTCAGAACTGAGCATGTGGAGAGACTTTCATTCTTCTAGCACATGTGGAACGGGTTGCAGGAGAAACTTTTACTGTGGTTTCTCAGTCTGTTTCCTAGTGCCGGTATGAAGTTCCTGCAGTTTTCACTGTAAAACCGAGTTGGAGCTAGTACCTCCCCATATATATGTATGGAGTGAAGTTTGCAAGTGAAAAGAAACTTTGTGTTCCCAACAAGCTAGGTGAAGAACGGCTTTCAAACACACTTATCTCTCAGAACTGAGCATGTGGAGAGACGTTCGTTCATCTAGCACAAAGGGAACGGGTTGCTTGAGAAACATTTACTCTTGTTTCTAAGTCTGTTTCCTAGTGCCGGTTTGAAGTTCCTGCAGTTTTCACTGTAAAACCGAGTTGGAGCTAGTACCTCCCCATATATATGTATGGAGTGAAGTTTGCAAGTGAAAAGAAACTTTGTGTTCCCAACAATCTATGTGAAGGACGGCTTTCACACACACTTATCTCTCAGAACTGAGCATGTGGAGAGACGTTCGTTCATCTAGCACAAAGGGAACGGGTTGCAGGAGAAATATTTACTCTTGTTTCTCAGTCTGTTTCCTAGTGCCGGTTTGAAGTTCCTGCAGTTTTCACTGTAAAACCGAGTTGGAGCTAGTACCTCCCCATATATATGTATGGAGTTGAGTTTGCAAATGAAAAGAAACTTTGTGTTCCCAACAATCTATGTGAAGGACGGCTTTCACACACACTTATCTCTCAGAACTGAGCATGTGGAGAGACTTTCGGTCATATAGCACTAAGGGAACGGGTTGCAGGAGAAAATTTTACTCTGGTTTCTCAGTCTGTTTCCTAGTGCCGGTTTGAAGTTCCTGCAGTTTTCACTGTAAAACCGAGTTGGAGCTAGCACCTCCCCATATATATGTATGGAATGGAGTTTGCAACTGAAAAGAAACTTTGTGTTCCCAACAAGCTAGGTGAAGGATGGCTTTCACACAGACTTATCTCTAAGAACTGAGCATGTGGAGAGACGTTCGTTCATCTAGCACAAGGGGAACGGGTTGCAGGAGAAACTTTTACTGTGGTTTCTCAGTCTGTTTCCTAGTGCCGGTATGAAGTTCCTGCAGTTTTCACTGTAAAACCGAGTTGGAGCTAGTACCTCCCCATATATATGTATGGAGTGGAGTTTGCAAGTGAAAAGAAACTTTGTGTTCCCAACAAGCTAGGTGAAGGACGGCTTTCACACACACTTATCTCTCAGAACGGAGCATGTGGAGAGACGTTCGTTCATCTAGCACAAAGGGAACGGGTTGCAGGAGAAACTTTTAGTCTGGATTCTCAGTCTGTTTCCTAGTGCCGGTTTGAAGTTCCTGCAGTTTTCACTGTAAAACCGAGTTGGAGCTAGTACCTCCCCATATATATGTATGGAGTGGAGTTTGCAACTGAAAAGAAACTTTGTGTTCCCAACAAGCTAGGTGAAGGACGGCTTTCACACACACTTATCTCTCAGAACTGAGCATGTTGAGAGACTTTCGTTCATCTAGCACAAGGGGAACGGGTTGCAGGAGAAACTTTTACTGTGGTTTCTCAGTCTGTTTCCTAGTGCCGGTATGAAGTTCCTGCAGTTTTCACTGTAAAACCGAGTTGGAGCTAGTACCTCCCCATATATATGTATGGAGTGAAGTTTGCAAGTGAAAAGAAACTTTGTGTTCCCAACAAGCTAGTTAAAGGACGGATTTCACACACACTTATCTCTCAGAACTGAGCATGTGGAGAGACGTTCGTTCATCTAGCACAAAGGGAACGGGTTGCAGGAGAAACATTTACTCTTGTTTCTCAGTCTGTTTCCTAGTGCCGGTTTGAAGTTCCTGCAGTTTTCACTGTAAAACCGTGTTGGAGCTAGTACCTCCCCATATATATGTATGGAGTTGAGTTTGCAAATGAAAAGAAACTTTGTGTTCCCAACAAGCTAGGTGAAGGACGGCTTTCACACACACTTATCTCTCAGAACTGAGCATGTGTAGAGACGTTCGTTCATCTAGCACAAAGGGAACGGGTTGCAGGAAAAACTTTTACTCTGGTTTCTCAGTCTGTTTCCTAGTGCCGGTTTGAAGTTCCTGCAGTTTTCACTGTTAAACCGAGTTGGAGCTAGTACCTCCCCATATATATGTATGGAGTGGAGTTTGCAACTGAAAAGAAACTTTGTGTTCCCAACAAGCTAG
Source organism: Camelus dromedarius (assembly GCF_036321535.1). Classification (NCBI taxonomy): domain Eukaryota; kingdom Metazoa; phylum Chordata; class Mammalia; order Artiodactyla; family Camelidae; genus Camelus; species Camelus dromedarius. The sequence goes on along the minus strand of NW_026989819.1, from coordinate 2,271,758 downwards.
GTGAAGAATGGCTTTCACACACACTTATCTCTCAGAACTGAGCATGTGGAGAGACGTTCGTTCATCTAGCACAAGGGGAACGGGTTGCAGGATAAACTTTTACTGTGGTTTCTCAGTCTGTTTCCTAGTGCCGGTATGAAGTTCCTGCAGTGTTCACTGTAAAACCGAGTTGGAGCTAGTACCTCCCCATATATATGTATGGAGTGGAGTTTGCAAGTGAAAAGAAACTTTGTGTTCCCAACAAGCTAGATGAAGGACGGCTTTCACACACACTTATCTCTCAGAACTGAGCATGTGGAGAGAGGTTCGTTCATCTAGCACAAAGGGAATGGGTTGCAGGAGAAAGTTTTAGTCTGGTTTCTCAGTCTGTTTCCTAGTGCCGGTATGAAGTTCCTGCAGTTTTCACTGTAAAACCGAGTTGGAGCTAGTACCTCCCCATATATATGTATGGAGTGGAGTTTGCAACTGAAAAGAAACTTTGTGTTCCCAACAAGCTAAGTGAAGGGCGGCTTTCACACACACTTATCTCTCAGAACTGAGCATGTGGAGAGACTTTCATTCTTCTAGCACATGTGGAACGGGTTGCAGGAGAAACTTTTACTGTGGTTTCTCAGTCTGTTTCCTAGTGCCGGTATGAAGTTCCTGCAGTTTTCACTGTAAAACCGAGTTGGAGCTAGTACCTCCCCATATATATGTATGGAGTGAAGTTTGCAAGTGAAAAGAAACTTTGTGTTCCCAACAAGCTAGGTGAAGAACGGCTTTCAAACACACTTATTTCTCAGAACTGAGCATGTGGAGAGACGTTCGTTCATCTAGCACAAAGGGAACGGGTTGCTTGAGAAACATTTACTCTTGTTTCTAAGTCTGTTTCCTAGTGCCGGTTTGAAGTTCCTGCAGTTTTCACTGTAAAACCGAGTTGGAGCTAGTACCTCCCCATATATATGTATGGAGTGAAGTTTGCAAGTGAAAAGAAACTTTGTGTTCCCAACAATCTATGTGAAGGACGGCTTTCACACACACTTATCTCTCAGAACTGAGCATGTGGAGAGACGTTCGTTCATCTAGCACAAAGGGAACGGGTTGCAGGAGAAATATTTACTCTTGTTTCTCAGTCTGTTTCCTAGTGCCGGTTTGAAGTTCCTGCAGTTTTCACTGTAAAACCGAGTTGGAGCTAGTACCTCCCCATATATATGTATGGAGTTGAGTTTGCAAATTAAAAGAAACTTTGTGTTCCCAACAATCTATGTGAAGGACGGCTTTCACACACACTTATCTCTCAGAACTGAGCATGTGGAGAGACTTTCGGTCATATAGCACTAAGGGAACGGGTTGCAGGAGAAAATTTTACTCTGGTTTCTCAGTCTGTTTCCTAGTGCCGGTTTGAAGTTCCTGCAGTTTTCACTGTAAAACCGAGTTGGAGCTAGTACCTCCCCATATATATGTATGGAGTTGAGTTTGCAACTGAAAAGAAACTTTGTGTTCCCAACAAGCTAGTTGAAGGACGGCTTTCACACACACTTATCTCTCAGAACTGAGCATGTTGAGAGACTTTCGTTCATCTAGCACAAGGGGAACGGGTTGCAGGAGAAACTTTTACTGTGGTTTCTCAGTCTGTTTCCTAGTGCCGGTATGAAGTTCCTGCAGTTTTCACTGTAAAACCGAGTTGGAGCTAGAACCACCCCATATATATGTATGGAGTGAAGTTTGCAAGTGAAAAGAAACTTTGTGTTCCCAACAAGCTAGTTGAAGGACGGCTTTCACACACACTTATCTCTCAGAACTGAGCATGTGGAGAGACGTTCGTTCATCTAGCACAAAGGGAACGGGTTGCAGGAGAAACATTTACTCTTGTTTCTCAGTCTGTTTCCTAGTGCCGGTTTGAAGTTCCTGCAGTTTTCACTGTAAAACCGTGTTGGAGCTAGTACCTCCCCATATATATGTATGGAGTTGAGTTTGCAAATGAAAAGAAACTTTGTGTTCCCAACAAGCTAGGTGAAGGACGGCTTTCACACACACTTATCTCTCAGAACTGAGCATGTGTAGAGACGTTCGTTCATCTAGCACAAAGGGAACGGGTTGCAGGAAAAACTTTTACTCTGGTTTCTCAGTCTGTTTCCTAGTGCCGGTTTGAAGTTCCTGCAGTTTTCACTGTAAAACCGAGTTGGAGCTAGTACCTCCCCATATATATGTATGGAGTGGAGTTTGCAACTGAAAAGAAACTTTGTGTTCCCAACAAGCTAGGTGAAGAATGGCTTTCACACACACTTATCTCTCAGAACTGAGCATGTGGAGAGACGTTCGTTCATCTAGCACAAGGGGAACGGGTTGCAGGATAAACTTTTACTGTGGTTTCTCAGTCTGTTTCCTAGTGCCGGTATGAAGTTCCTGCAGTGTTCACTGTAAAACCGAGTTGGAGCTAGTACCTCCCCATATATATGTATGGAGTGGAGTTTGCAAGTGAAAAGAAACTTTGTGTTCCCAACAAGCTAGATGAAGGACGGCTTTCACACACACTTATCTCTCAGAACTGAGCATGTGGAGAGAGGTTCGTTCATCTAGCACAAAGGGAATGGGTTGCAGGAGAAAGTTTTAGTCTGGTTTCTCAGTCTGTTTCCTAGTGCCGGTATGAAGTTCCTGCAGTTTTCACTGTAGAACTGAGTTGGAGCTAGTACCTCCCCATATATATGTATGGAGTGGAGTTTGCAACTGAAAAGGAACTTTGTGTTCCCAACAAGCTAGGTGAAGGACGGCTTTCACACACACTTATCTCTCAGAACTGAGCATGTGGAGAGACTTTCGTTCATCTAGCACAAGGGGAACGGGTTGCAGGAGAAACTTTTACTGTGGTTTCTCAGTCTGTTTCCTAGTGCCGGTATGAAGTTCTTGCAGTTTTCACTGTAAAACCGAGTTGGAGCTAGTACCTCCCCATATAAATGTATGGAGTGAAGTTTGCAAGTGAAAAGAAACTTTGTGTTCCCAACAAGCTAGGTGAAGGACGGCTTTCACACACACTTATCTCTCAGAACTGAGCATGTGGAGAGACTTTCGTTCATCTAGCACAAGGGGAACGGGTTGCAGGAGAAACTTTTACTGTGGTTTCTCAGTCTGTTTCCTAGTGCCGGTATGAAGTTCCTGCAGTTTTCACTGTAAAACCGAGTTGGAGCTAGTACCTCCCCATATATATGTATGGAGTGAAGTTTGCAAGTGAAAAGAAACTTTGTGTTCCCAACAAGCTAGTTGAAGGACGGCTTTCACACACACTTATCTCTCAGAACTGAGCATGTGGAGAGACGTTCGTTCATCTAGCACAAAAGGAACGGGTTGCAGGAGAAACATTTACTCTTGTTTCTCAGTCTGTTTCCTAGTGCCGGTTTGAAGTTCCTGCAGTTTTCACTGTAAAACCGTGTTGGAGCTAGTACCTCCCCATATATATGTATGGAGTTGAGTTTGCAAATGAAAAGAAACTTTGTGTTCCCAACAAGCTAGGTGAAGGACGGCTTTCACACACACTTATCTCTCAGAACTGAGCATGTGTAGAGACGTTCGTTCATCTAGCACAAAGGGAACGGGTTGCAGGAAAAACTTTTACTCTGGTTTCTCAGTCTGTTTCCTAGTGCCGGTTTGAAGTTCCTGCAGTTTTCACTGTAAAACCGAGTTGGAGCTAGTACCTCCCCATATATATGTATGGAGTGGAGTTTGCAACTGAAAAGAAACTTTGTGTTCCCAACAAGCTAGGTGAAGAATGGCTTTCACACACACTTATCTCTCAGAACTGAGCATGTGGAGAGACGTTCGTTCATCTAGCACAAGGGGAACGGGTTGCAGGATAAACATTTACTGTGGTTTCTCAGTCTGTTTCCTAGTGCCGGTATGAAGTTCCTGCAGTGTTCACTGTAAAACCGAGTTGGAGCTAGTACCTCCCCATATATATGTATGGAGTGGAGTTTGCAAATGAAAAGAAACTTTGTGTTCCCAACAAGCTAGGTGAAGGACGGCTTTCACACACACTTATCTCTCAGAACTGAGCATGTGGAGAGAGGTTCGTTCATCTAGCACAAAGGGAATGGGTTGCAGGAGAAAGTTTTAGTCTGGTTTCTCAGTCTGTTTCCTAGTGCCGGTATGAAGTTCCTGCAGTTTTCACTGTTGAACTGAGTTGGAGCTAGTACCTCCCCATATATATGTATGGAGTGGAGTTTGCAACTGAAAAGGAACTTTGTGTTCCCAACAAGCTAGGTGAAGGACGGCTTTCACACACACTTATCTCTCAGAACTGAGCATGTGGAGAGACTTTCGTTCATCTAGCACAAGGGGAACGGGTTGCAGGAGAAACTTTTACTGTGGTTTCTCAGTTTGTTTCCTAGGGCCGGTATGAAGTTCTTGCAGTTTTCACTGTAAAACCGAGTTGGAGCTAGTACCTCCCCATATATATGTATGGAGTGAACTTTGCAAGTGAAAAGAAACTTTGTGTTCCCAACAAGCTAGGTGAAGGACGGCTTTCACACACACTTATCTCTCAGAACTGAGCATGTGGAGAGACGTTCGTTCATCTAGCACAAAGGGAACGGTTTGCAGGAGAAACATTTACTCTTGTTTCTCAGTCTGTTTCCTAGTGCCGTTTTGAAGTTCCTGCAGTTTTCACTGTAAAACCGAGGTGGAGCTAGTACCTCCCCATATATATGTATGGAGTTGAGTTTGCAAATGAAAAAAACTTTGTGTTCCCAACAATCTATGTGAAGGACGGCTTTCACACACACTTATCTCTCAGAACTGAGCATGTGGAGAGGCTTTCGGTCATATAGCACTAAGGGAACGGGTTGCAGGAGAAAATTTTACTCTGGTTTCTCAGTCTGTTTCCTAGTGCCGGTTTGAAGTTCCTGAAGTTTTCACTGTAAAACCGAGTTGGAGCTAGTACCTCCCCATATATATGTATGGAGTGGAGTTTGCAACTGAAAAGAAACTTTGTGTTCCCAAAAAGCTAGGTGAAGGACGGCTTTCACACACACATATCTCTCAGAACTGAGCATGTGGAGAGACTTTCGTTCATCTAGCACTAAGGGAACGGGTTGCAGGAGAAACAATTACTCTGGTTTCTCAGTCTGTTTCCTAGTGCCGTTTTGAAGTTCCCGTAGTTTTCACTGTAAAACCGGGTTGGAGCTAGTACCTCCCCATATATATGTATGGAGTGGGGTTTGCAACTGAAAAGAAACATTGTGTTCCAAACAAGCTAGGTGAAGGACGGCTTTCACACACACTTATCTCTCAGAACTGAGCATGTGGAGAGAGGTTCGTTCATCTAGCACAAAGGGAATGGGTTGCAGGAGAAACTTTTAGTCTGGTTTCTCAGTCTGTTTCCTAGTGCCGGTTTGAAGTTCCTGCAGTTTTCACTTTAAAACCGAGTTGGAGCTAGTACCTCCCCATATATACGTATGGAGTGGAGTTTGCAACTGAAAAGAAACTTTGTGTTCCCAAAAAGCTAGGTGAAGGACGGCTTTCACACACACATATCTCTCAGAACTGAGCATGTGGAGAGACGTTCGTTCATCTAGCACTAAGGGAACGGGTTGCAGGAGAAACATTTACTCTGGTTTCTCAGTATGTTTCCTAGTGCCGGTTTGAAGTTCCCGCAGTTTTCACTGTAAAACCGGGTTGGAGCTAGTACCTCCCCATATATATGTATGGAGTGGGGTTTGCAACTGAAAAGAAACATTGTGTTCCAAACAAGCTAGGTGAAGGACGGCTTTCACACACACTTATCTCTCAGAACTGAGCATGTGGAGAGAGGTTCGTTCATCTAGTACAAGGGGAACGGGTTGCAGGATAAACTTTTACTGTGGTTTCTCAGTCTGTTTCCTAGTGCCGGTATGAAGTTCCTGCAGTGTTCACTGTAAAACCGAGTTGGAGCTTGTACCTCCCCATATATATGTATGGAGTGGAGTTTGCAACTGAAAAGAAACTTTGTGTTCCCAACAAGCTAGGTGAAGGACGGCTTTCACACACACTTATCTCTCAGAACTGAGCATGTGGAGAGAGTTTCGTTCATCTAGCACAAAGGGAATGGGTTGCAGGAGAAAGTTTTAGTCTGGTTTCTCAGTCTGTTTCCTAGTGCCGGTTTGAAGTTCCTGCAGTTTTCACTGTAGAACTGAGTTGGAGCTAGTACCTCCCCATATATATGTATGGAGTGGAGTTTGCATCTGAAAAGGAACTTTGTGTTCCCAACAAGCTAGGTGAAGGACGGCTTTCACACACACTTATCTCTCAGAACTGAGCATGTGGAGAGACTTTCGTTCATCTAGCACAAGGGGAACGGGTTGCAGGAGAAACTTTTACTGTGGTTTCTCAGTCTGTTTCCTAGTGCCGGTATGAAGTTCTTGCAGTTTTCACTGTAAAACCGAGTTGGAGCTAGTACATCCCCATATATATGTATGGAGTGAAGTTTGCAAGTGAAAAGAAACTTTGTGTTCCCAACAAGCTAGGTGAAGGACGGCTTTCACACACACTTATCTCTCAGAACTGAGCATGTGGATAGACGTTCGTTCATCTAGCACAAAGGGAACGGGTTGCAGGAGAAACATTTACTCTTGTTTCTCAGTCTGTTTCCTAGTGCCGTTTTGAAGTTCCTGCAGTTTTCACTGTAAAATCGAGGTGGAGCTAGTACCTCCACATATATATGTATGGAGTTGAGTTTGCAAATGAAAAAAACTTTGTGTTCCCAACAATCTATGTGAAGGACGGCTTTCACACACACTTATCTCTCAGAACTGAGCATGTGGAGAGACTTTCGGTCATATAGCACTAAGGGAACGGGTTGCAGGAGAAAATTTTACTCTGGTTTCTCAGTCTGTTTCCTAGTGCCGGTTTGAAGTTCCTGCAGTTTTCACTGTAAAACCGGGTTGGAGCTAGTACCTCCCCATATATATGTATGGAGTGGGGTTTGCAACTGAAAAGAAACATTGTGTTCCAAACAAGCTAGGTGAAGGACGGCTTTCACACACACTTATCTCTCAGAACTGAGCATGTGGAGACAGGTTCGTTCATCTAGCACAAAGGGAATGGGTTGCAGGAGAAACTTTTAGTCTGGTTTCTCAGTCTGTTTCCTAGTGCCGGTTTGAAGTTCCTGCAGTTTTCACTGTAAAACCGAGTTGGAGCTAGTACCTCCCCATATATATGTATGGAGTGGAGTTTGCAACTGAAAAGAAACTTTGTGTTCCCAAAAAGCTAGGTGAAGGACGGCTTTCACACACACATATCTCTCAGAACTGAGCATGTGGAGAGACGTTCGTTCATCTAGCACTAATGGAACGGGTTGCAGGAGAAACATTTACTCTGGTTTCTCAGTCTGTTTCCTAGTGCCGGTTTGAAGTTCCCGCAGTTTTCACTGTAAAACCGGGTTGGAGCTAGTACCTCCCCATATATATGTATGGAGTGGGGTTTGCAACTGAAAAGAAACATTGTGTTCCAAACAAGCTAGGTGAAGTACGGCTTTCACACACACTTATCTCTCAGAACTGAGCATGTGGAGAGAGGTTCGTTCATCTAGTACAAGGGGAAAGGGTTGCAGGATAAACTTTTACTGTGGTTTCTCAGTCTGTTTCCTAGTGCCGGTATGAAGTTCCTGCAGTGTTCACTGTAAAACCGAGTTGGAGCTAGTACCTCCCCATATATATGTATGGAGTGGAGTTTGCAACTGAAAAGAAACTTTGTGTTCCCAACAAGCTAGGTGAAGGACGGCTTTCACACACACTTATCTCTCAGAACTGAGCATGTGGAGAGAGGTTCGTTCATCTAGCACAAAGGGAATGGGTTGCAGGAGAAAGTTTTAGTCTTGTTTCTCAGTCTGTTTCCTAGTGCCGGTTTGAAGTTCCTGCAGTTTTCACTGTAGAACTGAGTTGGAGCTAGTACCTCCCCATATATATGTATGGAGTGGAGTTTGCATCTGAAAAGGAACTTTGTGTTCCCAACAAGCTAGGTGAAGGACGGCTTTCACACACACTTATCTCTCAGAACTGAGCATGTGGAGAGACTTTCGTTCATCTAGCACAAGGGGAACGGGTTGCAGGAGAAACTTTTACTGTGGTTTCTCAGTCTGTTTCCTAGTGCCGGTATGAAGTTCTTGAAGTTTTCACTGTAAAACCGAGTTGGAGCTAGTACCTCCCCATATATATGTATGGAGTGAAGTTTGCAAGTGAAAAGAAACTTTGTGTTCCCAACAAGCTATGTGAAGGACGGCTTTCACACACACTTATCTCTCAGAACTGAGCATGTGGAGAGACGTTCGTTCATCTAGCACAAAGGGAACGGGTTGCAGGAGAAACATTTACTCTTGTTTCTCAGTCTGTTTCCTAGTGCCGTTTTGAAGTTCCTGCAGTTTTCACTGTAAAACCGAGGTGGAGCTAGTACCTCCCCATATATATGTATGGAGTTGAGTTTGCAAATGAAAAAAACTTTGTGTTCCCAACAATCTATGTGAAGGACGGCTTTCACACACACTTATCTCTCAGAACTGAGCATGTGGAGAGACTTTCGTTCATCTAGCACAAAGGGAACGGGTTGCAGGAGAAACATTTACTCTTGTTTCTCAGTCTGTTTCCTAGTGCCGGTTTGAAGTTCCTGCAGTTTTCACTGTAAAACCGTGTTGGAGCTAGTACCTCCCCATATATATGTATGGAGTTGAGTTTGCAAATGAAAAGAAACTTTGTGTTCCCAACAAGCTAGGTGAAGGACGGCTTTCACACACACTTATCTCTCAGAACTGAGCATGTGTAGAGACGTTCGTTCATCTAGCACAAAGGGAACGGGTTGCAGGAAAAACTTTTACTCTGGTTTCTCAGTCTGTTTCCTAGTGCCGGTTTGAAGTTCCCGCAGTTTTCACTGTAAAACCGGGTTGGAGCTAGTACCTCCCCATATATATGTATGGAGTGGGGTTTGCAACTGAAAAGAAACATTGTTTTCCAAACAAGCTAGGTGAAGGACGGCTTTCACACACACTTATCTCTCAGAACTGAGCATGTGGAGAGAGGTTCGTTCATCTAGTACAAGGGGAACGGGTTGCAGGATAAACTTTTACTGTGGTTTCTCAGTCTGTTTCCTAGTGCCGGTATGAAGTTCCTGCAGTGTTCACTGTAAAACCGAGTTGGAGCTTGTACCTCCCCATATATATGTATGGAGTGGAGTTTGCAACTGAAAAGAAACTTTGTGTTCCCAACAAGCTAGGTGAAGGACGGCTTTCACACACACTTACCTCTCAGAACTGAGCATGTGGAGAGAGTTTCGTTCATCTAGCACAAAGGGAATGGGTTGCAGGAGAAAGTTTTAGTCTGGTTTCTCAGTCTGTTTCCTAGTGCCGGTTTGAAGTTCCTGCAGTTTTCACTGTAGAACTGAGTTGGAGCTAGTACCTCCCCATATATATGTATGGAGTGGAGTTTGCATCTGAAAAGGAACTTTGTGTTCCCAACAAGCTAGGTGAAGGACGGCTTTCACACACACTTATCTCTCAGAACTGAGCATGTGGAGAGACTTTCGTTCATCTAGCACAAGGGGAACGGGTTGCAGGAGAAACTTTTACTGTGGTTTCTCAGTCTGTTTCCTAGTGCCGGTATGAAGTTCTTGCAGTTTTCACTGTAAAACCGAGTTGGAGCTAGTACCTCCCCATATATATGTATGGAGTGAAGTTTGCAAGTGAAAAGAAACTTTGTGTTCCCAACAAGCTAGGTGAAGGACGGCTTTCACACACACTTATCTCTCAGAACTGAGCATGTGGATAGACGTTCGTTCATCTAGCACAAAGGGAACGGGTTGCAGGAGAAACATTTACTCTTGTTTCTCAGTCTGTTTCCTAGTGCCGTTTTGAAGTTCCTGCAGTTTTCACTGTAAAACCGAGTTGGAGCTAGTACCTCCCCATATATATGTATGGAGTGGAGTTTGCAACTGAAAAGAAACTTTGTGTTCCAAACAAGCTAGGTGAAGGACGGCTTTCACACACACTTATCTCTCAGAACTGAGCATGTGGAGAGAGGTTCGTTCATCTAGTACAAGGGGAACGGGTTGCAGGATAAACTTTTACTGTGGTTTCTCAGTCTGTTTCCTAGTGCCGGTATGAAGTTCCTGCAGTGTTCACTGTAAAACCGAGTTGGAGCTTGTACCTCCCCATATATATGTATGGAGTGGAGTTTGCAACTGAAAAGAAACTTTGTGTTCCCAACAAGCTAGGTGAAGGACGGCTTTCACACACACTTATCTCTCAGAACTGAGCATGTGGAGAGAGTTTCGTTCATCTAGCACAAAGGGAATGGGTTGCAGGAGAAAGTTTTATTCTGGTTTCTCAGTCTGTTTCCTAGTGCCGGTTTGAAGTTCCTGCAGTTTTCACTGTAGAACTGAGTTGGAGCTAGTACCTCCCCATATATATGTATGGAGTGGAGTTTGCATCTGAAAAGGAACTTTGTGTTCCCAACAAGCTAGGTGAAGGACGGCTTTCACACACACTTATCTCTCAGAACTGAGCATGTGGAGAGACTTTCGTTCATCTAGCACAAGGGGAACGGGTTGCAGGAGAAACTTTTACTGTGGTTTCTCAGTCTGTTTCCTAGTGCCGGTATGAAGTTCTTGCAGTTTTCACTGTAAAACCGAGTTGGAGCTAGTACCTCCCCATATATATGTATGGAGTGAAGTTTGCAAGTGAAAAGAAACTTTGTGTTCCCAACAAGCTAGGTGAAGGACGGCTTTCACACACACTTATCTCTCAGAACTGAGCATGTGGATAGACGTTCGTTCATCTAGCACAAAGGGAACGGGTTGCAGGAGAAACATTTACTCTTGTTTCTCAGTCTGTTTCCTAGTGCCGTTTTGAAGTTCCTGCAGTTTTCACTGTAAAACCGAGGTGGAGCTAGTACCTCCCCATATATATGTATGGAGTTGAGTTTGCAAATGAAAAAAACTTTGTTTTCCCAACAATCTATGTGAAGGACGGCTTTCACACACACTTATCTCTCAGAACTGAGCATGTGGAGAGACTTTCGGTCATATAGCACTAAGGGAACGGGTTGCAGGAGAAAATTTTACTCTGGTTTCTCAGTCTGTTTCCTAGTGCCGGTTTGAAGTTCCTGCAGTTTTCACTGTAAAACCGGGTTGGAGCTAGTACCTCCCCATATATATGTATGGAGTGGGGTTTGCAACTGAAAAGAAACATTGTGTTCCAAACAAGCTAGGTGAAGGACGGCTTTCACACACACTTATCTCTCAGAACTGAGCATGTGGAGACAGGTTCGTTCATCTAGCACAAAGGGAATGGGTTGCAGGAGAAACTTTTAGTCTGGTTTCTCAGTCTGTTTCCTAGTGCCGGTTTGAAGTTCCTGCAGTTTTCACTGTAAAACCGAGTTGGAGCTAGTACCTCCCCATATATATGTATGGAGTGGAGTTTGCAACTGAAAAGAAACTTTGTGTTCCCAAAAAGCTAGGTGAAGGACGGCTTTCACACACACATATCTCTCAGAACTGAGCATGTGGAGAGACGTTCGTTCATCTAGCACTAAGGGAACGGGTTGCAGGAGAAACATTTACTCTGGTTTCTCAGTCTGTTTCCTAGTGCCGGTTTGAAGTTCCCGCAGTTTTCACTGTAAAACCGGGTTGGAGCTAGTACCTCCCCATATATATGTATGGAGTGGGGTTTGCAACTGAAAAGAAACATTGTGTTCCAAACAAGCTAGGTGAAGAACGGCTTTCACACACACTTATCTCTCAGAACTGAGCATGTGGAGAGAGGTTCGTTCATCTAGTACAAGGGGAACGGGTTGCAGGATAAACTTTTACTGTGGTTTCTCAGTCTGTTTCCTAGTGCCGGTATGAAGTTCCTGCAGTGTTCACTGTAAAACCGAGTTGGAGCTAGTACCTCCCCATATATATGTATGGAGTGGAGTTTGCAACTGAAAAGAAACTTTGTGTTCCCAACAAGCTAGGTGAAGGACGGCTTTCACACACACTTATCTCTCAGAACTGAGCATGTGGAGAGAGTTTCGTTCATCTAGCACAAAGGGAATGGGTTGCAGGAGAAAGTTTTAGTCTTGTTTCTCAGTCTGTTTCCTAGTGCCGGTTTGAAGTTCCTGCAGTTTTCACTGTAGAACTGAGTTGGAGCTAGTACCTCCCCATATATATGTATGGAGTGGAGTTTGCATCTGAAAAGGAACTTTGTGTTCCCAACAAGCTAGGTGAAGGACGGCTTTCACACACACTTATCTCTCAGAACTGAGCATGTGGAGAGACTTTCGTTCATCTAGCACAAGGGGAACGGGTTGCAGGAGAAACTTTTACTGTGGTTTCTCAGTCTGTTTCCTAGTGCCGGTATGAAGTTCTTGAAGTTTTCACTGTAAAACCGAGGTGGAGCTAGTACCTCCCCATATATATGTATGGAGTTGAGTTTGCAAATGAAAAAAACTTTGTGTTCCCAACAATCTATGTGAAGGACGGCTTTCACACACACTTATCTCTCAGAACTGAGCATGTGTAGAGACTTTCGTTCATCTAGCACAAAGGGAACGGGTTGCAGGAGAAACATTTACTCTTGTTTCTCAGTCTGTTTCCTAGTGCCGGTTTGAAGTTCCTGCAGTTTTCACTGTAAAACCGTGTTGGAGCTAGTACCTCCCCATATATATGTATGGAGTTGAGTTTGCAAATGAAAAGAAACTTTGTGTTCCCAACAAGCTAGGTGAAGGACGGCTTTCACACACACTTATCTCTCAGAACTGAGCATGTGTAGAGACGTTCGTTCATCTAGCACAAAGGGAACGGGTTGCAGGAAAAACTTTTACTCTGGTTTCTCAGTCTGTTTCCTAGTGCCGGTTTGAAGTTCCTGCAGTTTTCACTGTAAAACCGAGTTGGAGCTAGTACCTCCCCATATATATGTATGGAGTGGAGTTTGCAACTGAAAAGAAACTTTGTGTTCCCAACAAGCTAGGTGAAGAATGGCTTTCACACACACTTATCTCTCAGAACTGAGCATGTGGAGAGACGTTCGTTCATCTAGCACAAGGGGAACGTGTTGCAGGATAAACTTTTACTGTGGTTTCTCAGTCTGTTTCCTAGTGCCGGTATGAAGTTCCTGCAGTGTTCACTGTAAAACCGAGTTGGAGCTAGTACCTCCCCATATATATGTATGGAGTGGAGTTTGCAAGTGAAAAGAAACTTTGTGTTCCCAACAAGCTAGATGAAGGACGGCTTTCACACACACTTATCTCTCAGAACTGAGCATGTGGAGAGAGGTTCGTTCATCTAGCACAAAGGGAATGGGTTGCAGGAGAAAGTTTTAGTCTGGTTTCTCAGTCTGTTTCCTAGTGCCGGTATGAAGTTCCTGCAGTTTTCACTGTAGAACAGAGTTGGAGCTAGTACCTCCCCATATATATGTATGGAGTGGAGTTTGCAACTGAAAAGGAACTTTGTGTTCCCAACAAGCTAGGTGAAGGACGGCTTTCACACACACTTATCTCTCAGAACTGAGCATGTGGAGAGACTTTCGTTCATCTAGCACAAGGGGAACGGGTTGCAGGAGAAACTTTTACTGTGGTTTCTCAGTCTGTTTCCTAGTGCCGGTATGAAGTTCTTGCAGTTTTCACTGTAAAACCGAGTTGGAGCTAGTACCTCCCCATATATATGTATGGAGTGAAGTTTGCAAGTGAAAAGAAACTTTGTGTTCCCAACAAGCTAGGTGAAGGACGGCTTTCACACACACTTATCTCTCAGAACTGAGCATGTGGAGAGACTTTCGTTCATCTAGCACAAGGGGAACGGGTTGCAGGAGAAACTTTTACTGTGGTTTCTCAGTCTGTTTCCTAGTGCCGGTATGAAGTTCCTGCAGTTTTCACTATAAAACCGAGTTGGAGCTAGTACCTCCCCATATATATGTATGGAGTGAAGTTTGCAAGTGAAAAGAAACTTTGTGTTCCCAACAAGCTAGTTGAAGTACGGCTTTCACACACACTTATCTCTCAGAACTGAGCATGTGGAGAGACGTTCGTTCATCTAGCACAAAGGGAACGGTTTGCAGGAGAAACATTTACTCTTGTTTCTCAGTCTGTTTCCTAGTGCCGGTTTGAAGTTCCTGCAGTTTTCACTGTAAAACCGTGTTGGAGCTAGTACCTCCCCATATATATGTATGGAGTTGAGTTTGCAAATGAAAAGAAACTTTGTGTTCCCAACAAGCTAGGTGAAGGACGGATTTCACACACACTTATCTCTCAGAACTGAGCATGTGTAGAGACGTTCGTTCATCTAGCACAAAGGGAACGGGTTGCAGGAAAAACTTTTACTCTGGTTTCTCAGTCTGTTTCCTAGTGCCGGTTTGAAGTTCCTGCAGTTTTCACTGTAAAACCGAGTTGGAGCTAGTACCTCCCCATATATATGTATGGAGTGGAGTTTGCAACTGAAAAGAAACTTTGTGTTCCCAACAAGCTAGGTGAAGAATGGCTTTCACACACACTTATCTCAGAACTGAGCATGTGGAGAGACGTTCGTTCATCTAGCACAAGGGGAACGGGTTGCAGGATAAACTTTTACTGTGGTTTCTCAGTCTGTTTCCTAGTGCCGGTATGAAGTTCCTGCAGTGTTCACTGTAAAACCGAGTTGGAGCTAGTACCTCCCCATATATATGTATGGAGTGGAGTTTGCAAGTGAAAAGAAACTTTGTGTTCCCAACAAGCTAGGTGAAGGACGGCTTTCACACACACTTATCTCTCCGAACTGAGCATGTGGAGAGAGGTTCGTTCATCTAGCACAAAGGGAATGGGTTGCAGGAGAAAGTTTTAGTCTGGTTTCTCAGTCTGTTTCCTAGTGCCGTTATGAAGTTCCTGCAGTTTTCACTGTAGAACTGAGTTGGAGCTAGTACCTCCCCATATATATGTATGGAGTGGAGTTTGCAACTGAAAAGGAACTTTGTGTTCCCAACAAGCTAGGTGAAGGACGGCTTTCACACACACTTATCTCTCAGAACTGAGCATGTGGAGAGACGTTCGTTCATCTAGCACTAAGGGAACGGGTTGCAGGAGAAACATTTACTCTGGTTTCTCAGTATGTTTCCTAGTGCCGGTTTGAAGTTCCCGCAGTTTTCACTGTAAAACCGGGTTGGAGCTAGTACCTCCCCATATATATGTATGGAGTGGGGTTTGCAACTGAAAAGAAACATTGTGTTCCAAACAAGCTAGGTGAAGGACGGCTTTCACACACACTTATCTCTCAGAACTGAGCATGTGGAGAGAGGTTCGTTCATCTAGTACAAGGGGAACGGGTTGCAGGATAAACTTTTACTGTGGTTTCTCAGTCTGTTTCCTAGTGCCGGTATGAAGTTCCTGCAGTGTTCACTGTAAAACCGAGTTGGAGCTTGTACCTCCCCATATATATGTATGGAGTGGAGTTTGCAACTGAAAAGAAACTTTGTGTTCCCAACAAGCTAGGTGAAGGACGGCTTTCACACACACTTATCTCTCAGAACTGAGCATGTGGAGAGAGTTTCGTTCATCTAGCACAAAGGGAATGGGTTGCAGGAGAAAGTTTTAGTCTGGTTTCTCAGTCTGTTTCCTAGTGCCGGTTTGAAGTTCCTGCAGTTTTCACTGTAGAACTGAGTTGGAGCTAGTACCTCCCCATATATATGTATGGAGTGGAGTTTGCATCTGAAAAGGAACTTTGTGTTCCCAACAAGCTAGGTGAAGGACGGCTTTCACACACACTTATCTCTCAGAACTGAGCATGTGGAGAGACTTTCGTTCATCTAGCACAAGGGGAACGGGTTGCAGGAGAAACTTTTACTGTGGTTTCTCAGTCTGTTTCCTAGTGCCGGTATGAAGTTCTTGCAGTTTTCACTGTAAAACCGAGTTGGAGCTAGTACCTCCCCATATATATGTATGGAGTGAAGTTTGCAAGTGAAAAGAAACTTTGTGTTCCCAACAAGCTAGGTGAAGGACGGCTTTCACACACA
This sequence comes from Camelus dromedarius, assembly GCF_036321535.1. Taxonomy (NCBI): domain Eukaryota; kingdom Metazoa; phylum Chordata; class Mammalia; order Artiodactyla; family Camelidae; genus Camelus; species Camelus dromedarius. Next base: position 2,255,806 of record NW_026989819.1, on the reverse strand, counting down.
CTTATCTCTCAGAACTGAGCATGTGGATAGACGTTCGTTCATCTAGCACAAAGGGAACGGGTTGCAGGAGAAACATTTACTCTTGTTTCTCAGTCTGTTTCCTAGTGCCGTTTTGAAGTTCCTGCAGTTTTCACTGTAAAACCGAGGTGGAGCTAGTACCTCCCCATATATATGTATGGAGTTGAGTTTGCAAATGAAAAAAACTTTGTGTTCCCAACAATCTATGTGAAGGACGGCTTTCACACACACTTATCTCTCAGAACTGAGCATGTGGAGAGACTTTCGGTCATATAGCACTAAGGGAACGGGTTGCAGGAGAAAATTTTACTCTGGTTTCTCAGTCTGTTTCCTAGTGCCGGTTTGAAGTTCCTGCAGTTTTCACTGTAAAACCGGGTTGGAGCTAGTACCTCCCCATATATATGTATGGAGTGGGGTTTGCAACTGAAAAGAAACATTGTGTTCCAAACAAGCTAGGTGAAGGACGGCTTTCACACACACTTATCTCTCAGAACTGAGCATGTGGAGACAGGTTCGTTCATCTAGCACAAATGGAATGGGTTGCAGGAGAAACTTTTAGTCTGGTTTCTCAGTCTGTTTCCTAGTGCCGGTTTGAAGTTCCTGCAGTTTTCACTGTAAAACCGAGTTGGAGCTAGTACCTCCCCATATATATGTATGGAGTGGAGTTTGCAACTGAAAAGAAACTTTGTGTTCCCAAAAAGCTAGGTGAAGGACGGCTTTCACACACACATATCTCTCAGAACTGAGCATGTGGAGAGACGTTCGTTCATCTAGCACTAAGGGAACGGGTTGCAGGAGAAACATTTACTCTGGTTTCTCAGTCTGTTTCCTAGTGCCGGTTTGAAGTTCCCGCAGTTTTCACTGTAAAAACGGGTTGGAGCTAGTACCTCCCCATATATATGTATGGAGTGGGGTTTGCAACTGAAAAGAAACATTGTGTTCCAAACAAGCTAGGTGAAGAACGGCTTTCACACACACTTATCTCTCAGAACTGAGCATGTGGAGAGAGGTTCGTTCATCTAGTACAAGGGGAACGGGTTGCAGGATAAACTTTTACTGTGGTTTCTCAGTCTGTTTCCTAGTGCCGGTATGAAGTTCCTGCAGTGTTCACTGTAAAACCGAGTTGGAGCTAGTACCTCCCCATATATATGTATGGAGTGGAGTTTGCAACTGAAAAGAAACTTTGTGTTCCCAACAAGCTAGGTGAAGGACGGCTTTCACACACACTTATCTCTCAGAACTGAGCATGTGGAGAGAGTTTCGTTCATCTAGCACAAAGGGAATGGGTTGCAGGAGAAAGTTTTAGTCTTGTTTCTCAGTCTGTTTCCTAGTGCCGGTTTGAAGTTCCTGCAGTTTTCACTGTAGAACTGAGTTGGAGCTAGTACCTCCCCATATATATGTATGGAGTGGAGTTTGCATCTGAAAAGGAACTTTGTGTTCCCAACAAGCTAGGTGAAGGACGGCTTACACACACACTTATCTCTCAGAACTGAGCATGTGGAGAGACTTTCGTTCATCTAGCACAAGGGGAACGGGTTGCAGGAGAAACTTTTACTGTGGTTTCTCAGTCTGTTTCCTAGTGCCGGTATGAAGTTCTTGAAGTTTTCACTGTAAAACCGAGTTGGAGCTAGTACCTCCCCATATATATGTATGGAGTGAAGTTTGCAAGTGAAAAGAAACTTTGTGTTCCCAACAAGCTAGGTGAAGGACGGCTTTCACACACACTTATCTCTCAGAACTGAGCATGTGGAGAGACGTTCGTTCATCTAGCACAAAGGGAACGGGTTGCAGGAGAAACATTTACTCTTGTTTCTCAGTCTGTTTCCTAGTGCCGTTTTGAAGTTCCTGCAGTTTTCACTGTAAAACCGAGGTGGAGCTAGTACCTCCCCATATATATGTATGGAGTTGAGTTTGCAAATGAAAAAAACTTTGTGTTCCCAACAATCTATGTGAAGGACGGCTTTCACACACACTTATCTCTCAGAACTGAGCATGTGTAGAGACTTTCGTTCATCTAGCACAAAGGGAACGGGTTGCAGGAGAAACATTTACTCTTGTTTCTCAGTCTGTTTCCTAGTGCCGGTTTGAAGTTCCTGCAGTTTTCACTGTAAAACCGTGTTGGAGCTAGTACCTCCCCATATATATGTATGGAGTTGAGTTTGCAAATGAAAAGAAACTTTGTGTTCCCAACAAGCTAGGTGAAGGACGGCTTTCACACACACTTATCTCTCAGAACTGAGCATGTGTAGAGACGTTCGTTCATCTAGCACAAAGGGAACGGGTTGCAGGAAAAACTTTTACTCTGGTTTCTCAGTCTGTTTCCTAGTGCCGGTTTGAAGTTCCTGCAGTTTTCACTGTAAAACCGAGTTGGAGCTAGTACCTCCCCATATATATGTATGGAGTGGAGTTTGCAACTGAAAAGAAACTTTGTGTTCCCAACAAGCTAGGTGAAGAATGGCTTTCACACACACTTATCTCTCAGAACTGAGCATGTGGAGAGACGTTCGTTCATCTAGCACAAGGGGAACGGGTTGCAGGATAAACTTTTACTGTGGTTTCTCAGTCTGTTTCCTAGTGCCGGTATGAAGTTCCTGCAGTGTTCACTGTAAAACCGAGTTGGAGCTAGTACCTCCCCATATATATGTATGGAGTGGAGTTTGCAAGTGAAAAGAAACTTTGTGTTCCCAACAAGCTAGATGAAGGACGGCTTTCACACACACTTATCTCTCAGAACTGAGCATGTGGAGAGAGGTTCGTTCATCTAGCACAAAGGGAATGGGTTGCAGGAGAAAGTTTTAGTCTGGTTTCTCAGTCTGTTTCCTAGTGCCGGTATGAAGTTCCTGCAGTTTTCACTGTAGAACTGAGTTGGAGCTAGTACCTCCCCATATATATGTATGGAGTGGAGTTTGCAACTGAAAAGGAACTTTGTGTTCCCAACAAGCTAGGTGAAGGACGGCTTTCACACACACTTATCTCTCAGAACTGAGCATGTGGAGAGACTTTCGTTCATCTAGCACAAGGGGAACGGGTTGCAGGAGAAACTTTTACTGTGGTTTCTCAGTCTGTTTCCTAGTGCCGTTATGAAGTTCCTGCAGTTTTCACTGTAAAACCGAGTTGGAGCTAGTACCTCCCCATATATATGTATGGAGTGAAGTTTGCAAGTGAAAAGAAACTTTGTGTTCCCAACAAGCTAGGTGAAGGACGGCTTTCACACACACATATCTCTCAGAACTGAGCATGTGGAGAGACGTTCTTTCATCTAGCACAAAGGGAACGGGTTGCAGGAGAAACATTTACTCTTGTTTCTCAGTATGTTTCCTAGTGCCGTTTTGAAGTTCCTGCAGTTTTCACTGTAAAACCGAGGTGGAGCTAGTACCTCCCCATATATATGTATGGAGTTGAGTTTGCAAATGAAAAAAACTTTGTGTTCCCAACAATCTATGTGAAGGACGGCTTTCACACACACTTATCTCTCAGAACTGAGCATGTGGAGAGGCTTTCGGTCATATAGCACTAAGGGAACGGGTTGCAGGAGAAAATTTTACTCTGGTTTCTCAGTCTGTTTCCTAGTGCCGGTTTGAAGTTCCTGCAGTTTTCACTGTAAAACCGAGTTGGAGCTAGTACCTCCCCATATATATGTATGGAGTGGAGTTTGAAACTGAAAAGCAACTTTGTGTTCCCAAAAAGCTAGGTGAAGGACGGCTTTCACACACACATATCTCTCAGAACTGAGCATGTGGAGAGACTTTCGTTCATCTAGCACTAAGGGAACGGGTTGCAGGAGAAACAATTACTCTGGTTTCTCAGTCTGTTTCCTAGTGCCGGTTTGAAGTTCCCGCAGTTTTCACTGTAAAACCGGGTTGGAGCTAGTACCTCCCCATATATATGTATGGAGTGGGGTTTGCAACTGAAAAGAAACATTGTGTTCCAAACAAGCTAGGTGAAGGACGGCTTTCACACACACTTATCTCTCAGAACTGAGCATGTGGAGAGAGGTTCGTTCATCTAGCACAAAGGGAATGGGTTGCAGGAGAAACTTTTAGTCTGGTTTCTCAGTCTGTTTCCTAGTGCCGGTTTGAAGTTCCTGCAGTTTTCACTGTAAAACCGAGTTGGAGCTAGTACCTCCCCATATATATGTATGGAGTGGAGTTTGCAACTGAAAAGAAACTTTGTGTTCCCAAAAAGCTAGGTGAAGGACGGCTTTCACACACACATATCTCTCAGAACTGAGCATGTGGAGAGACGTTCGTTCATCTAGCACTAAGGGAACGGGTTGCAGGAGAAACATTTACTCTGGTTTCTCAGTCTGTTTCCTAGTGCCGGTTTGAAGTTCCCGCAGTTTTCACTGTAAAACCGGGTTGGAGCTAGTACCTCCCCATATATATGTATGGAGTGGGGTTTGCAACTGAAAAGAAACATTGTGTTCCCAACAAGCTAGGTGAAGGACGGCTTTCACACACACTTATCTCTCAGAACTGAGCATGTGGAGAGACTTTCGTTCATCTAGCACAAGGGGAACGGGTTGCAGGAGAAACTTTTACTGTGGTTTCTCAGTCTGTTTCCTAGTGCCGGTATGAAGTTCTTGCAGTTTTCACTGTAAAACCGAGTTGGAGCTAGTACCTCCCCATATATATGTATGGAGTGAAGTTTGCAAGTGAAAAGAAACTTTGTGTTCCCAACAAGCTAGGTGAAGGACGGCTTTCACACACACTTATCTCTCAGAACTGAGCATGTGGAGAGACGTTCGTTCATCTAGCACAAAGGGAACGGGTTGCAGGAGAAACATTTACTCTTGTTTCTCAGTCTGTTTCCTAGTGCCGTTTTGAAGTTCCTGCAGTTTTCACTGTAAAACCGAGGTGGAGCTAGTACCTCCCCATATATATGTATGGAGTTGAGTTTGCAAATGAAAAAAACTTTGTGTTCCCAACAATCTATGTGAAGGACGGCTTTCACACACACTTATCTCTCAGAACTGAGCATGTGGAGAGAGGTTCGTTCATCTGGCACAAAGGGAATGGGTTGCAGGAGAAACTTTTAGTCTGGTTTCTCAGTCTGTTTCCTAGTGCCGGTTTGAAGTTCCTGCAGTTTTCACTGTAAAACCGAGTTGGAGCTAGTACCTCCCCATATATATGTTTGGAGTGGAGTTTGCAACTGAAAAGAAACTTTGTGTTCCCAACAGGCTAGGTGAAGAATGGCTTTCACACACACTTATCTCTCAGAACTGAGCATGTGGAGAGACGATCGTTCATCTAGCACAAGGGGAACGGTTTGCAGGAGAAACTTTTACTGTGTTTTCTCAGTCTGTTTCCTAGTGCCGGTATGAAGTTCCTGCAGTTTTCACAGTAAAACCGAGTTGGAGCTAGTACCTCCCCATATATATGTATGGAGTGGAGTTTGCAATTGAAAAGAAACTTGGTGTTCCCAACAAGCTAGGTGAAGTACGGCTTTCACACACACTTATCTCTCAGAATTGAGCATGTGGAGAGACGTTCGTTCATCTAGCACAAAGGGAACGGGTTGCAGGAGAAACTATTATTCTGGTTTCTCAGTCTGTTTCCTAGTGCCGGTTTGAAGTTCCTGCAGTTTTCACTGTAAAACCGAGTTGGAGCTAGTACCTCCCCATATATATGTATGGAGTTGGGTTTGCAACTGAAAAGAAACTTTGTGTTCCCAACAAGCTAGGTGAAGGACGGCTTTCACACACACTTATCTCTCAGAACTGAGCATGTGGAGAGACTTTCGTTCATCTAGCACAATTGGAACGGGTTGCAGGAGAAACTTTTACTGTGGTTTCTCAGTCTGTTTCCTAGTGCCGGTATGAAGTTCCTGCAGTTTTCACTGTAAAACCGAGTTGGAGCTAGTACCTCCCCATATACATGTATGGAGTGGAGTTTGCAACTGAAAAGAAACTTTGTGTTCCCAACAAGCTAGGTGAAGGATGGCTTTCACACACACTTATCTCTCAGAACTGAGCATGTGGAGAGACGTTCGTTCATCTAGCACAAGGGGAACGGTTTGCAGGAGAAACTTTTACTGTGGTTTCTCAGTCTGTTTCCTAGTGCCGGTATGAAGTTCCTGCAGTTTTCACTGTAAAACCGAGTTGGAGCTAGTTCCTCCCCATATATATGTATGGAGTGGAGTTTGCAAGTGAAAAGAAACTTTGTGTTCCCAACAAGCTAGGTGAATGACGGCTTTCACACACACTTATCTCTCAGAACACAGCATGTGGAGAGACGTTCGTTCATCTACCACAAAGGGAATGGGTTGCAGGAGAAACTTTTAGTTTGGTTTCTCAGACTGTTTCCAGTGCCGGTTTGAAGTTCCTGCAGTTTTCACTGTAAAACCGATTTGGAGCTAGTACCTCAGCATATATATGTATGGAGTGGAGTTGGCAACTGAAAAGAAACTTTGTGTTCCCAACAAGCTTGGTGAAGGACGGCTTTCACACACACTTATCTCTCAGAACTTAGCATGTGGAGAGACGTTTGTTCATCTAGCAAAAAGGGAACGTGTTGCAGCAGAAACTTTTACTGTGGTTTCTCAGTCTGTTTCCTAGTGCCGGTTTGAAGTTCCTGCAGTTTTCACTGTAAAACAGAGTTGGAGCTAGTACCTCCCCATATATATGTATGGAGTGGAGTTTGCAACTGAAAAGAAACTTTGTGTTCCCAACAAGCTAGGTGAAGGACGGCTTTCACACACACTTATCTCTCAGAACTGAGCATGTGGAGAGACGTTCGTTCATCTAGCACAAAGGGAACGGGTTGCAGGAAAAACTTTTACTCTAGTTTCTCAGTCTGTTTCCTAGTGCTGGTTTGAAGTTCCTGCAGTTTTCACTGTAAAAACCGAGTTGGAGCTAGTACCTCCCCATATATATGTATGGAGTGGAGTTTGCAACTGAAAAGAAACTTTGTGTTCCCAACAAGCTAGGTGAAGGACGGCTTTTACACACACTTATCTCTCAGAACTTAGCATGTGGAGAGACGTTCGTTCATCTAGCACAAAGGGAACGGGTTGCAGGAGAAACTACTAGTCTGGTTTCTCAGTCTGTTTCCTAGTGCCGGTTTGAAGTTCCTGCAGTTTTCACTGTAAAACCGAGTTGGAGCTAGTACCTCCCCATATATATGTATGGAGTGGAGATTGCAACTGAAAAGAAACTTTGTGTTCCCAACAAGCTAGGTGAAGGACGGCTTTCACACACACTTATCTCTCAGAACTGAGCATGTGGAGAGACTTTCGTTCATCTAGCACAAGGGGAACGGGTTGCAGGAGAAACTTTTACTGTGGTTTCTCAGTCTGTTTCCTAGTGCCGGTATGAAGTTCCTGCAGTTTTCACTGTAAAACCGAGTTGGAGCTAGTACCTCCCCATATATATGTATGGAGTGAAGTTTGCAAGTGAAAAGAAACTTTGTGTTCCCAACAAGCTAGGTGAAGGACGGCTTTCACACACACTTATCTCTCAGAACTGAGCATGTGGAGAGACGTTCGTTTATCTAGCACAAAGAGAACGGGTTGCAGGAGAAACATTTACTCTTGTTTCTCAGTCTGTTTCCTAGTGCCGGTTTGAAGTTCCTGCAGTTTTCACTGTAAAACCGAGTTGGAGCTAGTACCACCCCATATATATGTATGGAGTTGAGTTTGCAAATGAAAAGTAACTTTGTGTTCCCAACAATCTATGTGAAGGACGGCTTTCACACACACTTATCTCTCAGAACTGAGCATGTGGAGAGACTTTCGGTCATATAGCACTAAGGGAACGGGTTGCAGGAGAAACTTTTACTGTGGTTTCTCAGTCTGTTTCCTAGTGCCGGTTTGAAGTTCCTGCAGTTTTCACTGTAAAAACGAGTTGGAGCTAGTACCTACCCATATATATGTATGGAGTGGAGTTTGCAACTGAAAAGGAACTTTGTGTTCCCAACAAGCTAGGTGAAGGACGTCTTTCACACACACATATCTCTCAGAACTGAGCATGTGGAGAGACGTTCGTTCATCTAGCACAAAGGGAACGGGTTGCATGAGAAACTTTTACTCTGGTTTCTCAGTCTGTTTCCTAGTGCAGGTTTGATGTTCCTGCAGTTTTCACTGTAAAACCGGGTTGGAGCTAGTACCTCCCCATATATATGTATGGAGTGGAGTTTGCAACTGAAAAGAAACATTGTGTTCCCAACAAGCTAGGTGAAGGACGGCTTTCACACACACTTATCTCTCAGAACTGAGCATGTGGAGAGACTTTCGTTCATCTAGCACAAGGGGAACGGGTTGCAGGAGAAACTTTTACTGTGGTTTCTCAGTCTGTTTCCTAGTGCCGGTATGAACTTCCTGCAGTTTTCACTGTAAAACAGAGTTGGAGCTAGTACCTCCCCATATATATGTATGGAGTGAAGTTTGCAAGTGAAAAGAAACTTTGTGTTCCCAACAAGCTAGGTGAAGGACGGCTTTCACACACACTTATCTCTCAGAACTGAGTATGTGGAGAGACGTTCGTTCATCTAGCACAAAGGGAACGGGATGCAGGAGAAACATTTACTTTTTTTCTCAGTCTGTTTCCTAGTGCCGGTTTGAAGTTCCTGCAGTTTTCACTGTAAAACCGTGTTGGAGCTAGTACCACCCCATATATATGTATGGAGTTGAGTTTGCAAATGAAAAGAAACGTTGTGTTCCCAACAATCAATGTGAAGGACGGCTTTCACACACACTTATCTCTCAGAATTGAGCATGTGGAGAGACTTTCGGTCATATAGCACTAAGGGAACGGTTTGCAGGAGAAACTTTTCTCTGGTTTCTCAGTCTGTTTCCTAGTGCCGATTTGAAGTTCCTGCAGTTTTAACTGTAAAAACGAGTTGGAGCTAGTACCTCCAAATATATATGTATGGAGTGGAGTTTGCAACTGAAAAGAAACTTTGTGTTCCCAACAAGCTAGGTGAAGGACGGCTTTCACACACACATATCTCTCAGAACTGAGCATGTGGAGAGACGTTCGTTCATCTAGCACAAAAGGAACGGGTTGCAGTAGAAACTTTTACTCTGGTTTCTCAGTCTGTTTCCTAGTGCCGGTTTGAAGTTCCTGCAGTTTTCACTGTAAAACCGAGTTGGGGCTAGTACCTCCCCATATATATGTATGGATTGGAGTTTGCAACTGAAAAGAAACTTTGTGTTCCAAACAAGCTAGGTGAAGGACGGCTTTCACACACACTTATCTCTCAGAACTTAGCATGTGTAGAGACGTTCGTTCATCTAGCACAAAGGGAACGGGTTGCAGGAAAAACTTTTACTCTGGTTTCTCAGTCTGTTTCCTAGTGCCGGTTTGAAGTTCCTGCAGTTTTCACTGTAAAAACGATTTGGAGCTAGTACCTCCCCATATATATGTATGGAGTGGAGTTTGCAACTGAAAAGAAACTTTGTGTTCCCAACAATCTAGGTGAAGGACGGCTTTCACACACACTTATCTCTCAGAACTGAGCTTGTGGAGAGACGTTCGTTCATCTAGCACAAAGGGAACGGGTTGCAGGAGAAACTTTTACTCTGGTTTCTCAGTCTGTTTCCTAGTGCCTGTTTGAAGTTCCTGCAGTTTTCACTGTTAAACCGAGTTGGAGCTAGTACCTCCCCATATATATGTATGGAGTGGAGTTTGCAACTGAAAAGAAACTTTGTGTTCCCAACAAGCTAGGTGAAGGACGGCTTTCACACACACTTATCTCTCAGAACTGAGCTTGTGGAGAGACGTTCGTTCATCTAGCACAAAGGGAACGGGTTGCAGGAGAAACTTTTACTCTGGTTTCTCAGTCTGTTTCCTAGTGCCGGTTTGAAGTTCCTGCAGTTTTCACTGTTAAACCGAGTTGGAGCTAGTACCTCCCCATATATATGTATGGAGTGGAGTTTGCAACTGAAAAGAAACTTTGTGTTCCCAACAAGCTAGGTGAAGGACGGCTTTCACACACACTTATCTCTCAGAACTGAGCTTGTGGAGAGACGTTCGTTCATCTAGCACAAAGGGAACGGGTTGCAGGAGAAACTTTTACTCTGGTTTCTCAGTCTGTTTCCTAGTGCCGGTTTGAAGTTCCTGCAGTTTTCACTGTTAAACCGAGTTGGAGCTAGTACCTCCCCATATATATGTATGGAGTGGAGTTTGCAACTGAAAAGAAACTTTGTGTTCCCAACAAGCTAGGTGAAGGACGGCTTTCACACACACTTATCTCTCAGAACTGAGCATGTGGAGAGACGTTCGTTCATCTAGCACAAAGGGAACGGTTTTCAGGAGAAACTTTTACTCTGGTTTCTCAGTCAGTTTCCTAGTGCCGGTTTGAGGTTCCTGCAGTTTTCACTGTAAAACCGAGGTGGAGCTACAACCTCCCCATATATATGTATGGAGTGGAGTTTGCAACTGAAAAGAAACGTTGTGTTCCCAAAAAGCTAGGTGAAGGACGGCTTTCACAAACACTAATCTCTCAGAACTGAGCATGTGGATAGACGTTCGTTCATCTAGCACAAAATGAACGAGTTGCAGGAGAAACTTTTACTCTGGTTTCTCAGTCTGTTTCATAGTGCCAGTTTGAAGTTCCTGCAGTTTTCTCTGTAAAACCGTGTTGCAGCTAGTACCTCCCCATATATATGTATGGAGTGGAGTTAGCAACTGAAAAGAAACTTTGTGTTCCCAACAAGCTAGGTGAAGGACGGCTTTCACACACACTTATCTCTCAGAACTGAGCATGTGGAGAGACGTTCGTTCATCTAGCACAAAGGGAACGGGTTGCAGGAGAAACTTTTACTCTGGTTTCTCAGTCTGTTTCCTAGTGCCGGTTTGAAGTTCCTGCAGTTTTAACTGTAAAACCTGGTTGGAGCTAGTACCTCCCCATATATATGTATGGAGTGGGGTTTGCAACTGAAAAGAAACTTTGTGTTCCCAACAAGCTAGGTGAAGGATGGCTTTCACACACACTTATCTCTCAGAACTGAGCATGTGGAGAGACGTTCGTTCATCTAGCACAAGGGGAACGGTTTGCAGGAGAAACTTTTACTGTGGTTTCTCAGTCTGTTTCCTAGTGCCGGTTTGAAGTTCCTGCAGTTTTCACTGTAAAACCGAGTTGGAGCTAGTACCTCCCCATATATATGTATGGAGTGGAGTTTGCAATTGAAAAGAAACTTTGTGTTCCCAACAAGCTAGGTGAAGGACGGCTTTCACACACACTTATCTCTCAGAACTGAGCAAGTGGAGAGACGTTCGTTCATCTAGCACAAAGGGAACGGGTTGCAGGAGAAACTTTTAGTCTGGTTTCTCAGTCTGTTTCCTAGTGCCGGTTTGAAGTTCCTGCAGATTTAACTGTAAAACCGAGTTGGAGCTAGTACATCCCCATATATATGTATGGAGTGGAGTTTGCAACTGAAAAGAAACTTTGTGTTCCCAACAAGCAAGGTGAAGTACGGCTTTCACACACACTTATCTCTCAGAACTGAGCATGTGGAGAGACTTTCGTTCATCTAGCACAAGGGGAACGGGTTGCAGGAGAAACTTTTACTGTGGTTTCTCAGTCTGTTTCCTAGTGCCGGTATGAAGTTCCTGCAGTTTTCACTGTAAAACCGAGTTGGAGCTAGTACCTCCCCATATATATGTATGGAGTGGAGTTTGCAAATGAAAAGAAACTTTGTGTTCCCAACAAGCTAGGTGAAGGATGGCTTTCACACACACTTATCTCTCAGAACTGAGCATGTGGAGAGACGTTCGTTCATCTAGCACAAGGGGAACGGTTTGCAGGAGAAACTTATACTGTGGTTTCTCAGTCTGTTTCCTAGTGCCGGTATGAAGTTCCTGCAGTTTTCACTGTAAAACCGAGTTGGAGCTAGTACCTCCCCATATATATGTATGGAGTGGAGTTTGCAACTGAAAAGAAACTTTGTGTTCCCAACAAGCTTGGTGAAGGACGGCTTTCACACACACTTATCTCTCAGAACTGAGCATGTGTAGAGAGGTTCGTTCATCTAGCACAAAGGGAACGTGTTGCAGCAGAAACTTTTACTGTGGTTTCTCAGTCTGTTTCCTAGTGCCGGTTTGAATTTCCTGCAGTTTTCACTGTAAAACAGAGTTGGAGCTAGTACCTCCCCATATATATGTATGGAGTGGAGTTTGCAACTGAAAAGAAACTATGTGTTCCCAACAAGCTAAGTGAAGGACGGCTTTCACACACACTTAACTCTCAGAACTGAGCATGTGGAGAGACGTTCGTTCATCTAGCACAAAGGGAACGGGTTGCAGGAGAAACTTTTACTCTGGTTTCTCAGTCTGTTTCCTAGTGCTGGTTTGAAGTTCCTGCAGTTTTCACTGTAAAACCGAGTTGGAGCTAGTACCTCCCCATATATATGTATGGAGTGGAGTTTGCAAATGAAAAGAAACTTTGTGTTCCCAACAAGCTAGGTGAAGGACGGCTTTCACACACACTTATCTCTCAGAACTGAGCATGTGGAGAGACGTTCGTTCATCTAGCACAAAGGGAACGGGTTGCAGGAGAAACTTTTAGTCTGGTTTCTCAGTCTGTTTCCTAGTGCCGGTTTGAAGTTCCTGCAGTTTTCACTGTAAAACCGAGTTGGAGCTAGTACCTCCCCATATATATGTATGGAGTGGAGTTTGCAACTGAAAAGAAACTTTGTGTTCCCAACAAGCTAGGTGAAGGACGGCTTTCACACACATTTATCTCTCAGAACTGAGCATGTGGAGAGACTTTCGTTCATCTAGCACAAGGGGAACGGTTTGCAGGAGAAACTTTTACTGTGGTTTCTCAGTCTGTTTCCTAGTGCCGGTATGAAGTTCCTGCAGTTTTCACTGTAAAACCGAGTTGGAGCTAGTACCTCCCCATATATATGTAAGGAGTGAAGTTTGCAAGTGAAAAGAATCTTTGTGTTCCCAACAAGCTAGGTGAAGGACGGCTTTCACACACACTTATCTCTCAGAACTGAGCATGTGGAGAGACGTTCGTTCATCTAGCACAAAGGGAACGGGTTGCAGGAGAAACATTTACTGTTGTTTCTCAGTCTGTTTCCTAGTGCCGGTTGGAAGTTCCTGCAGTTTTCACTGTAAAACCGAGGTGGAGCTACAACCTCCCCATATATATGTATGGAGTGGAATTTGCAACTGAAAAGAAACTTTGTGTTCCCAAAAAGCTAGGTGAAGGACGGCTTTCACACACACTTATCTCTCAGAAATGAGCATGTGGATAGACGTTCGTTCATCTAGCACAAAAGGAACGGGTTGCAGGAGAAACTTTTACTCTGGTTTCTCAGTCTGTTTCCTAGTGCCAGTATGAAGTTCCTGCAGTTTTCTCTGTAAAACCGAGTTGCAGCTAGTACTTCCCCATATATATGTATGGAGAGGAGTTTGCAACTGAAAAGAAACTTTGTGTTCCGAACATGCTAGGTGAAGGTCGGCTTTCACACACACTTATCTCTCAGAACTGAGCATGTGGAGAGACGTTCGTTCATCTAGCACAAAGGGAACGGGTTGCAGGAGAAACATTTACTCTTGTTTCTCAGTCTGTTTCCTAGTGCCGGTTGGAAGTTCCTGCAGTTTTCACTGTAAAACCGTGGTGGAGCTACAACCCCCCCATATATATGTATGGAGTGGAGTTTGCAACTGAAAAGAAACTTTGTGTTCCCAAAAAGCTAGGTGAAGGACGGCTTTCACACACACTTATCTCTCAGATATGAGCATGTGGATAGACGTTCGTTCATCTAGCACAAAAGGAACGGGTTGCAGGAGAAACTTTTACTCTGGTTTCTCAGTCTGTTTCCTAGTGCCAGTATGAAGTTCCTGCAGTTTTCTCTGTAAAACTGTGTTGCAGCTAGTACCTCCCCATATATATGTATGGAGTGGAGTTTGCAACTGAAAAGAAACTTTGTGTTCCTAACAAGCTAGGTGAAGGACGGCTTTCACACACACTTATCTCTCAGAACTGAGCATCTGAGAGACGTTCGTTCATCTAGCACAAAGGGAACGGGTTGCAAGGTAAACTTTTACTCTGGTTTCTCAGTCTGTTTCTTAGAGCCGGTTTGAAGTTCCTGCAGTTTTAACTGTAAAACCGAGTTGGAGCTAGTACCTCCCCATATATATGTATGGAGTGGAGTATGCAAATGAAAAGAAACTTTGTGTTCCCAACAAGCTAGTTGAAGGACGGCTTTCACACACACTTATCTCTCAGAACTGAGCATGTGGAGAGACGTTCGTTCATCTAGCTCTAAGGGAACGGGTTGCATGAGAAACTTTTACTCTGGTTTCTCAGTCTGTTTCCTTGTGCCGGTTTGAATTTCCTGCAGTTTTCACTGTAAAACAGGGTTGGAGCTAGTACCTCCCCATATATATGTATGGAGTGGAGTTTGCAACTGAAAAGAAACTTTGTGTTCCAAACAAGCTATGTGAAGGACGGCTTTCACACACACTTATCTCTCAGAACTGAGCATGTGGAGAGATGTTCGTTCATCTAGCACAAAGGGAACGGGTTGCAGGAAAAACTTTTCTCTGGTTTCTCAGTCTATTTCCTAGTGCTGGTATGAAGTTCCTGCAGTTTTCACTGTAAAACCGAGTTGGAGCTAGTACCTCCCCATATATATGTATGGAGTGGAGTTTGCAACTGAAAAGAAACTTTGTGTTCCCAACAATCTAGGTGAAGGACGGCTTTCACACACACTTATCTCTCAGAACTGAGCATGTGGAGAGACTTTCGGTCATATAGCTCTAAGGGAACGGGTTGCAGGGGAAACTATTACTCTGGTTTCTCAGTGTGTTTCCTATTGCCGGTTTGAAGTTCCTGCAGTTTTCACTGTAAAACCGAGTTGCAGCTAGTACCTCCCCATATATATGTATGGATTGGAGTTTGGAACTGAAAAGAAACTTTGTGTTCCCAACAAGCTAGGTGAAGGACGGCTTTCACACACACTTATCTCTCAGAACTGAGCATGTGGAGAGACGTTCGTTCATCTAGCACAAAGGGAACGTGTTGCAGGAGAAACTTTTACTCTGGTTTCTCAGTCTGTTTCCTAGTGCCGGTTTGAGGTTTCTGCAGTTTTCACTGTAAAACCGAGGTTGAGCTAGTACTTCCCCATCTATATGTATGGAGTGGAGTTTGCAACTGAAAAGAAACTTTGTGTTCCGAACATGCTAGGTGAAGGACGGCTTTCACACACACTTATCTCTCAGAACTGAGCATGTGGACAGACTTTCGTTCATCTAGCACAAAGGGAACGTGTGGCAGGAGAAACTTTTACACTGGTTTCTCAGTCTGTTTCCTAGTGCCGGTTTGAAGATCCTGCAGTTTTCACTGTAAAACCGAGTTGGAGCTAGTACCTTCCCATATATATGTATGGAGTGGAGTTTGCAACTGAAAAGAAACTTTGTGTTCCCAACAATCTAGGTGAAGGACGGCTTTCACACACACTTATCTCTCAGAACTGAGCATGTGGTGAGACGTTCGTTCATCTAGCACAAAGGGAACGGGTTTCAGGAGAAACTTTTACTCTGGTTTCTCAGTCTGTTTCCTTGTGCCGGTTTGAGGTTCCTGCAGTTTTCACTGTAAAACCGAGGTGGAGCTACAACCTCCCCATATATATGTATGGAGTGGAGTTTGCAACTGAAAAGAAACTTTGTGTTCCCAAAAAGCTAGGTGAAGGACGGCTTTCACACACACTAATCTCTCAGAAATGAGCATGTGGATAGACTTTCGTTCATCTAGCACAAAAGGAACGGGTTGCAGGAGAAACTTTTACTCTGGTTTCTCAGTCTGTTTCCTAATGCCAGTTTGAAGTTCCTGCAGTTTTCTCTGTAAAACCGAGTTGCAGCTAGTACCTCCCCATATATGTGTATGGAGTGGAGTTTGCAACTGAAAAGAAACTTTGTGTTCCCAACAAGCTAGGTGAAGGACGGCTTTCACACACACTTATCTCTCAGAACTGAGCATGTGGAGAGACGTTCGTTCATCTAGCACAAAGGGAACGGGTTGCAGGATAAACTTTTACTCTGGTTTCTCAGTCTGTTTCCTAGTGCCGGTTTGAAGTTCCTGCAGTTTTCACTGTAAAACCTAGTTGCATCTAGTACCTCCCCATATATATGTATGGAGTGGAGTTTGCAACTGAAAAGAAACTTTGTGTTCCCAACAAGCTAGGTGAAGGACGGCTTTCACACACACTTATCTCTCAGAACTGAGCATGTGGAGAGACGTTCGTTCATCTAGCTCTAAGGGAACGGGTTGCAGGAGAAACTTTTACTCTGGTTTCTCAGTCTGTTTCCTAGTGCCGGTTTGAATTTCCTGCAGTTTTCACTGTAAAACAGGGTTGGAGCTAGTACCTCCCCATATATATGTATGGAGTGGATTTTGCAACTGAAAAGAAACTTTGTGTTCCCAACAAGCTAAGTGAAGGACGGCTTTCACACACACTTATCTCTCAGAACTGAGCATGTGGAGAGACTTTCGTTCATCTAGCACAAAGGGAACGTGTTGCAGGAGAAACTTTTACTCTGGTTTCTCAGTCTGTTTCCTAGTGCCGGTTTGAGGTTTCTGCAGTTTTCACTGTAAAACCGAGGTGGAGCTAGTACCTCCCCATCTATATGTATGGAGTGGAGTTTGCAACTGAAAAGAAACTTTGTGTTCCGAACATGCTAGGTGAAGGTCGGCTTTCACACACACTTATCTCTCAGAACTGAGCATGTGGAGAGACGTTCGTTCATCTAGCACAAAGGGAACGTGTGGCAGGAGAAACTTTTACTCTGGTTTCTCAGTCTGTTTCCTAGTGCCGGTTTGAAGATCCTGCAGTTTTCACTGTAAAACAGAGTTGGAGCTAGTACCTTCCCATATATATGTATGGAGTGGAGTTTGCAACTGAAAAGAAACTTTGTGTTCCCAACAAGCTAGGTGAAGGACGGCTTTCACACACACTTATCTCTCAGAACTGAGCATGTGGAGAGACGTTCGTTCATCTAGCACAAAGGGAACGGGTTTCAGGAGAAACTTTTACTCTGGTTTCTCAGTCTGTTTCCTTGTGCCTTTTTGAGGTTCCTGCAGTTTTCACTGTAAAACCGAGGTGGAGCTACAACCTCCCCATATATATGTATGGAGTGGAGTTTGCAACTGAAAAGAAACTTTGTGTTCCCAAAAAGCTAGGTGAAGGACGGCTTTCACACACACTAATCTCTCAGAAATGAGCATGTGGATAGACGTTCGTTCATCTAGCACAAAAGGAACGGGTTGCAGGAGAAACTTTTACTCTGGTTTCTCAGTCTGTTTCCTAGTGCCAGTTTGAAGTTCCTGCAGTTTTCTCTGTAAAACCGAGTTGCAGCTAGTACCTCCCCATAAATATGTATGGAGTGGAGTTTGCAACTGAAAAGAAACTTTGTGTTCCCAACAAGCTAGGTGAAGGACGGCTTTCACACACACTTATCTCTCAGAACTCAGCATGTGGAGAGACGTTCGTTCATCTAGCACAAAGGGAACGGGTTGCAGGAGAAACTTTTACTCTGGTTTCTCAGTCTGTTTCCTAGTGCCGGTTTGAAGTTCCTGCAGTTTTCACTGTAAAACCGAGTTGGAGCTAGTACCTTCCCATATATATGTATGGAGTGGAGTTTGCAACTGAAAAGAAACTTTGTGTTCCCAACAAGCTAGGTGAAGGACGGCTTTCACACACACTTATCTCTCAGAACTGAGCATGTGGAGAGACGTTCGTTCATCTAGCACAAAGGGAACGGGTTTCAGGAGAAACTTTTACTCTGGTTTCTCAGTCTGTTTCCTTGTGCCGGTTTGAGGTTCCTGCAGTTTTCACTGTAAAACCGAGGTGGAGCTACAACCTCCCCATATACATGTATGGAGTGGAGTTTGCAACTGAAAAGAAACTTTGTGTTCCCAAAAAGCTAGGTGAAGGACGGCTTACACACACACTAATCTCTCAGAAATGAGCATGTGGATAGACGTTCGTTCATCTAGCACAAAAGGAACGGGTTGCAGGAGAAACTTTTACTCTGGTTTCTCAGTCTGTTTCCTAGTGCCAGTTTGAAGTTCCTGCAGTTTTCTCTGTAAAACCGAGTTGCAGCTAGTACCTCCCCATATATATGTATGGAGTGGAGTTTGCAACTGAAAAGAAACTTTGTGTTCCCAACAAGCTAGGTGAAGGACGGCTTTCACACACACTTATCTCTCAGAACTGAGCATGTGGAGAGACGTTCGTTCATCTAGCACAAAGGGAACGGGTTGCAGGAGAAACTTTTACTCTGGATTCTCAGTCTGTTTCCTAGTGCCGGTTTGAAGTTCCTGCAGTTTTAACTGTAAAACCGAGTTGGAGCTTGTACCTCCCCATATATATGTATGGAGTGGAGTTTGCAACTGAAAAGAAACTTTGTGTTCCCAACAAGCTAGGTGAAGGACGGCTTTCACACACACTTATCTCTCAGAACTGAGCATGTGGAGAGACGTTCGTTCATCTAGCTCTAAGTGAACGGGTTGCAGGAGAAACTTTTACTCTGGTTTCTCAGTCTGTTTCCTAGTGCCGGTTTGATTTTCCTGCAGTTTTCACTGTAAAACCGAGTTGGAGCTAGTACCTCCCCATATATATGTATGGAGTGGAGTTTGCAACTGAAAAGAAACTTTGTGTTCCCAACAAGCTAGGTGAAGGACGGCTTTCACACACACTTATCTCTCAGAACTGAGCATGTGGAGAGACGTTCGTTCATCTAGCACAAAGGGAACGTGTTGCAGGAGAAACTTTTACTCTGGTTTCTCAGTCTGTTTCCTAGTGCCGGTTTGAGGTTTCTGCAGTTTTCACTGTAAAACCGAGGTGGAGCTAGTACCTCCCCATCTATATGTATGGAGTGGAGTTTGCAACTGAAAAGAAACTTTCTGTTCCGAACATGCTAGGCGAAGGACGGCTTTCACACACACTTATCTCTCAGAACTGAGCATGTGGAGAGACATTCGTTCATCTAGCACAAAGGGAACGTGTGGCAGGAGAAACTTTTACTCTGGTTTCTCAGTCTGTTTCCTAGTGCCGGTTTGAAGATCCGGCAGTTTTCACTGTAAAACCGAGTTGGAGCTAGTACCTTCCCATATATATGTATGGAGTGGAGTTTGCAACTGAAAAGAAACTTTGTGTTCCCAACAAGCTAGGTGAAGGACGGCTTTCACACACACTTATCTCTCAGAACTGAGCATGTGGAGAGACGTTCGTTCATCTAGCACAAAGGGAACGGGTTTCAGGAGAAACATTTACTCTGGTTTCTCAGTCTGTTTCCTTGTGCCTTTTTGAGGTTCCTGCAGTTTTCACTGTAAAACCGAGGTGGAGCTACAACCTCCCCGTATATATGTATGGAGTGGAGTTTGCAACTGAAAAGAAACTTTGTGTTCCCAAAAAGCTAGGTGAAGGACGGCTTTCACACACACTAATCTCTCAGAAATGAGCATGTGGATAGACGTTCGTTCATCTAGCACAAAAGGAACGGGTTGCAGGAGAAACTTTTACTCTGGTTTCTCAGTCTGTTTCCTAGTGCCAGTTTGAAGTTCCTGCAGTTTTCTCTGTAAAACCGAGTTGCAGCTAGTACCTCCCCATATATATGTATGGAGTGGAGTTTGCAACTGAAAAGAAACTTTGTGTTCCCAACAAGCTAGGTGAAGGACGGCTTTCACACACACTTATCTCTCAGAACTGAGCATGTGGAGAGACTTTCGTTCATCTAGCACAAAGGGAACGGGTTTCAGGGGAAACTTTTACTCTGGTTTCTCAGTCTGTTTCCTTGTGCCGGTTTGAGGTTCCTGCAGTTTTCACTGTAAAACAGAGGTGGAGCTAAAACCTCCCCATATATATGTATGGAGTGGGGTTTGCAACTGAAAAGAAACTTTGTGTTCCCAAAAAGCTAGGTGAAGGACGGCTTTCACACACACTAATCTCTCAGAAATGAGCATGTGGTTAGACGTTCGTTCATCTAGCACAAAAGGAACGGGTTGCAGGAGAAACTTTTACTCTGGTTTCTCAGTCTGTTTCCTAGTGCCAGTTTGAAGTTTCTGCAGTTTTCTCTGTAAAACCGTGTTGCAGCTAGTACCTCCCCATATATATGTATGGAGTGGAGTTTGCAACTGAAAAGAAACTTTGTGTTCCCAACAAGCTAGGTGAAGGACGGCTTTCACACACACTTATCTCTCAGAACTGAGCATGTGGAGAGACGTTCGTTCATCTAGCACAAAGGGAACGGGTTGCAGGATAAACTTTTACTCTGGTTTCTCAGTCTGTTTCCTAGTGCCGGTTTGAAGTTCCTGCAGTTTTAACTGTAAAACCGAGTTGGAGCTAGTACCTCCCCATATATATGTATGGAGTGGAGTTTGCAACTGAAAAGAAACTTTGTGTTCCCAACAAGCTAGGTGAAGGACGGCTTTCACACACACTTATCTCTCAGAACTGAGCATGTGGAGAGACGTTCGTTCATCTAGCTCTAAGGGAACGGGTTGCAGGAGAAACTTTTACTCTGGTTTCTCAGTCTGTTTCCTAGTGCCGGTTTGAATTTCCTGCAGTTTTCACTGTAAAACAGGTTTGGAGCTAGTACCTCCCCATATATATGTATGGAGTGGAGTTTGTAACTGAAAAGAAACTTTGTGTTCCCAACAAGCTAGGTGAAGGACGGCTTTCACACACACTTATCTCTCAGAACTGAGCATGTGGAGAGATATTCGTTCATCTAGCACAAAGGGAACGGGTTGCAGGAAAAACTTTTACTCTGGTTTCTCAGTCTATTTCCTAGTGCTGGTTTGAAGTTCCTGCAGTTTTCACTGTAAATCCGAGTTGGAGCTAGTACCTCCCCATATATATGTATGGAGTGGAGTTTGCAACTGAAAAGAAACTTTGTGTTCCCAACAATCTAGGTGAAGGACGGCTTTCACACACACTTATCTCTCAGAACTGAGCATGTGGAGAGACTTTCGGTCATATAGCTCTAAGGGAACGGGTTGCAGGAGAAACTTTTACTCTGGTTTCTCACTGTGTTTCCTATTGCCGGTTTGAAGTTCCTGCAGTTTTCACTGTAAAACCGATTTGCAGCTAGTACCTCCCCATATATATGTATGGATTGGAGTTTGGAACTGAAAAGAAACTTTGTGTTCCCAACAAGATAGGTGAAGGACGGCTTTCACACACACTTATCTCTCAGAACTGAGCATGTGGAGAGACGTTCGTTCATCTAGCACAAAGGGAACGTGTTGCAGGAGAAACTTTTACTCTGGTTTCTCAGTCTGTTTCCTAGTGCTGGTTTGAGGTTTCTGCAGTTTTCACTGTAAAACCGAGGTGGAGCTAGTACCTCCCCATCTATATGTATGGAGTGGAGTTTGCAACTGAAAAGAAACTTTGTGTTCCGAACATGCTAGGTGAAGGACGGCATTCACACACACTTATCTCTCAGAACTGAGCATGTGGAGAGACGTTCTTTCATCTAGCACAAAGGGAACGTGTGGCAGGAGAAACTTTTACTCTGGTTTCTCAGTCTGTTTCCTAGTGCCGGTTTGAAGATCCTGCAGTTTTCACTGTAAAACCGAGTTGGAGCTAGTACCTTCCCATATATATGTATGGAGTGGAGTTTGCAACTGAAAAGAAACTTTGTGTTCCCAACAATCTAGGTGAAGGACGGCTTTCACACACACTTATCTCTCAGAACTGAGCATGTGGAGAGACGTTCGTTCATCTAGCACAAAGGGAATGGGTTTCAGGAGAAACTTTTACTCTGGTTTCTCAGTCTGTTTCCTTGTGCCGGTTTGAGGTTCCTGCAGTTTTCACTGTAAAACCGAGGTGGAGCTACAACCTCCAAATATATATGTATGGAATGGAGTTTGCAAATTAAAAGAAACTTTGTGTTCCCAAAAAGCTAGGTGAAGGACGGCTTTCACACACACTAATCTCTCAGAAATGAGCATGTGGATAGACGTTCGTTCATCTAGCACAAAAGGAACGGGTTGCAGGAGAAACTTTTACTCTGGTTTCTCAGTCTGTTTCCTAGTGCCAGTTTGAAGTTCCTGCAGTTTTCTCTGTAAAACCGAGTTGCAGCTAGTACCTCCCCATATATATGTATGGAGTGGAGTTTGCAACTGAAAAGAAACTTTGTGTTCCCAACAAGCTAGGTGAAGGACGGCTTTCACACACACTAATCTCTCAGAACTGAGCATGTGGAGAGACGTTCGTTCATCTAGCACAAAGGGAACGGGTTGCAGGATAAACTTTTACTCTGGTTTCTCAGTCTGTTTCCTAGTGCCGGTTTGAAGTTCCGGCAGTTTTAACTGTAAAACCGAGTTGGAGCTTGTACCTCCCCTTATATATGTATGGAGTGGAGTTTGCAACTGAAAAGAAACTTTGTGTTCCCAACAAGCTAGGTGAAGGACGGCTTTCACACACACTTATCTCTCAGAACTGAGCAAGTGGAGAGACGTTCGTTCATCTAGCTCTAAGGGAACGGGTTGCAGGAGAAACTTTTACTCTGGTTTCTCAGTCTGTTTCCTAGTGCCGGTTTGAATTTCCTGCAGTTTTCACTGTAAAACAGGGTTGGAGCTAGTACCTCCCCATATATATGTATGGAGTGGAGTTTGCAACTGAAAATTAACTTTGTGTTCCCAACAATCTAGGTGAAGGACGGCTTTCACACACACTTATCTCTCAGAACTGAGCATGTGGAGAGATGTTCGTTCATCTAGCACAAAGGGAACGGGTTGCAGGAAAAACTTTTACTCTGGTTTCTCAGTCTATTTCCTAGTGCTGGTTTGAAGTTCCTGCAGTTTTCACTGTAAAACCGAGTTGGAGCTAGTACCTCCCAATATATATGCATGGAGTGGAGTTTGCAACTGAAAAGAAACTTTGTGTTCCCAACAATCTAGGTGAAGAACGGCTTTCACACACACTTATCTCTCAGAACTGAGCATGTGGAGAGACTTTCGGTCATATAGCTCTAAGGGAACGTGTTGCAGGAGAAACTTTTACTCTGGTTTCTCAGTGTGTTTCCTATTGCCGGTTTGAAGTTCCTGCAGTTTTCACTGTAAAACCGAGTTGCAGCTAGTACCTCCCCATATATATGTATGGATTGGAGTTTGGAATTGAAAAGAAACTTTGTGTTCCCAACAAGCTAGGTGAAGGACGGCTTTCACACACACTTATCTCTCAGAACTGAGCATGTGGAGAGACGTTCGTTCATCTAGCACAAAGGGAACGTGTTGCAGGAGAAACTTTTACTCTGGTTTCTCAGTCTGTTTCCTAGTGCTGGTTTGAGGTTTCTGCAGTTTTCACTGTAAAACCGAGGTGGAGCTAGTACCTCCCCATCTATATGTATGGAGTGGAGTTTGCAACTGAAAAGAAACTTTGTGTTCCGAACATGCTAGGTGAAGGACGGCTTTCACACACACTTATCTCTCAGAACTGAGCATGTGGAGAGACGTTCGTTCATCTAGCACAAAGGGAACGTGTGGCAGGAGAAAATTTTACTCTGGTTTCTCAGTCTTTTTCCTAGTGCCGGTTTGAATATCCTGCAGTTTTCACTGTAAAACCGAGTTGGAGCTAGTACCTTCCCATATATATGTATGGAGTGGAGTTTGCAACTGAAAAGAAACTTTGTGTTCCCAACAAGCTAGGTGAAGGACGGCTTTCACACACACTTATCTCTCAGAACTGAGCATATGGAGAGACGTTCGTTCATCTAGCACAAAGGGAACGGGTTTCAGGAGAAACTTTTACTCTGGTTTCTCAGTCTGTTTCCTTGTGCCGGATTGAGGTTCCTGCAGTTTTCACTGTAAAACCGAGGTGGAGCTAGTACCTTCCAATATATATGTATGGAGTGGAGTTTGCAACTGAAAAGAAACTTTGTGTTCCCAACAAGCTAGGTGAAGGACGGCTTTCACACACACTTATCCCTCAGAACTGAGCATGTGGAGAGACGTTCGTTCATCTAGCACAAAAGGAACGTGTTGCAGGAGAAACTTTTACCCTGGTTTATCAGTCTCTTTCCTAGTGCCGGTTTGAAGTTCCTGCAGTATTCACTGTAAAACCGAATTGCAGCTAGTACTTCCCCATATATATATATATGGAGTGGAGTTTGCAACTGAAAAGAAACTTTGTGTTCCCAACAAGCTAGGTGAAGGACGGCTTTCACACACACACATCTCTCACAACTGAGCATGTGGAGAGACGTTCGTTCACCTAGCACAATGGGAACGGGTTGAAGGAGAAACTTTTACTCTGGTTTCTCAGTCTGTTTCCTAGTGCCGGTTTGAGGTTCCTCCAATTTTCACTGTAAAACCGAGGTGGAGCTAGTACCTCCCCATATATATGTATGGAGTGGAGTTTGCAACTGAAAAGAAACTTTGTGTTCCCAACAAGCTAGGTGAAGGACGGCTTTCACACACACTTATCTCTCAGAACTGAGCATGTGGAGAGATGTTCGTTCATCTAGCACAAAGGGAACGGGTTGCAGGAGAAACTTTTACTCTGTTTTCTCAGTCTGTTTCCTAGTGCCGGTTTGAAGTTCCTGCAGTTTTCACTGTAAAACAGAGTTGGAGCTAGTACCTCCCCATATATATATATGGAGTGGAGTTTGCAACTGAAAAGAAACTTTGTTTTCCCAACAAGCTAGATGAAGGACGGCTTTCACACACAATTATCTCTCAGAACTGAGCATGTGGAGAGACGTTCGTTCATCTAGCACAAAGGGAACGGGTTGTAGGAGAAACTTTTACTCTGGTTTCTCAGTCTGTTTCCTAGTGCCGGTTTGAAGTTCCTGCAGTTTTCACTGTAAAACCGAGTTGGAGCTAGTACCTCCCCATATATATGTATGGAGTGGAGTTTGCAACTGAAAAGAAACTTTGTGTTCCCAACAAGCTAGGTAAAGGACGGCTTTCACACACACTTATCTCTCAGAACTGAGCATGTGGAGAGACGTTCGTTTATCTAGCACAAAGGGAACAGGTTGCAGGAGAAACTTTTACTCTGGTTTCTCAGTCTGTTTCCTAGTGCCGGTTTGAAGTTCCAGCAATTTTCACTGTAAAATCGAGTTGCAGCTAGTACCTCCCCATATATATGTATGGAGTGGAGTTTGCAAATGAAAAGAAACTTTATGTTCTGAAAAAGCTAGGTGAAGTACGGCTTTCACACACACACATCTCTCAGAACTGAGCATGTGGAGAGACGTTCGTTCATCTACCACAAAGGGAACAGGTTGCAGGAGAAACTTTTACTCTGGTTTCTCAGTCTGTTTCCAAGTGCCGGTTTGAAGTTCCTGCAGTTTTCACTGTAAAACCGTGTTGGAGCTAGGACCTCCCCATATATATGTATGGAGTGGAGTTTGCAACTGAAAAGAAACTTTGTGTTCCCAACAAGCTAGGTAAAGGACGGCTTACACACACACATTTCTCTCAGAACTGAGTATGTGGAGAGACGTTCGTTCATCTGCACAAAGGGAACGGGTTGCCGGGGAAACTTTTACTCTGCTTTCTCAGTCTGTTTCCTAGTGCCGGTTTGATGTTCCAACAATTTTCACTGTAAAACCGAGTTGCAGCTAGTACCTCCCCATATATATGTATGGAGTGGAGTTTGCAAATGAAAAGAAACTTTATGTTCCCAAAAAGCTAGGTGAAGGACGGCTTTCACACACACACATCTCTCAGAACTGAGCATGTGGAGAGACGTTCGTTCAACTAGCACAAAGGGAACTGGTTGCAGGAGAAACTTTTACTCTGGTTTCTCAGTCTGTTTCCTAGTGCCGGTTTGAAGTTCCTGCAGTTTTCACTGTAAAACCTGGTTGGTGCTAGTACCTCCCCATATATATGTATGGATTTGAGTTTGCAACTGAAAAGAAACTTTGTGTTCCCAACAAGCTAGGTGAAGGACGGCTTTCACACACACTTATCTCTCAGAACTGAGCATGTGGAGAGACGTTCGTTCATCTAGCACAAGGGGAACGGGTTGCAGGAGAAACTTTTACTGTGGTTTCTCAGTCTGTTTCCTAGTGCCGGTATGAAGTTCCTGCAGTTATCACTGTAAAACCGATTTGGAGCTAGTACCTCCCCATATATATGTATGGAGTGGAGTTGGCAACTGAAAAGAAACTTTGTGTTCCCAACAAGCTAGTTGAAGGACGGCTTTCACACACACTTATCTCTCAGAAATGAGCATGTGGAGAGACTTTCGTTCATCTAGCACAAATGGAATGGGTTGCAGGAGAAACTTTTAGTCTGGTTTCTCAGTCTGTTTCCTAGTGCCGGTTGGAAGTTCCTGCAGTTTTCACTGTAAAACCGAGTTGGAGCTAGTACCTCCCCATATATATGTATGGAGTGGAGTTTGCAACTGAAAAGAAACTTTGTGTTCCCAACAAGCTAGGTGAAGGACGGCTTTCACACACACTTATCTCTCAGAACTGAGCATGTGGAGAGACGTTCGTTCATCTAGCACATAGGAAACGGGTTGCAGGAGAAACTTTTACTGTGGTTTCTCAGTCTGTTTCCTAGTGCCTGTTTGAAGTTCCTGCAGTTTTCACTGTAAAACAGAGTTGGAGCTTGTACCTCCCCATATATGTATGGAGTGGAGTTTGCAACTGAAAAGAAACTTTGTGTTCCCAACAAGCTAGGTGAAGGACGGCTTTCACACACACTTATCTCTCAGAACTGAGCATGTGGAGAGACGTTCGTTCATCTAGCACAAAGGGAACGGGTTGCATTAGAAACTTTTAGTCTGGTTTCCCAGTCTGTTTCCTAGTGCCGGTTTGAAGTTCCTGCAGTTTTCACTGTAAACCCGAGTTGGAGCTAGTACCTCCCCATATATATGTATGGAGTGAAGTTTGCAACTGAAAAGAAACTTTGTGTTCCCAACAAGCTAGGTGAAGGACGGCTTTCACACACACTTATCTCTCAGAACTGAGCATGTGGAGAGACGTTCGTTCATCTAGCACAAAGGGAACGGGTTGCAGCAGAAACTTTTACTGTGGTTTCTCAGTCTGTTTCCTAGTGCCGGTTTGAAGTTCCTGCAGTTTACACTGTAAAACAGAGTTGGAGCTAGTACCTCCCCATATATATGTATGGAGTGGAGTTTGCAACTGAAAAGAAACTTTGTGTTCCCAACAAGCTAGGTGAAGGACGGCTTTCACACACAGTTATCTCTCAGAACTGAGCATGTGGAGAGACGTTCGTTCATCTAGCACAAAGGGAACGGGTTGCAGGAGAAACTTTTACTCTGGTTTCTCAGTCTGTTTCCTAGTGCCGGTTTGAAGATCTTGCAGTTTTCACTGTAAAACCGAGTTGGAGCTAGTACCTCCCCATATATATGTATGGACTGGAGTTTGCAACTGAAAAGAAACTTTGTGTTCCCAACAAGCTAGGTGAAGGACGGCTTTCACACACACTTATCTCTCAGAACTGAGCATGTGGAGAGACGTTCGTTCATCTAGCACATAGGAAACGGGTTGCAGGGGAAACTTTTACTGTGGTTTCTCAGTATGTTTCCTAGTGCCGGTATGAAGTTCCTGCAGTTTTCACTGTAAAACCGAGTTGGAGCTAGTACCTCCCCATATATATGTATGGAGTGGAGTTTGCAACTGAAAAGAAACTTTGTGTTCCCAACAAGCTAGGTGAAGGACGGCTTTCACACACACTTATCTCTCAGTACTGAGCATGTGGAGAGACGTTCGTTCATCTAGCACATAGGAAACGAGTTGCAGGATAAACTTTTACTGTGGTTTCTCAGTCTGTTTCCTAGTGCCGGTTTGAAGTTCCTGCAGTTTTCACAGTAAAACAGAGTTGGAGCTTGTACCTCCCCATATATTTATGGAGTGGAGTTTGCAACTGAAAAGAAACTTTGTGTTCCCAACAAGCTAGGTGAAGAACGGCTTTCACACACACTTATCTCTCAGAACTGAGCATGTGGAGAGACGTTCGTTCATCTAGCACAAGGGGAACGGGTTGCAGGAGAAACTTTTACTCTGGTTTCTCAGTCTTTTACCTAGTGCTGGTTTGAAGTTCCTGCAGTTTTCACTGTAAAACCGAGTTGGAGCTAGTACCTCCCCATATATATGTATGGAGTGGAGTTTGCAAGTGAAAAGAAACTTTGTGTTCCCAACAAGCTAGGTGAAGGACGGCTTTCACACACACTTATCTCTCAGAACTGAGCATGTGGAGAGACGTTCGTTCATCTAGCACAAGGGGAACGGGTTGCAGGAGAAACTTTTAGTCTGGTTTCTCAGTCTGTTTCCTAGTGCCGGTTTGAAGTTCCTGCAGTTTTCACTGTAAAACCGAGTTGGAGCTAGTACCACCCCATATATATGTATGGAGTGGAGTTTGCAACTGAAAAGAAACTTTGTGTTCCCAACAAGCTAGGTGAAGGACGGCTTTCACACACACTTATCCCTCAGAAATTAGCATGTGGATAGTCGTTTGTTCATCTAGCACAAAGGGAACGGGTTGCAGCAGAAACTTTTACTGTGGTTTCTCAGTCTCTTTCCTAGTGCCGGTTTGAAGTTCCTGCAGTTTACACTGTAAAACAGAGTTGGAGCTAGTACCTCCCCATATATATGTATGGAGTGGAGTTTGCAACTGAAAAGAAACTTTGTGTTCCCAACAAGCTAGGTGAAGGACGGCTTTCACACACACTTATCTCTCAGAACTGAGCATGTGGAGAGACTTTCGTTCATCTAGCACATAGGAAACGAGTTGCAGGAGAAACTTTTACTGTGGTTTCTCAGTCTGTTTCCTAGTGCCGGTTTGAAGTTCCTGCAGTTTTCACTGTAAAACAGAGTTGGAGCTTGTACCTCCCCATATATGTATGGAGTGGAGTTTGCAAATGAAAAGAAACTTTGTGTTCCCAACAAGCTAGGTGAAGGACGGCTTTCACACACACTTATCTCTCAGAACTGAGCATGTGGAGAGACGTTCGTTCATCTAGCACAAGGGGAACGGGTTGCAGGAGAAACTTTTACTCTGGTTTCTCAGTCTGTTTCCTAGTGCTGGTTTGAAGTTCCTGCAGTTTTCACTGTAAAACCGAGTTGGAGCTAGTACCTCCCCATATATTTGTATGGAGTGGTGTTTGCAACTGAAAAGAAACTTTGTGTTCCCAACAAGCTAGGTGAAGGACGGCTTTCACACACACTTATCTCTCAGAACTGAGCATGTGGAGAGACGTTCTTTCATTTAGCACAAGGGGAACGGGTTGCAGGAGAAACTTTTACTGTGGTTTCTCAGTCTGTTTCCTAGTGCCGGTATGAAGTTCCTGCAGTTTTCACTGTAAAACCGAGTTGGAGCTAGTACCTCCCCATATATATGTATGGAGTGGAGTTTGCAAGAGAAAAGAAACTTTGTGTTCCCAACAAGCTAGGTGAAGGACGGCTTTCACACACACTTATCTCTCAGAACTGAGCATGTGGAGAGACGTTCGTTCATCTAGCACAAGGGGAATGGGTTGGAAGAGAAACTTTTAGTCTGGTTTCTCAGTCTGTTTCCTAGTGCCGGTTTGAAGTTCCTGCAGTTTTCACTGTAAAACCGAGTTGGAGCTAGTACCTTCCCATATATATGTATGGAGTGGATTTTGCAACTGAAAAGAAACTTTGTGTTCCCAACAAGCTAGGTGAAGGACGGCTTTCACACACACTTATCCCTCAGAAATTAGCATGTGGATAGACGTTTCTTCATCTAGCACAAAGGGAACGGGTTGCAGCAGAAACTTTTACTGTGGATTCTCAGTCTGTTTCCTAGTGCCGGTTTGAATTTCCTGCAGTTTTCACTGTAAAACAGATTTGGAGCTAGTACCTCCCCATATATATGTATGGAGTGGAGTTTGCAACTGAAAAGAATCTTTGTGTTCCCAACAAGCTAGGTGAAGGACGGCTTTCACACACACTTATCTCTCAGAACTGAGCATGTGTAGAGACGTTTGTTCATCTAGCACAAAGGGAACGGGTTGCATGAGAAACTTTTACTCTGGTTTCTCAGTCTGTTTCCTAGTGCCGGTTTGAAGATCTTGCAGTTTTCACTGTAAAACCGAGTTGGAGCTAGTACCTCCCCATATATATGTATGGAGTGGGGTTTGCAACTGAAAAGAAAATTTGTGTTCCCAACAAGCAAGGTGAAGGCGGCTTTCACACACACTTATCTCTCAGAACTGAGCATGTGGAGAGACGTTCGTTCATCTAACACAAAGGGAACGGGTTGCAGGAGAAACTATACTGTGGTTTCTCAGTCTGTTTCCTAGTGCCGGTTTGAAGTTCCTGCAGTTTTCACGGTAAACCCGAGTTGGGGCTAGTACCTCACCATATATATGTATGGAGTGGATTTTGCAACTGAAAGGAAACTGTGTTCCCAACAAGCTAGGTGAAGGACGGCTTTAACACACAGTTATCTCTCAGAACTGAGCATGTGGAGAGACGTTCGTTCATCTAGAACAAAGGGAACGGGTTGCAGGAGAAACTTTTACTGTGGTTTCTCAGTCTGTTTCCTAGTGCCGGTTTGAAGTTCCTGCAGTTTTCACTGTAAAATCGAGTTGGAGCTTGTACCTCCCAATATATATGTATGGAGTGGAGTTTGCAACTGAAAAGAAATTTTGTGTTCCCAAAAAGCTAGGTGAAGAACGGCTTTCACACACACTTATCTCTCCGAACTGAGCATGTGGAGAGACGTTCGTTCATCTAGCACAAATGGAACGGATTGCAGTAGAAACTTTTACTCTGGTTTCTCAGTCTGTTTCCTAGTGCCGGTTTGAATTTCCTGCAGTTTTCACTGTAAAACCGTGTTGGAGCTAGTACCTCCCCATATATATGTATGGAGTGGAGTTTGCAACTGAAAAGAAACTTTGTGTTCCCAACAAGCTAGTTGAAGGACGGCTTTCACACACACTTATCTCTCAGAACTGAGCATGTGGAGAGACGTTCGTTCATCTAGCACAAAGGGAACGGGTTGCAGGAGAAACTTTTAGTCTGGTTTCTCAGTCTGTTTCCTAGTGCCGGTTTGAAGTTCCTGCAGTTTTCACTGTAAAACCGAGTTGGAGCTAGTACCTCCCCATATATATGTATGGAGTGGAGTTTGCAACTGAAAAGAAACTTTGTGTTCCCAACAAGCTAGGTGAAGGACGGCTTTCACACACACTTATCTGTCAGAACTTAGCATGTGGAGAGACGTTTGTTCATCTAGCACAAAGGGAACGGGTTGCAGCAGAAACTTTTACTCTGGTTTCTCAGTCTGTTTCCTAGTGCCGGTTTGAAGATCTTGCAGTTTTCACTGTAAAACCGATTTGGAGCTAGTACCTCCCCATATATATGTATGGAGTGGAGTTTGCAACTGAAAAGAAACTTTGTGTTCCCAACAAGCTAGGTGAAGGACGG
Source organism: Camelus dromedarius (assembly GCF_036321535.1). NCBI lineage: Eukaryota > Metazoa > Chordata > Mammalia > Artiodactyla > Camelidae > Camelus > Camelus dromedarius. The sequence goes on along the minus strand of NW_026989819.1, from coordinate 2,224,461 downwards.
CTTTAACACACAGTTATCTCTCAGAACTGAGCATGTGGAGAGACGTTCGTTCATCTAGCACAAAGGGAACGGGTTGCAGGAGAAACTTTTACTGTGGTTTCTCAGTTTTTTCCTAGTGCCGGTTTGAAGTTCCTGCAGTTTTCACTGTAAAATCGAGTTGGAACTAGTACCTCCCCATATATATGTATGGAGAGGAGTTTGCAACTGAAAAGAAATTTTGTGTTCCCAAAAAGCTAGGTGAAGAACGGCTTTCACAAACAATTATCTCTCCGAACTGAGCATGTGGAGAGACTTTCGTTCATCTAGCACAAAGGGAACGGGTTGCAGGAGAAAATTTTACTGTGGTTTCTCAGTCTGTTTCCTAGTGCCGGTTTGAAGTTCCTGCAGTTTTCACTGTAAAACCGAGTTGGAGCTTGTACCTCCCCATATATATGTATGGAGTGGAGTTTGCAACTGAAAAGAAACTTTGTGTTCCCAACAAGCTAGGTGAATGACGGCTTTCAAAAACACATATCTCTCAGAACTTAGCATGTGGAGAGACGTTCTTTCATCTAGCAAAAATGGATTGGGTTGCATTAGAAACTTTTACTGTGGTTTCTCGGGCTGTTTCCTAGTGCCGGTTTGAAGTTCTTGCAGTTTTCACTGTAAAATCGAGTTGGAGCTAGTACCTCCCCATATATATGTATGGAGTGGAGTTTGCAACTGAAAAGAAACTTTGTGTTCCCAACAAGCTATGTGATGCACAGCTTTCACACACACTTATCTCTCAGAACTGAGCATGTGGAGAGACGTTCGTTCATCTAGCACAACGGGAACGGGTTGCAGGAGAAACTTTACTATGGTTTCTCAGTCTGTTTCCTAGTGCCGGTTTGAAGTTCCTGCAGTTTTCACTGTAAAATCGAGTTGGAGCTAGTACCTCCCCATATATATGTATGGAGTGGAGTTTGCAACTGAAAAGAAACTTTGTGTTCCCAACAAGCTATGTGATGGACAGCTTTCACACACACTTATCTCTCAGAACTGAGCATGTGGAGAGACGTTCGTTCATCTAGCACAACGGGAACGGGTTGCAGGTGAAACTTTACTATGGTTTCTCAGTCTGATTCCTAGTGCCGGTTTGAAGTTCCTGCAGTTTTCACTGTAAAACCTGGTTTGAGCTAGTACCTCCCCATATATATGTATGGAGTGGAGATTGCAACTGAAAAGAAACTTTGTGTTCCCAACAAGCTAGGTGAAGGACGGCTTTCACACACACATATCTCTCAGAACTGAGCATGTGGAGAGACGTTCGTTCATCTAGCAGAAAGGGAACGGGTTGCAGGAGAATCTTTTACTCTGGTTTCTCAGTCTGTTTCCTAGTGCCGGTTTGAAGTTCCAGCAATTTTCACTGTAAAACCTGGTTGGAGCTTGTACCTCCCCATATATATGTATGGAGTGGAGTTTGCAACTGGAAAGAAACTTTGTGTTCCCAACAAGCTAGGTGAAGGACGGCTTTCACACACACTTATCTCTCAGAACTGAGCATGTGGAGAGACGTTCGTTCATCTAGCACAACGGGAACGGGTTGCAGGAGAAACTTTTACTCTGGTTTCTCAGTCTGTTTCCTAGTGCCGGTTTGAAGTTCCTGCAGTTTTCACTGTAAAATCGAGTTGGAGCTAGTACCTCCCCATATATATGTATGGAGAGGAGTTTGCAACTGAAAAGAAATTTTGTGTTTCCAAAAAGCTAGGTGAAGAACGGCTTTCACAAACAATTATCTCTCCGAACTGAGCATGTGGAGAGACTTTCGTTCATCTAGCACAAAGGGAACGGGTTGCAGGAGAAACTTTTACTGTGGTTTCTCAGTCTGTTTCCTAGTGCCGGTTTGAAGTTCCTGCAGTTTTCACTGTAAAACCGAGTTGGAGCTTGTACCTCCCCATATATATGTATGGAGTGGAGTTTGCAACTGAAAAGAAACTTTGTGTTCCCAACAAGCTAGGTGAATGACGGCTTTCAAAAACACATATCTCTCAGAACTTAGCATGTGGAGAGACGTTCTTTCATCTAGCACAAATGGATTGGGTTGCATTAGAAACTTTTACTGTGGTTTCTCGGGCTGTTTCCTAGTGCCGGTTTGAAGTTCTTGCAGTTTTCACTGTAAAACCGAGTTGGAGCTAGTACCTCCCCATATATATGTATGGAGTGGAGTTTGCAACTGAAAAGAAACTTTGTGTTCCCAACAAGCTAGGTGATGGACAGCTTTCACACACACTTATCTCTCAGAACTGAGCATGTGGAGAGACGTTCGTTCATCTAGCACAACGGGAACGGGTTGCAGGAGAAACTTTTCTATGGTTTCTCAGTCTGTTTCCTAGTGCCGGTTTGAATTTCCTGCAGTTTTCACTGTAAAACCTGGTTGGAGCTAGTACCTCCCCATATATATGTATGGAGTGGAGATTGCAACTGAAAAGAAACTTTGTGTTCCCAACAAGCTAGGTGAAGGACGGCTTTCACACACACATATCTCTCAGAACTGAGCATGTGGAGAGACGTTCGTTCATCTAGCAGAAAGGGAACGGGTTGCAGGAGAATCTTTTACTCTGGTTTCTCAGTCTGTTTCCTAGTGCCGGTTTGAAGTTCCAGCAATTTTCACTGTAAAACGTGGTTGGAGCTTGTACCTCCCCATATATATGTATGGAGTGGAGTTTGCAACTGGAAAGAAACTTTGTGTTCCCAACAAGCTAGGTGAAGGACGGCTTTCACACACACATATCTCTCAGAACTGAGCATGTGGAGAGACGTTCGTTCATCTAGCAGAAAGGGAACGGGTTGCAGGAGAAACTTTTACTCTGGTTTCTCAGTCTGTTTCTTAGTGCCGGTTTGAAGTTCCAGCAATTTTCAGTGTAAAACCGAGTTGCAGCTAGTACCTCCACATATATATGTATGGAGTGGAGTTTGCAAATGAAAAGAAACTTTGTGTTCCCAACAAGCTAGGATAAGGATGGCTTTCACGAACACTTATCTCTCAGAAATTAGCATGTGGAGAGACGTTCTTTCATCTAGCACAAATGGATTGGTTTGCATTAGAAACTTTTACTGAGGTTTCTCAGTCTGTTTCCTAGTGCCGGTATGAAGTTCCTGCAGTTTTCACTGTAAAACCGAGTTGGAGCTAGTACCTCCCCATATATATGTATGGAGTGGAGTTTGCAAGAGAAAAGAAACTTTGTGTTCCCAACAAGCTAGGTGAAGGACGGCTTTCACACACACTTATCTCTCAGAACTGAGCATGTGGAGAGACGTTCGTTCATCTAGCACAAGGGGAATGGGTTGGAAGAGAAAGTTTTAGTCTGGTTTCTCAGTCTGTTTCCTAGTGCCTGTTTGAAGTTCCTGCAGTTTTCACTGTAAAACCGAGTTGGAGCTAGTACCTCCCCATATATATGTATGGAGTGGAGTTTGCAACTGAAAAGAAACTTTGTGTTCCCAACAAGCTAGGTGAAGGACGGCTTTCACACACACTTATCCCTCAGAAATTAGCATGTGGATAGACGTTTGTTCATCTAGCACAAAGGGAACGGGTTGCAGCAGAAACTTTTACTGTGGTTTCTCAGTCTGTTTCCTAGTGCCGGTTTGAATTTCCTGCAGTTTTCACTGTAAAACAGAGTTGGAGCTAGTACCTCCCCATATATATGTATGGAGTGGAGTTTGCAACTGAAAAGAAACTTGTGTTCCCAACAAGCTAGGTGAAGGACGGCTTTCACACACACTTATCTCTCAGAACTGAGCATGTGTAGAGACGTTTGTTCATCTAGCACAAAGGGAACGGGTTGCAGGAGAAACTTTTACTCTGGTTTCTCAGTCTGTTTCCTAGTGCCGGTTTGAAGATCTTGCAGTTTTCACTGTATACCGAGTTGGAGCTAGTACCTCCCCATATATATGTATGGAGTGGGGTTTTCAACTGAAAAGAAACATTGTGTTCCCAACAAGCAAGGTGAAGGCGGCTTTCACACACACTTATCTCTCAGAACTGAGCATGTGGAGAGACGTTCGTTCATCTAACACAAAGGGAACGGGTTGCAGGAGAAACTATACTGTGGTTTCTCAGTCTGTTTCCTAGTGCCGGTTTGAAGTTCCTACAGTTTTCACGGTAAACCCGAGTTGGAGCTAGTACCTCACCATATATATGTATGGAGTGGATTTTGCAACTGAAAGGAAACTGTGTTCCCAACAAGCTAGGTGAAGGACGGCTTTAACACACAGTTATCTGTCAGAAATGAGCATGTGGAGAGACGTTCGTTCATCTAGAACAAAGGGAACGGGTTGCAGGAGAAACTTTTACTGTGGTTTCTCAGTCTGTTTCCTAGTGCCGGTTTGAAGTTCCTGCAGTTTTCACTGTAAAATCGAGTTGGAGCTTGTACCTCCCCATATATATGTATGGAGTGGAGTTTGCAACTGAAAAGAAATTTTGTGTTCCCAAAAAGCTAGGTGAAGAACGGCTTTCACACACACTTATCTCTCCGAACTGAGCATGTGGAGAGACGTTCGTTCATCTAGCACAAATGGAACGGATTGCAGTAGAAACTTTTACTCTGGTTTCTCAGTCTGTTTCCTAGTGCCGGTTTGAAGTTCCTGCAGTTTTCACTGTAAAACCGAGTTGGAGCTAGTACCTCCCCATATATATGTATGGAGTGGAGTTTGCAACTGAAAAGAAACTTTGTGTTCCCAACAAGCTAGGTGAAGGACGGCTTTCACACACACTTATCTCTCAGAACTGAGCATGTGGAGAGACGTTCGTTCATCTAGCACAAAGGGAACGGGTTGCAGGAGAAACTTTTAGTCTGGTTTCTCAGTCTGTTCCTAGTGCCGGTTTGAAGTTCCTGCAGTTTTCACTGTAAAACCGAGTTGGAGCTAGTACCTCCCCATATATATGTATGGAGTGGAGTTTGCAACTGAAAAGAAACTTTGTGTTCCCAACAAGCTAGATGAAGGACGGCTTTCACACACACTTATCTCTCAGAACTTAGGATGTGGAGAGACGTTTGTTCATCTAGCACAAACGGAACGGGTTGCAGCAGAAACTTTTACTGTGGTTTCTCAGTCTGTTTCCTAGTGCCGGTTTGAAGTTCCTGCAGTTTTCACTGTAAAACAGAGTTGGAGCTAGTACCTCCCCATATATATGTATGGAGTGGAGTTTGCAACTGAAAAGAAACTTTGTGATCCCAACAAGCTAGGTGAAGGACGGCTTTCACACACACTTATCTCTCAGAACTGAGCATGTGGAGAGACGTTCGTTCATCTAGCACAAAGGGAACGGGTTGCAGGAGAAACTTTTACTCTGGCTTCTCAGTCTGTTTCCTAGTGCCGGTTTGAAGATCTTGCAGTTTTCACTGTAAAACCGAGTTGGAGATAGTACCTCCCCATATATATGTATGGAGTGGAGTTTGCAACTGAAAAGAAACTTTGTGTTCCCAACAAGCTAGGTGAAGGACGGCTTTCACACACACTTATCTCTCAGAACTGAGCATGTGGAGAGACGTTCGTTCATCTAACACAAAGGGAACGGGTTGCAGGAGAAACTATACTGTGGTTTCTCAGTCTGTTTCCTAGTGCCGGTTTGAAGTTCCTGCATTTTTCACGGTAAACCAGAGTTGGATCTAGTACCTCACCATATATATGTATGGAGTGGTGTTTGCAACTGAAAGGAAACTGTGTTCCCAACAAGCTAGGTGAAGGACGGCTTTAACACACAGTTATCTCTCAGAACTGAGCATGTGGAGAGACGTTCGTTCATCTAGCACAAAGGGAACGGTTTGCAGGAGAAACTTTTACTGTGGTTTCTCAGTTTTTTCCTAGTGCCGGTTTGAATTTCCTGCAATTTTCACTGTAAAATCGAGTTGGAGCTAGTACCTCCCCATATATATGTATGGAGTGGAGTTTGCAACTGAAAAGAAATTTTGTGTTCCCAAAAAGCTAGGTGAAGAACGGCTTTCACAAAACAATTATCTCTCCGAACTGAGCATGTGGAGAGACTTTCGTTCATCTAGCACAAAGGGAACGGGTTGCAGGAGAAACTTTTACTGTGGTTTCTCAGTCTGTTTCCTTGTGCCGGTTTGAAGTTCCTGCAGGTTTCACTGTAAAACAGAGTTGGAGCTTGTACCTCCCCATATATATGTATGGAGTGGAGTTTGCAACTGAAAAGAAACTTTGTGTTCCCAACAAGCTAGGTGAATGACGGCTTTCAAAAACACTTATCTCTCAGAAATTAGCATGTGGAGAGACGTTCTTTCATCTAGCACAAATGGATTGGGTTGGATTAGAAACTTTTACTGTGGTTTCTCAGTCTGTTTCCTAGTGCCGGTTTGAAGTTCCTGCAGTTTTCACTGTAAAATCGAGTTGGAGCTAGTACCTCCCCATATATATGTATGGAGAGGAGTTTGCAACTGAAAAGAAATTTTGTGTTCCCAAAAAGCTAGGTGAAGAACGGCTTTCACAAACAATTATCTCTCCGAACTGAGCATGTGGAGAGACTTTCGTTCATCTAGCACAAAGGGAACGGGTTGCAGGAGAAACTTTTACTGTGGTTTCTCAGTCTGTTTCCTAGTGCCGGTTTGAAGTTCCTGCAGTTTTCACTGTAAAACCGAGTTGGAGCTTGTACCTCCCCATATATATGTATGGAGTGGAGTTTGCAACTGAAAAGAAACTTTGTGTTCCCAACAAGCTAGGTGAATGACGGCTTTCAAAAACACATATCTCTCAGAACTTAGCATGTGGAGAGACGTTCTTTCATCTAGCACAAATGGATTGGGTTGCATTAGAAACTTTTACTGTGGTTTCTCGGGCTGTTTCCTAGTGCCGGTTTGAAGTTCTTGCAGTTTTCACTGTAAAACCGAGTTGGAGCTAGTACCTCCCCATATATATGTATGGAGTGGAGTTTGCAACTGAAAAGAAACTTTGTGTTCCCAACAAGCTAGGTGATGGACAGCTTTCACACACACTTATCTCTCAGAACTGAGCATGTGGAGAGACGTTCGTTCATCTAGCACAACGGGAACGGATTGCAGGAGAAACTTTACTATGGTTTCTCAGTCTGTTTCCTAGTGCCGGTTTGAAGTTCCTGCAGTTTTCACTGTAAAACCTGGTTGGAGCTAGTACTTCCCCATATATATGTATGGAGTGGAGATTGCAACTGAAAAGAAACTTTGTGTTTCCAACAAGCTAGGTGAAGGACGGCTTTCACACACACATATCTCTCAGAACTGAGCATGTGGAGAGACGTTCGTTCATCTAGCAGAAAGGGAACGGGTTGCAGGAGAATCTTTTACTCTGGTTTCTCAGTCTGTTTCCTAGTGCCGGTTTGAAGTTCCAGCAATTTTCACTGTAAAACCTGGTTGGAGCTTGTACCTCCCCATATATATGTATGGAGTGGAGTTTGCAACTGGAAAGAAACTTTGTGTTCCCAACAAGCTAGGTGAAGGACGGCTTTCACACACACATATCTCTCAGAACTGAGCATGTGGAGAGACGTTCGTTCATCTAGCAGAAAGGGAACGGGTTGCAGGAGAAACTTTTACTCTGGTTTCTCAGTCTGTTTCTTAGTGCCGGTTTGAAGTTCCAGCAATTTTCAGTGTAAAACCGAGTTGCAGCTAGTACCTCCACATATATATGTATGGAGTGGAGTTTGCAAATGAAAAGAAACTTTGTGTTCCCAACAAGCTAGGATAAGGACGGCTTTCACGAACACTTATCTCTCAGAAATTAGCATGTGGAGAGACGTTCTTTCATCTAGCACAAATGGATTGGTTTGCATTAGAAACTTTTACTGTGGTTTCTCAGTCTGTTTCCTAGTGCCGGTATGAAGTCCCTGCAGTTTTCACTATAAAACCGAGTTGGAGCTTGTACCTCCCCATATATATGTATGGAGTGGAGTTTGCAAGAGAAAAGAAACTTTGTGTTCCCAACAAGCTAGGTGAAGGACGGCTTTCACACACACTTATCTCTCAGAACTGAGCATGTGGAGAGACGTTCGTTCATCTAGCACAAGGGGAATGGGTTGGAAGAGAAAGTTTTAGTCTGGTTTCTCAGTCTTTTTCCTAGTGCCGTTTTGAAGTTCCTGCAGTTTTCACTGTAAAACCGATTTGCAGCTAGTACCTCCCCATATATATGTATGGAGTGGAGTTTGCAACTGAAAAGAAACTTTGTGTTCCCAACAAGCTAGGTGAAGGACGGCTTTCACACACAATTATCCCTCAGAAATTAGCATGTGGATAGACGTTTGTTCATCTAGCACAAAGGGAACGGTTTGCAGCAGAAACTTTTACTGTGGTTTCTCAGTCTGTTTCCTAGTGCCGGTTTGAAGTTCCTACAGTTTTCACGGTAAACCCGAGTTGGAGCTAGTACCTCACCATATATATGTATGGAGTGGATTTTGCAACTGAAAGGAAACTGTGTTCCCAACAAGCTAGGTGAAGGACGGCTTTAACACACAGTTATCTCTCAGAACTGAGCATGTGGAGAGACGTTCGTTCATCTAGAACAAAGGGAACGGGTTGCAGGAGAAACTTTTACTGTGGTTTCTCAGTCTGTTTCCTAGTGCCGGTTTGATGTTCCTGCAGTTTTCACTGTAAAATCGAGTTGGAGCTTGTACCACCCCATATATATGTATGGAGTGGAGTTTTCAACTGAAAAGAAATTTTGTGTTCCCAAAAAGCTAGGTGAAGAACGGCTTTCACACACACTTATCTCTCCGAACTGAGCATGTGGAGAGACGTTCGTTCATCTAGCACAAATGGAACGGATTGCAGTAGAAACTTTTTCTCTGGTTTCTCAGTCTGTTTCCTAGTGCCGGTTTGAAGTTCCTGCAGTTTTCACTGTAAAACCGAGTTGGAGCTAGTACCTCCCCATATATATGTATGTAGTGGAGTTTGCAACTGAAAAGAAACTTTGTGTTCCCAACAAGCTAGGTGAAGGACGGCTTTCACACACACTTATCTCTCAGAACTGAGCATGTGGAGAGACGTTCGTTCATCTAGCACAAAGGGAACGGGTTGCAGGAGAAACTTTTAGTCTGGTTTCTCAGTCTGTTTCCTAGTGCCTGTTTGAAGTTCCTGCAGTTTTCACTGTAAAACCGAGTTGGAGCTAGTACCTCCCCATATATATGTATGGAGTGGAGTTTGCAACTGAAAAGAAACTTTGTGTTCCCAACAAGCTAGGTGAAGGACGGCTTTCACACACACTTATCTCTCAGAACTTAGCATGTGGAGAGACGTTTGTTCATCTAGCACAAACGGAACGGGTTGCAGCAGAAACTTTTACTGTGGTTTCTCAGTCTGTTTCCTAGTGCCGGTTTGAAGTTCCTGCAGTTTTCACTGTAAAACAGAGTTGGATCTAGTACCTCACCATATATATGTATGGAGTGGAGTTTGCAACTGAAAGGAAACTGTGTTCCCAACAAGCTAGGTGAAGGACGGCTTTAACACACAGTTATCTCTCAGAACTGAGCATGTGGAGAGACGTTCGTTCATCTAGCACAAAGGGAACGGGTTGCAGGAGAAACTTTTACTGTGGTTTCTCAGTTTTTTCCTAGTGCCGGTTTGAAGTTCCTGCAGTTTTCACTGTAAAATCGAGTTGGAGCTAGTACCTCCCCATATATATGTATGGAGTGGAGTTTGCAACTGAAAAGAAATTTTGTGTTCCCAAAAAGCTAGGTGAAGAACGGCTTTCACAAAACAATTAACTCTCCGAACTGAGCATGTGGAGAGACTTTCGTTCATCTAGCACAAAGGGAACGGGTTGCAGGAGAAACTTTTACTGTGGTTTCTCAGTCTGTTTCCTTGTGCCGGTTTGAAGTTCCTGCAGTTTTCACTGTAAAATCGAGTTGGAGCTTGTACCTCCCCATATATATGTATGGAGTGGAGTTTGCAACTGAAAAGAAACTTTGTGTTCCCAACAAGCTAGGTGAATGACGGCTTTCAAAAACACTTATCTCTCAGAAATTAGCATGTGGAGAGACGTTCTTTCATCTAGCACAAATGGATTGGGTTGCATTAGAAACTTTTACTGTGGTTTCTCAGTCTGTTTCCTAGTGCCGGTTTGAATTTCTTGCAGTTTTCACAGTAAAACCGAGTTGGAGCTAGTACCTCCCCATATATATGTATGGAGTGGAGTTTGCAACTGAAAAGAAACTTTGTGTTCCCAACAAGCTATGTGATGGACAGCTTTCACACACACTTATCTCTCAGAACTGAGCATGTGGAGAGACGTTCGTTCATCTAGCACAAGGGGAACGGGTTGCAGGAGAAACTTTTAGTCTGGTTTCTCAGTCTGTTTCCTAGTGCCGGTTTGAAGTTCCTGCAGTTTTCACTGTAAAATCGATTTGGAGCTAGTACCACCCCATATATATGTATGGAGTGGAGTTTGCAACTGAAAAGAAACTTTGTGTTCCCAACAAGCTAGGTGAAGGACGGCTTTCACACACACTTATCCCTCAGAAATTAGCATGTGGATAGACGTTTGTTCATCTAGCACAAAGGGAACGGGTTGCAGCAGAAACTTTTACTGTGGTTTCTCAGTCTGTTTCCTAGTGCCGGTTTGAAGTTCCTGCAGTTTACACTGTAAAACAGAGTTGGAGCTAGTACCTCCCCATATATATGTATGGAGTGGAGTTTGCAACTGAAAAGAAACTTTGTGTTCCCAACAAGCTAGGTGAAGGACGGCTTTCACACACACTTATCTCTCAGAACTGAGCATGTGGAGAGAAGTTCGTTCATCTAGCACAAGGGGAATGGGTTGCAGGAGAAACTTTTACTCTGGTTTCTCAGTCTGTTTCCTAGTGCTGGTTTGAAGTTCCTGCAGTTTTCACTGTAAAACCGAGTTGGAGCTAGTACCTCCCCATATATTTGTATGGAGTGGAGTTTGCAACTGAAAAGAAACTTTGTTTTCCCAACAAGCTAGGTGAAGGACGACTTTCACACACACTTATCTCTCAGAACTGAGCATGTGGAGAGACGTTCTTTCATCTAGCACAAGGGGAACGGGTTGAAGGAGAAACTTTTACTCTGGTTTCTCAGTCTGTTTCCTAGTGCCGGTATGAAGTTCCTGCAGTTTTCACTGTAAAACCGAGTTGGAGCTAGTACCTCCCCATATATATGTATGGAGTGGAGTTTGCAAGTGAAAAGAAACTTTGTGTTCCCAACAAGCTAGGTGAAATACGGCTTTCACACACACTTATCTCTCAGAACTGAGCATGTGGAGAGACGTTCGTTCATCTAGCACAAGGGGAACGGGTTGCAAGAGAAACTTTTAGTCTGGTTTCTCAGTCTGTTTCCTAGTGCCGGTTTGAAGTTCCTGCAGTTTTCACTGTAAAACCGAGTTGGAGCTAGTACCTCCCCATATATATGTATGGAGTGGAGTTTGCAACTGAAAAGAAACTTTGTGTTCCCAACAAGCTAGGTGAAGGACGGCTTTCACACACAACTATCCCTCAGAAATTAGCATGTGGATAGACGTTTGTTCATCTAGCACAAAGGGAACGGGTTGCAGCAGAAATTTTTACTGTGGTTTCTCAGTCTTTTTCCTAGTGCCTGTTTGAATTTCCTGCAGTTTTCACTGTAAAACAGAGTTGGAGCTAGTACCTCCCCATATATATGTATGGAGTGGAGTTTGCAACTGAAAAGAAACTTTGTGTTCCCAACAAGTTAGGTGAAGGACGGCTTTCACACACACTTATCTCTCAGAACTGAGCATGTGTAGAGACGTTCGTTCATCTAGCACAAAGGGAACGGTTTGCAGGAGAAACTTTTACTCTGGTTTCTCAGTCTGTTTCCTAGTGCCGTTTTGAAGATCTTGCAGTTTTCACTGTAAAACCGAGTTGGAGCTAGTACCTCCCCATATATATGTATGGAGTGGAGTTTGCAACTGAAAAGAAACTTTGTGTTCCCAAGAAGCTAGGTGAAGGCGGCTTTCACACACACTTATCTCTCAGAACTGAGCATGTGGAGAGACGTTCGTTCATCTAACACAAAGGGAACGGGTTGCAGGAGAAACTATACTGTGGTTTCTCAGTCTGTTTCCTAGTGCCGGTTTGAAGTTCCTGCAGTTTTCACTGTAAACCCGAGTTGGAGCTAGTACCTCACCATATATATGTATGGAGTGGAGTTTGCAACTGAAAGGAAACAGTGTTCCCAACAAGCTAGGTGAAGGACGGCTTTAACACACAGTTATCTCTCAGAACTGAGCATGTGGAGAGACGTTCGTTCATCTAGCACAAAGGGAACGGGTTGCAGGAGAAACTTTTACTGTGGTTTCTCAGTTTTTTCCTAGTGCCGGTTTGAAGTTCCTGCAGTTTTCACTGTAAAATCGAGTTGGAGCTAGTACCTCCCCATATATATGTATGGAGTGGAGTTTGCAACTGAAAAGAAATTTTGTGTTCCCAAAAAGCTAGGTGAAGAACGGCTTTCACAAACAATTATCTCTCCGAACTGAGCATGTGGAGAGACTTTCGTTCATCTAGCACAAAGGGAACGGGTTGCAGGAGAAATTTTTACTGTGGTTTCTCAGTCTGTTTCCTAGTGCCTGTTTGAAGTTCCTGCAGTTTTCACTGTAAAACCGAGTTGGAGCTTGTACCTCCCCATATATATGTATGGAGTGGAGTTTGCAACTGAAAAGAAACTTTGTGTTCCCAACAAGCTAGGTGAAGGACGGCTTTCAAAAACACTTATCTCTCAGAACTTAGCATGTGGAGAGACGTTCTTTCATCTAGCACAAATGGATTGGGTTGCATTAGAAACTTTTACTGTGGTTTCTCGGGCTGTTTCCTAGTGCCGGTTTGAAGTTCTTGCAGTTTTCACTGTAAAACCGATTTGGGGCTAGTACCTACCCATATATATGTATGAAGTGGAGTTTGCAACTGAAAAGAAACTTTGTGTTCCCAACAAGCTATGTGAAAGACAGCTTTCACACACACTTATCTCTCAGAACTGAGCATGTGGAGAGACGTTCGTTCATCTAGCACAACGGGAACGGGTTGCAGGAGAAACTTTACTATGGTTTCTCAGTCTGTTTCCTAGTGCCGGTTTGAAGTTCCTGCAGTTTTCACTGTAAAACCTGGTTGGAGCTAGTACCTCCCCATATATATGTATGGAGTGGAGATTGCAACTGAAAAGAAACTTTGTGTTCCCAACAAGCTAGGTGAAGGACGGCTTTCACACACACATATCTCTCAGAACTGAGCATGTGGAGAGACGTTCGTTCATCTAGCAGAAAGGGAACGGGTTGCAGGAGAATCTTTTACTCTGGTTTCTCAGTCTGTTTCCTAGTGCCGGTTTGAAGTTCCAGCAATTTTCACTGTAAAACCTGGTTGGAGCTAGTACCACCCCATATATATGTATGGAGTGGAGTTTGCAACTGGAAAGAAACTTTGTGTTCCCAACAAGCTAGGTGAAGGACGGCTTTCACACACACATATCTCTCAGAACTGAGCATGTGGAGAGACGTTCGTTCATCTAGCAGAAAGGGAACGGGTTGCAGGAGAAACTATTACTCTGGTTTCTCAGTCTGTTTCCTAGTGCCGGTTTGAAGTTCCAGCAATTTTCACTGTAAAACCGAGTTGCAGCTAGTACCTCCACATATATATGTATGGAGTGGAGTTTGCAAATGAAAAGAAACTTTGTGTTCCCAACAAGCTAGGTGAAGGACGGCTTTCACGAACACTTATCTCTCAGAAATTAGCATGTGGAGAGACGTTCTTTCATCTAGCACAAATGGATTGGGTTGCATTAGAAACTTTTACTTTGATTTCTCGGTCTGTTTCCTAGTGCCGGTTTGAAGTTCCTGCAGTTTTCACTGTAAACCCGAGTTGGAGCTAGTACCTCACCATATATATGTATGGAGTGGAGTTTGCAACTGAAAGGAAACAGTGTTCCCAACAAGCTAGGTGAAGGACGGCTTTAACACACAGTTATCTCTCAGAACTGAGCATGTGGAGAGACGTTCGTTCATCTAGCACAAAGGGAACGGGTTGCAGGAGAAACTTTTTCTGTGGTTTCTCAGTCTGTTTCCTAGTCCCGGTTTGAAGTTCCTGCAGTTTTCACTGTAAAACCGAGTTGGAGCTAGTACATCCTCATATATATGTATGGAGTGGAGTTTGCAACTGAAAAGAAACTCTGTGTTCCCAACAAGCTAGGTGAAGGACGGCTTTCACAAACACTTATCTCTCAGAACTTAGCATGTGGAGAGACGTTCTTTCATCTAGCACAAATGGATTGGGTTGCATTAGAAACTTTTACTGTGATTTCTCGGTCTGTTTCCTAGTGCCGGTTTGAAGTTCTTGCAGTTTTCACTGTAAAACCGAGTTGGAGCTAGTACCTCCCCATATATATGTATGGAGTGGATTTTGCAACTGAAAAGAAACTTTGTGTTCCCAAAAAGCTAGGTGAAGGACGGCTTTCACACACAATTATCTCTCAGAACTGAGCATGTGGAGAGACGTTCGTTCATCTAGCACAACGGGAACGGGTTGCAGGGGAAACTTTACTATGGTTTCTCAGTCTGTTTCCTAGTGCCGGTTTGAAGTTCTTGCAGTTTTCACTGTAAAACCGAGTTGGAGCTAGTACCTCCCCATATATATGTATGGAGTGGAGTTTGCAACTGAAAAGAAATTTTGTGTTCCCAAAAAGCTAGGTGAAGTACGGCTTTCACAAACAATTATCTCTCCGAACTGAGCATGTGGATAGACTTTCGTTCATCTAGCCCAAAACGAACAGGTTACAGGAGAAACTTTTACTCTGGTTTCTCAGTCTGTTTCCTAGTGCCTGTTTGAAGTTCCTGCAGTTTTCACTGTAAAACCGAGTTGGAGCTAGTACCTCCCCATATATATGTATGGAGTGGAGTTTGCAACTGAAAAGAAACTTTGTGTTCCCAACAAGCTAGGTAAAGGACGGCTTTCAAACACACTTATCTCTCAGAACTGAGCATGTGGAGAGACGTTCGTTCATCTTGCACAAAGGGAACGGTTTGCAGGTGAATCTTTTACTCTGGTTTCTCAGTCTGTTTCCTAGTGCCGGTTTGAAGTTACAGCAATTTTCACTGTAAAAACGAGTTGCAGCTAGAACCTACCCATATATATGTATGGAGTGGAGTTTGCTAATGAAAAGAAACTTTATGTTCCCAAAAAGCTAGGTGAAGGACGGCTTTCACACACACACATCTCTCAGAACTGAGCATGTGGAGAGACTTTCGTTCATCTATCACAAAATGAACGTGTTGTAGGAGAAACTTTTACTCTGGTTTCTCAGTCTGTTTCCTAGTGCCGGTTTGAAGTTCCTGCAGTTTTCACTGTAAAACCTGGTTGGTGCTAGTACCTCCCCATATATATGTATGGAGTGGAGTTTGCAACTGAAAAGAATCTTTGTGTTCCCAACAAGCTAGGTGAAGGACGGCTTTCACACACACTTATCTCTCAGAACTGAGCATGTGCAGAGACTTTCGTTCATCTAGCACATAGGAAACGGGTTGCAGGAGAAACTTTTACACTGGTTTCTCAGTCTGTTTCCTAGTGCCGGTTTGAAGTTCCTGCAGTTTTCACTGTAAAACCGATTTGGAGCTAGTACCTCCCCATATATATGTATGGAGTGGAGTTTGCAACTGAAAAGAAACTTTGTGTTCCCAACAAGCTAGGTGAAGGACGGCTTTCACACACACTTATCCCTCAGAAATTAGCATGTGGATAGACGTTTGTTCATCTAGCACAAAGGGAACGGGTTGCAGCAGAAACTTTTACTGTGGTTTCTCAGTCTGTTTCCTAGTGCCGGTTTGAAGTTCCTGCAGTTTACACTGTAAAACAGAGTTGGAGCTAGTACCTCCCCATATATATGTATGGAGTGGAGTTTGCAACTGAAAAGAAACTTTGTGTTCCCAACAAGCTAGGTGAAGGACGGCTTTCACACACACTTATCTCTCAGAACTGAGCATGTGGAGAGAAGTTCGTTCATCTAGCACAAGGGGAATGGGTTGCAGGAGAAACTTTTACTCTGGTTTCTCAGTCTGTTTCCTAGTGCTGGTTTGAAGTTCCTGCAGTTTTCACTGTAAAACCGAGTTGGAGCTAGTACCTCCCCATATATTTGTATGGAGTGGAGTTTGCAACTGAAAAGAAACTTTGTTTTCCCAACAAGCTAGGTGAAGGACGACTTTCACACACACTTATCTCTCAGAACTGAGCATGTGGAGAGACGTTCTTTCATCTAGCACAAGGGGAACGGGTTGAAGGAGAAACTTTTACTCTGGTTTCTCAGTCTGTTTCCTAGTGCCGGTATGAAGTTCCTGCAGTTTTCACTGTAAAACCGAGTTGGAGCTAGTACCTCCCCATATATATGTATGGAGTGGAGTTTGCAAGTGAAAAGAAACTTTGTGTTCCCAACAAGCTAGGTGAAATACGGCTTTCACACACACTTATCTCTCAGAACTGAGCATGTGGAGAGACGTTCGTTCATCTAGCACAAGGGGAACGGGTTGCAAGAGAAACTTTTAGTCTGGTTTCTCAGTCTGTTTCCTAGTGCCGGTTTGAAGTTCCTGCAGTTTTCACTGTAAAACCGAGTTGGAGCTAGTACCTCCCCATATATATGTATGGAGTGGAGTTTGCAACTGAAAAGAAACTTTGTGTTCCCAACAAGCTAGGTGAAGGACGGCTTTCACACACAACTATCCCTCAGAAATTAGCATGTGGATAGACGTTTGTTCATCTAGCACAAAGGGAACGGGTTGCAGCAGAAATTTTTACTGTGGTTTCTCAGTCTTTTTCCTAGTGCCTGTTTGAATTTCCTGCAGTTTTCACTGTAAAACAGAGTTGGAGCTAGTACCTCCCCATATATATGTATGGAGTGGAGTTTGCAACTGAAAAGAAACTTTGTGTTCCCAACAAGTTAGGTGAAGGACGGCTTTCACACACACTTATCTCTCAGAACTGAGCATGTGTAGAGACGTTCGTTCATCTAGCACAAAGGGAACGGTTTGCAGGAGAAACTTTTACTCTGGTTTCTCAGTCTGTTTCCTAGTGCCGTTTTGAAGATCTTGCAGTTTTCACTGTAAAACCGAGTTGGAGCTAGTACCTCCCCATATATATGTATGGAGTGGAGTTTGCAACTGAAAAGAAACTTTGTGTTCCCAAGAAGCTAGGTGAAGGCGGCTTTCACACACACTTATCTCTCAGAACTGAGCATGTGGAGAGACGTTCGTTCATCTAACACAAAGGGAACGGGTTGCAGGAGAAACTATACTGTGGTTTCTCAGTCTGTTTCCTAGTGCCGGTTTGAAGTTCCTGCAGTTTTCACGGTAAACCCGAGTTGGAGCTAGTACCTCACCATATATATGTATGGAGTGGAGTTTGCAACTGAAAGGAAACAGTGTTCCCAACAAGCTAGGTGAAGGACGGCTTTAACACACAGTTATCTCTCAGAACTGAGCATGTGGAGAGACGTTCGTTCATCTAGCACAAAGGGAACGGGTTGCAGGAGAAACTTTTACTGTGGTTTCTCAGTTTTTTCCTAGTGCCGGTTTGAAGTTCCTGCAGTTTTCACTGTAAAATCGAGTTGGAGCTAGTACCTCCCCATATATATGTATGGAGTGGAGTTTGCAACTGAAAAGAAATTTTGTGTTCCCAAAAAGCTAGGTGAAGAACGGCTTTCACAAACAATTATCTCTCCGAACTGAGCATGTGGAGAGACTTTCGTTCATCTAGCACAAAGGGAACGGGTTGCAGGAGAAATTTTTACTGTGGTTTCTCAGTCTGTTTCCTAGTGCCTGTTTGAAGTTCCTGCAGTTTTCACTGTAAAACCGAGTTGGAGCTTGTACCTCCCCATATATATGTATGGAGTGGAGTTTGCAACTGAAAAGAAACTTTGTGTTCCCAACAAGCTAGGTGAAGGACGGCTTTCAAAAACACTTATCTCTCAGAACTTAGCATGTGGAGAGACGTTCTTTCATCTAGCACAAATGGATTGGGTTGCATTAGAAACTTTTACTGTGGTTTCTCGGGCTGTTTCCTAGTGCCGGTTTGAAGTTCTTGCAGTTTTCACTGTAAAACCGATTTGGGGCTAGTACCTACCCATATATATGTATGAAGTGGAGTTTGCAACTGAAAAGAAACTTTGTGTTCCCAACAAGCTATGTGAAGGACAGCTTTCACACACACTTATCTCTCAGAACTGAGCATGTGGAGAGACGTTCGTTCATCTAGCACAACGGGAACGGGTTGCAGGAGAAACTTTACTATGGTTTCTCAGTCTGTTTCCTAGTGCCGGTTTGAAGTTCCTGCAGTTTTCACTGTAAAACCTGGTTGGAGCTAGTACCTCCCCATATATATGTATGGAGTGGAGATTGCAACTGAAAAGAAACTTTGTGTTCCCAACAAGCTAGGTGAAGGACGGCTTTCACACACACATATCTCTCAGAACTGAGCATGTGGAGAGACGTTCGTTCATCTAGCAGAAAGGGAACGGGTTGCAGGAGAATCTTTTACTCTGGTTTCTCAGTCTGTTTCCTAGTGCCGGTTTGAAGTTCCAGCAATTTTCACTGTAAAACCTGGTTGGAGCTAGTACCACCCCATATATATGTATGGAGTGGAGTTTGCAACTGGAAAGAAACTTTGTGTTCCCAACAAGCTAGGTGAAGGACGGCTTTCACACACACATATCTCTCAGAACTGAGCATGTGGAGAGACGTTCGTTCATCTAGCAGAAAGGGAACGGGTTGCAGGAGAAACTATTACTCTGGTTTCTCAGTCTGTTTCCTAGTGCCGGTTTGAAGTTCCAGCAATTTTCACTGTAAAACCGAGTTGCAGCTAGTACCTCCACATATATATGTATGGAGTGGAGTTTGCAAATGAAAAGAAACTTTGTGTTCCCAACAAGCTAGGTGAAGGACGGCTTTCACGAACACTTATCTCTCAGAAATTAGCATGTGGAGAGACGTTCTTTCATCTAGCACAAATGGATTGGGTTGCATTAGAAACTTTTACTTTGATTTCTCGGTCTGTTTCCTAGTGCCGGTTTGAAGTTCTTGCAGTTTTCACTGTAAAACAGAGTTGGAGCTATTACCTCCCCATATATATGTATGGAGTGGAGTTTGCAACTGAAAAGAAACTTTGTGTTCCCAACAAGCTAGGTGAAGGACGGCTTTCACACACACTTATCTCTCAGAACTGAGCATGTGGAGAGACGTTCGTTCATCTAGCACAAAGGGAACGGGTTGCAGGAGAAACTTTTACTGTGGTTTCTCAGTCTGTTTCCTAGTCCCGGTTTGAAGTTCCTGCAGTTTTCACTGTAAAACCGAGTTGCAGCTAGTACATCCTCATATATATGTATGGAGTGGAGTTTGCAACTGAAAAGAAACTCTGTGTTCCCAACAAGCTAGGTGAAGGACGGCTTTCACAAACACTTATCTCTCAGAACTTAGCATGTGGAGAGACGTTCTTTCATCTAGCACAAATGGATTGGGTTGCATTAGAAACTTTTACTGTGATTTCTCGGTCTGTTTCCTAGTGCCGGTTTGAAGTTCTTGCAGTTTTCACTGTAAAACCGAGTTGGAGCTAGTACCTCCCCATATATATGTATGGAGTGGATTTTGCAACTGAAAAGAAACTTTGTGTTCCCAAAAAGCTAGGTGAAGGACGGCTTTCACACACAATTATCTCTCAGAACTGAGCATGTGGAGAGACGTTCGTTCATCTAGCACAACGGGAACGGGTTGCAGGGGAAACTTTACTATGGTTTCTCAGTCTGTTTCCTAGTGCCGGTTTGAAGTTCTTGCAGTTTTCACTGTAAAACCGAGTTGGAGCTAGTACCTCCCCATATATATGTATGGAGTGGAGTTTGCAACTGAAAAGAAATTTTGTGTTCCCAAAAAGCTAGGTGAAGTACGGCTTTCACAAACAATTATCTCTCCGAACTGAGCATGTGGATAGACTTTCGTTCATCTAGCCCAAAACGAACAGGTTACAGGAGAAACTTTTACTCTGGTTTCTCAGTCTGTTTCCTAGTGCCTGTTTGAAGTTCCAGCAATTTTCACTGTAAAACCTGGTTGGAGCTAGTACCTCCCCATATATATGTATGGAGTGGAGTTTGCAACTGAAAAGAAACTTTGTGTTCCCAACAAGCTAGGTAAAGGACGGCTTTCAAACACACTTATCTCTCAGAACTGAGCATGTGGAGAGACGTTCGTTCATCTTGCACAAAGGGAACGGTTTGCAGGTGAATCTTTTACTCTGGTTTCTCAGTATGTTTCCTAGTGCCGGTTTGAAGTTACAGCAATTTTCACTGTAAAAACGAGTTGCAGCTAGAACCTACCCATATATATGTATGGAGTGGAGTTTGCTAATGAAAAGAAACTTTATGTTCCCAAAAAGCTAGGTGAAGGACGGCTTTCACACACACACATCTCTCAGAACTGAGCATGTGGAGAGACTTTCGTTCATCTATCACAAAATGAACGTGTTGTAGGAGAAACTTTTACTCTGGTTTCTCAGTCTGTTTCCTAGTGCCGGTTTGAAGTTCCTGCAGTTTTCACTGTAAAACCTGGTTGGTGCTAGTACCTCCCCATATATATGTATGGAGTGGAGTTTGCAACTGAAAAGAATCTTTGTGTTCCCAACAAGCTAGGTGAAGGACGGCTTTCACACACACTTATCTCTCAGAACTGAGCATGTGCAGAGACTTTCGTTCATCTAGCACATAGGAAACGGGTTGCAGGAGAAACTTTTACACTGGTTTCTCAGTCTGTTTCCTAGTGCCGGTTTGAAGTTCCTGCAGTTTTCACTGTAAAACCGATTTGGAGCTAGTACCTCCCCATATATATGTATGGAGTGGAGTTTGCAACTGAAAAGAAACTTTGTGTTCCCAACAAGCTAGGTGAAGTACGGCTTTCACACACACTTATCTCTCAGAACTTAGCATGTGGAGAGACGTTTGTTCATCTAGCACAAAGGGAACGGTTTGCAGCAGAAACTATTACTGTGGTTTCTCAGTCTGTTTCCTAGTGCCGGTTTGAAGTTCCTGCAGTTTTCACTGTAAAACATGGTTGGAGCTAATACCTCCCCATATATATGTATGGAGTGAAGTTTGCAACTGAAAAGAAACTTTGTGTTCCCAACAAGCTAGGTGAAGGACGGCTTTCACACACACTTATCTCTCTTAACTGAGCATGTGGAGAGACGTTCGTTCATCTAGAACAAAGGGAACGGGTTGCAGGAGAAACTTTTACTCTGGTTTCTCAGTCTGTTTCCTAGTGCCGGTTTGAAGTTCCTGCAGTTTTCACTGTAAAACCGAGTTGGAGCTAGTACATCCCCATATATATGTATGGAGTGGAGTTTGCAACTGAAAAGAAACTTTGTGTTCCCAACAAGCTAGGTGAAGGACGGCTTTCACAAACACTTATCTCTCAGAAATTAGCATGTGGAGAGACGTTCGTTCATCTAGCAGAAAGGGAACGGGTTGCAGGAGAAACTATTACTCTGGTTTCTCAGTCTGTTTCCTAGTGCCGGTTTGAAGTTCCAGCAATTTTCACTGTAAAACCGAGTTGCAGCTAGTACCTCCACATATATATGTATGGAGTGGAGTTTGCAAATGAAAAGAAACTTTGTGTTCCCAACAAGCTAAGTGAAGGACGGCTTTCACGAACACTTATCTCTCAGAAATTAGCATGTGGAGAGACGTTCTTTCATCTAGCACAAATGGATTGGGTTGCATTAGAAACTTTTACTTTGATTTCTCGGTCTGTTTCCTAGTGCCGGTTTGAAGTTCTTGCAGTTTTCACTGTAAAACAGAGTTGGAGCTATTACCTCCCCATATATATGTATGGAGTGGAGTTTGCAACTGAAAAGAAACTTTGTGTTCCCAACAAGCTAGGTGAAGGACGGCTTTCACACACACTTATCTCTCAGAACTGAGCATGTGGAGAGACGTTCGTTCATCTAGCACAAAGGGAACGGGTTGCAGGAGAAACTTTTACTGTGGTTTCTCAGTCTGTTTCCTAGTCCCGGTTTGAAGTTCCTGCAGTTTTCACTGTAAAACCGAGTTGGAGCTAGTACATCCTCATATATATGTATGGAGTGGAGTTTGCAACTGAAAAGAAACTCTGTGTTCCCAACAAGCTAGGTGAAGGACGGCTTTCACAAACACTTATCTCTCAGAACTTAGCATGTGGAGAGACGTTCTTTCATCTAGCACAAATGGATTGGGTTGCATTAGAAACTTTTACTGTGATTTCTCGGTCTGTTTCCTAGTGCCGGTTTGAAGTTCTTGCAGTTTTCACTGTAAAACCGAGTTGGAGCTAGTACCTCCCCATATATATGTATGGAGTGGATTTTGCAACTGAAAAGAAACTTTGTGTTCCCAAAAAGCTAGGTGAAGGACGGCTTTCACACACAATTATCTCTCAGAACTGAGCATGTGGAGAGACGTTCGTTCATCTAGCACAACGGGAACGGGTTGCAGGGGAAACTTTACTATGGTTTCTCAGTCTGTTTCCTAGTGCCGGTTTGAAGTTCTTGCAGTTTTCACTGTAAAACCGAGTTGGAGCTAGTACTTCCCCATATATATGTATGGAGTGGAGTTTGCAACTGAAAAGAAATTTTGTGTTCCCAAAAAGCTAGGTGAAGTACGGCTTTCACAAACAATTATCTCTCCGAACTGAGCATGTGGATAGACTTTCGTTCATCTAGCCCAAAACGAACAGGTTACAGGAGAAACTTTTACTCTGGTTTCTCAGTCTGTTTCCTAGTGCCTGTTTGAAGTTCCTGCAGTTTTCACTGTAAAACCGAGTTGGAGCTAGTACCTCCCCATATATATGTATGGAGTGGAGTTTGCAACTGAAAAGAAACTTTGTGTTCCCAACAAGCTAGGTAAAGGACGGCTTTCAAACACACTTATCTCTCAGAACTGAGCATGTGGAGAGACGTTCGTTCATCTTGCACAAAGGGAACGGTTTGCAGGTGAATCTTTTACTCTGGTTTCTCAGTCTGTTTCCTAGTGCCGGTTTGAAGTTACAGCAATTTTCACTGTAAAAACGAGTTGCAGCTAGAACCTACCCATATATATGTATGGAGTGGAGTTTGCTAATGAAAAGAAACTTTATGTTCCCAAAAAGCTAGGTGAAGGACGGCTTACACACACACACATCTCTCAGAACTGAGCATGTGGAGAGACTTTCGTTCATCTATCACAAAATGAACGGTTTGCAGCAGAAACTATTACTGTGGTTTCTCAGTCTGTTTCCTAGTGCCGGTTTGAAGTTCCTGCAGTTTTCACTGTAAAACATGGTTGGAGCTAATACCTCCCCATATATATGTATGGAGTGAAGTTTGCAACTGAAAAGAAACTTTGTGTTCCCAACAAGCTAGGTGAAGGACGGCTTTCACACACACTTATCTCTCTTAACTGAGCATGTGGAGAGACGTTCGTTCATCTAGAACAAAGGGAACGGGTTGCAGGAGAAACTTTTACTCTGGTTTCTCAGTCTGTTTCCTAGTGCCGGTTTGAAGTTCCTGCAGTTTTCACTGTAAAACCGAGTTGGAGCTAGTACATCCCCATATATATGTATGGAGTGGAGTTTGCAACTGAAAAGAAACTTTGTGTTCCCAACAAGCTAGGTGAAGGACGGCTTTCACAAACACTTATCTCTCAGAACTTAGCATGTGGAGAGACGTTCTTTCATCTAGCACAAATGGATTGGGTTGCATTAGAAACTTTTACTGTGGTTTCTCGGTCTCTTTCCTAGTGCCGGTTTGAAGTTCTTGCAGTTTTCACTGTAAAACCGAGTTGGAGCTAGTACCTACCCATATATATGTATGGAGTGGATTTTGCAACTGAAAAGAAACTTTGTGTTCCCAACAAGCTAGGTGAAGGACGGCTTTCACACACACTTATCTCTCAGAACTGAGCATGTGGAGAGACGTTCGTTCATCTAGCACAAAGGGAACGGGTTGCAGGAGAAACTTTTACTGTGGTTTCTCAGTTTTTTCCTAGTGCCGGTTTGAAGTTCCTGCAGTTTTCACTGTAAAATCGAGTTGGAGCTAGTACCTCCCCATATATATGTATGGAGTGGAGTTTGCAACTGAAAAGAAATTTTGTGTTCCCAAAAAGCTATGTGAAGAACGGCTTTCACAAACAATTATCTCTCCGAACTGAGCATGTGGAGAGACTTTCGTTCATCTAGCACAAAGGGAACGGGTTGCAGGAGAAATTTTTACTGTGGTTTCTCAGTCTGTTTCCTAGTGCCGGTTTGAAGTTCCTGCAGTTTTCACTGTAAAACCGAGTTGGAGCTTGTACCTCCCCATATATATGTATGGAGTGGAGTTTGCAACTGAAAAGAAACTTTGTGTTCCCAACAAGCTAGGTGAAGGACGGCTTTCAAAAACACTTATCTCTCAGAACTTAGCATGTGGAGAGACGTTCTTTCATCTAGCACAAATGGATTGGGTTGCATTAGAAACTTTTACTGTGGTTTCTCGGGCTGTTTCCTAGTGCCGGTTTGAAGTTCTTGCAGTTTTCACTGTAAAACCGATTTGGAGCTAGTACCTCCCCATATATATGTATGGAGTGGAGTTTGCAACTGAAAAGAAACTTTGTGTTCCCAACAAGCTATGTGAAGGACCGCTTTCACACACACTTATCTCTCAGAACTGAGCATGTGGAGAGACGTTCGTTCATCTAGCACAACGGGAACGGGTTGCAGGAGAAACTTTACTATGGTTTCTCAGTCTGTTTCCTAGTGCCGGTTTGAAGTTCCTGCAGTTTTCACTGTAAAACCTGGTTGGAGCTAGTACCTCCCCATATATATATATGGAGTGGAGATTGCAACTGAAAAGAAACTTTGTGTTCCCAACAAGCTAGGTGAAGGACGGCTTTCACACACACATATCTCTCAGAACTGAGCATGTGGAGAGACGTTCGTTCATCTAGCAGAAAGGGAACGGGTTGCAGGAGAATCTTTTACTCTGGTTTCTCTGTCTGTTTCCTAGTGCCGGTTTGAAGTTCCAGCAATTTTCACTGTAAAACCTGGTTGGAGCTAGTACCACCCCATATATATGTATGGAGTGGAGTTTGCAACTGGAAAGAAACTTTGTGTTCCCAACAAGCTAGGTGAAGGACGGCTTTCACACACACATATCTCTCAGAACTGAGCATGTGGAGAGACGTTCGTTCATCTAGCAGAAAGGGAACGGGTTGCAGGAGAAACTTTTACTCTGGTTTCTCAGTCTGTTTCCTAGTGCCGGTTTGAAGTTCCAGCAATTTTCACTGTAAAACCGAGTTGCAGCTAGTACCTCCACATATATATGTATGGAGTGGAGTTTGCAAATGAAAAGAAACTTTGTGTTCCCAACAAGCTAGGTGAAGGACGGCTTTCACGAACACTTATCTCTCAGAAATTAGCATGTGGAGAGACGTTCTTTCATCTAGCACAAATGGATTGGGTTGCATTAGAAACTTTTACTTTGATTTCTCGGTCTGTTTCCTAGTGCCGGTTTGAAGTTCTTGCAGTTTTCACTGTAAAACCGAGTTGGAGCTATTACCTCCCCATATATATGTATGGAGTGGAGTTTGCAACTGAAAAGAAACTTTGTGTTCCCAACAAGCTAGGTGAAGGACGGCTTTCACACACACTTATCTCTCAGAACTGAGCATGTGGAGAGACGTTCGTTCATCTAGCACAAAGGGAACGGGTTGCAGGAGAAACTTTTACTGTGGTTTCTCAGTCTGTTTCCTAGTCCCGGTTTGAAGTTCCTGCAGTTTTCACTGTAAAACCGAGTTGGAGCTAGTACATCCCCATATATATGTATGGAGTGGAGTTTGCAACTGAAAAGAAACTCTGTGTTCCCAACAAGCTAGGTGAAGGACGGCTTTCACAAACACTTATCTCTCAGAACTTAGCATGTGGAGAGACGTTCTTTCATCTAGCACAAATGGATTGGGTTGCATTAGAAACTTTTACTGTGATTTCTCGGTCTGTTTCCTAGTGCCGGTTTGAAGTTCTTGCAGTTTTCACTGTAAAACCGAGTTGGAGCTAGTACCTCCCCATATATATGTATGGAATGGATTTTGCAACTGAAAAGAAACTTTGTGTTCCCAAAAAGCTAGGTGAAGGACGGCTTTCACACACAATTATCTCTCAGAACTGAGCATGTGGAGAGACGTTCGTTCATCTAGCACAACGGGAACGGGTTGCAGGGGAAACTTTACTATGGTTTCTCAGTCTGTTTCCTAGTGCCGGTTTGAAGTTCTTGCAGTTTTCACTGTAAAACCGAGTTGGAGCTAGTACCTCCCCATATATATGTATGGAGTGGAGTTTGCAACTGAAAAGAAATTTTGTGTTCCCAAAAAGCTAGGTGAAGTACGGCTTTCACAAACAATTATCTCTCCGAACTGAGCATGTGGATAGACTTTCGTTCATCTAGCCCAAAACGAACAGGTTGCAGGAGAAACTTTTACTCTGGTTTCTCAGTCTGTTTCCTAGTGCCTGTTTGAAGTTCCTGCAGTTTTCACTGTAAAACCGAGTTGGAGCTAGTACCTCCCCATATATATGTATGGAGTGGATTTTGCAACTGAAAAGAAACTTTGTGTTCCCAACAAGCTAGGTAAAGGACGGCTTTCAAACACACTTATCTCTCAGAAGTGAGCATGTGGAGAGACGTTCGTTCATCTTGCACAAAGGGAACGGTTTGCAGGTGAATCTTTTACTCTGGTTTCTCAGTCTGTTTCCTAGTGCCGGTTTGAAGTTACAGCAATTTTCACTGTAAAAACGAGTTGCAGCTAGAACCTACCCATATATATGTATGGAGTGGAGTTTGCTAATGAAAAGAAACTTTATGTTCCCAAAAAGCTAGGTGAAGGACGGCTTTCACACACACACATCTCTCAGAACTGAGCATGTGGAGAGACTTTCGTTCATCTATCACAAAATGAACGTGTTGTAGGAGAAACTTTTACTCTGGTTTCTCAGTCTGTTTCCTAGTGCCGGTTTGAAGTTCCTGCAGTTTTCACTGTAAAACCTGGTTGGTGCTAGTACCTCCCCATATATATGTATGGAGTGGAGTTTGCAACTGAAAAGAATCTTTGTCTTCCCAACAAGCTAGGTGAAGGACGGCTTTCACACACACTTATCTCTCAGAACTGAGCATGTGCAGAGACGTTCGTTCATCTAGCACATAGGAAACGGGTTGCAGGAGAAACTTTTACACTGGTTTCTCAGTCTGTTTCCTAGTGCCGGTTTGAAGTTCCTGCAGTTTTCACTGTAAAACCGATTTGGAGCTAGTACCTCCCCATATATATGTATGGAGTGGAGTTTGCAACTGAAAAGAAACTTTGTGTTCCCAACAAGCTAGGTGAAGTACGGCTTTCACACACACTTATCTCTCAGAACTTAGCATGTGGAGAGACGTTTGTTCATCTAGCACAAAGGGAACGGTTTGCAGCAGAAACTTTTACTGTGGTTTCTCAGTCTGTTTCCTAGTGCCGGTTTGAAGTTCCTGCAGTTTTCACTGTAAAACATGGTTGGAGCTAGTACCTCCCCATATATATGTATGGAGTGAAGTTTGCAACTGAAAAGAAACTTTGTGTTCCCAACAAGCTAGGTGAAGGACGGCTTTCACACACACTTATCTCTCTTAACTGAGCATGTGGAGAGACGTTCGTTCATCTAGCACAAAGGGAACGGGTTGCAGGAGAAACTTTTACTCTGGTTTCTCAGTCTATTTCCTAGTGCCGGTTTGAAGTTCCTGCAGTTTTCACTGTAAAACCGAGTTGGAGCTAGTACATCCCCATATATATGTATGGAGTGGAGTTTGTAACTGAAAAGAAACTTTGTGTTCCCAACAAGCTAGGTGAAGGACGGCTTTCACAAACACTTATCTCTCAGAACTTAGCATGTGGAGAGACGTTCTTTCATCTAGCACAAATGGATTGGGTTGCATTAGAAACTTTTACTGTGGTTTCTCGGTCTCTTTCCTAGTGCCGGTTTGAAGTTCTTGCAGTTTTCACTGTAAAACCGAGTTGGAGCTAGTACCTACCCATATATATGTATGGAGTGGATTTTGCAACTGAAAAGAAACTTTGTGTTCCCAACAAGCTAGGTGAAGGACGGCTTTCACACACACTTATCTCTCAGAACTGAGCATGTGGAGAGACGTTCGTTCATCTAGCACAACGGGAACGGGTTGCAGGGGAAACTTTACTATGGTTTCTCAGTTTGTTTCCTAGTGCCTGTTTGAAATTCTTGCAGTTTTCACTGTAAAACCGAGTTGGAGCTAGTACCTCCCCATATATATGTATGGAGTGAGTTTGCAACTGAAAAGAAATTTTGTGTTCCCTAAAAGCTAGGTGAAGTACGGCTTTCACAAACAATTCTCTCTCCGAAATGAGCATGTGGATAGACTTTCGTTCATCTAGCCCAAAACGAACAGGTTGCAGGAGAAACTTTTACTCTGGTTTCTCAGTCTGTTTCCTAGTGCCAGTTTGAAGTTCCTGCAGTTTTCACTGTAAAACCGAGTTGGAGCTAGTACCTCCCCATATATATGTATGGAGTGGAGTTTGCAAATGAAAAGAAACTTTGTGTTCCCAACAAGCTAGGTAAAGGACGGCTTTCAAACACACTTATCTCTCAGAACTGAGCATGTGGAGAGACGTTCGTTCATCTTGCACAAATGGTACGGGTTGCAGGAGAATCTTTTACTCTGGTTTCTCAGTCTGTTTCCTAGTGCCGGTTTGAAGTTCCAGCAATTTTCACTGTAAAAACGAGTTGCAGCTAGTACCTACCCATATATATGTATGGAGTGGAGTTTTCAAATGAAAAGAAACTTTATGTTCCCAAAAGCTAGGTGAAGGACGGCTTTCACACACACACATCTCTCAGAACTGAGCATGTGGAGAGACTTTCGTTCATCTAGCACAAAATGAACGTGTTGTAGGAGAAACTTTTACTCTGGTTTCTCAGTCTATTTCCTAGTGCCGGGTTGAAGTTCCTGCAGTTTTCACTGTAAAACCGATTTGGAGCTAGTACCTCCCCATATATATGTATGGAGTGGAGTTTGCAAATGAAAAGAAACTTTATGTTCCCAAAAAGCTAGGTGAAGCACGGCTTTCACACACACAAATCTCTCAGAACTGAGCACATGGAGAGATGTTCGTTCATCTAGCACAAAGGGAACAGGTTGCAGGAGAAACTTTTACTCTAGTTTCTCAGTCTGTTTCCTAGTGCCAGTTTGAAGTTCCTGCAGTTTTCACTGTAAAACCGAGTTGGAGCTAGTACCTCCCCATTTATATGTATGGAGTGGAGTTTGCAAATGAAAAGAAACTTTGTGTTAACAAAAAGCTAGGTAAAGGACGGCTTTCAAACACACTTATCTCTCAGAACTGAACATGTGGAGAGACGTTCGTTCATCTTGCACAAAGGGAACGGGTTGCAGGAGAATCTTTTACTCTGGATTCTCAGGCTGTTTCCTAGTGCCGGTTTGAAGTTCCAGCAATTTTCACTGTAAAACCGAGTTGCAGCTAGTACCTCCCCATATATATGTATGGAGTGGAGTTTGCAAATTAAAAGAAACTTTATGTTCCCAAAAAGCTAGGTGAAGGACGGCTTTCACACACACACACCTCTCAGAACTGACCATGCGGAGAGACTTTCGTTCATCTAGCACAAAATGAACGTGTTGTAGGAGAAACTTTTACTCTGGTTTCTCAGTCTGTTTCCTAGTGCCGGTATGAAGTTCCTGCAGTTTTCACTGTAAAACCGAGTTGGAGCTAGTACATCCCCATATATATGTATGGAGTGGAGTTTGCAACTGAAAAGAAACTTTGTGTTCCCAACAAGCTAGGTGAAGGACGGCTTTCACAAACACTTATCTCTCAGAACTTAGCATGTGGAGAGACGTTCTTTCATCTAGCACAAAGGGATTGGGTTGCATTAGAAACTTTTACTGTGGTTTCTCGGTCTGTTTCCTAGTGCCGGTTTGAAGTTCTTGCAGTTTTCACTGTAAAACGGAGTTGGAGCTAGTACCTCCCCATATATATGTATGGAGTGGATTTTGCAACTGAAAAGAAACTTTGTGTTCCCAACAAGCTAGGTGAAGGACGGCTTTCACACACACTTATCTCTCAGAACTGAGCATGTGGAGAGACGTTCGTTCATCTAGCACAACGGGAACGGGTTGCAGGGGAAACTTTACTATGGTTTCTCAGTCTGTTTCCTAGTGCAGGTTTGAAGTTCTTGCAGTTTTCACTGTAAAACCGAGTTGGAGCTAGTACCTCCCCATATATATGTATGGAGTGGAGTTTGCAACTGAAAAGAAATTTTGTGTTCCCAAAAAGCTAGGTGAAGTACGGCTTTCACAAACAATTATCTCTCCGAACTGAGCATGTGGATAGACTTTCGTTCATCTAGCCCAAAACGAACAGGTTGCAGGAGAAACTTTAACTCTGGTTTCTCAGTCTGTTTCCTAGTGCCAGTTTGAAGTTCCTGCAGTTTTCACTGTTAAACCGAGTTGGAGCTAGTACCTCCCCATATATATGTATGGAGTGGAGTTTGCAAATGAAAAGAAACTTTGTGTTCCCAACAAGCTAGGTAAAGGACGGCTTTCAAACACACTTATCTCTCAGAACTGAGCATGTGGAGAGACGTTCGTTCATCTTGCACAAAGGGAACGGGTTGCAGGAGAATCTTTTACTCTGGTATCTCAGTCTGTTTCCTAGTGCCGGTTTGAAGTTCCAGCAATTTTCACTGTAAAACCGAGTTGGAGCTAGTACCTCCCCATATATATGTATGGAGTGGAGTTTGCAAATGAAAAGAAACTTTATGTTCCCAAAAAGCTAGGTGAAGGACGGCTTTCACACACACACATCTCTCAGAACTGAGCATGTGGAGAGACTTTCGTTCATCTAGCAGAAAATGAACGTGTTGTAGGAGAAACTTTTACTCTGGTTTCTCAGTCTGTTTCCTAGTGCCGGTTTGAAGTTCCTGCAGTTTTCACTGTAAAACCTGGTTGGTGCTAATACCTCCCCATATATATGTATGGAGTGGAGTTTGCAACTGAAAAGAATCTTTGTGTTCCCAACAAGCTAGGTGAAGGACGGCTTTCACACACACTTATCTCTCAGAACTGAGCATGTGGAGAGACTTTCGTTCATCTAGCACATAGGAAACGGGTTGCAGGAGAAACTTTTACTCTGGTTTCTCAGTCTGTTTATTAGTGCCGGTTTGAAGTTCCTGCAGTTTTCACTGTAAAACCGATTTGGAGCTAGTACCTCCCCATATATATGTATGGAGTGGAGTTTGCAACTGAAAAGAAATTTTGTGTTCCCAACAAGCTAGGTGAAGGACGGCTTTCACACACACTTATCTCTCAGAAATTAGCATGTGGAGAGACGTTTGTTCATCTAGCACAAAGGGAACGGGTTGCAGAAGAAACTTTTACTGTGGTTTCTCAGTCTGTTTCCTAGTGCCGGTTTGAAGTTCCTGCAGTTTTCACTGTAAAACATGGTTGGAGCTAGTACCTCCCCATATATATGTATGGAGTGGAGTTTGCAAATGAAAAGAAACTTTATGTTCCCAAAAAGCTAGGTGAAGGACGGCTTTCACACACACAAATCTCTCACAACTGAGCACATGAAGAGATGTTCGTTCATCTAGCACAAAGGGAACAGGTTGCAGGAGAAACTTTTACTCTGGTTTCTCAGTCTGTTTCCTAGTGCCAGTTTGAAGTTCCTGCAGTTTTCACTGTAAAACCGAGTTGGAGCTAGTACTTCCCCATATATATGTATGGAGTGGAGTTTGTAAATGAAAAGAAACTTTGTGTTAACAAAAAGCTAGGTAAAGAGCGGCTTTCAAACACACTTATCTCTCAGAACTGAACATGTGGAGAGACGTTCGTTCATCTTGCACAAATGGAACGGGTTGCAGGAGAATCTTTTACTCTGGTTTCTCAGTCTGTTTCCTAGTGCCGGTTTGAAGTTCCAGCAATTTTCACTGTAAAAACGAGTTGCAGCTAGTACCTACCCATATATATGTATGGAGTGGAGTTTGCAAATGAAAAGAAACTTTATGTTCCCAAAAAGCTAGGTGAAGGACGGCTTTCACACACACACACCTCTCAGAACTGACCATGCGGAGAGACTTTCGTTCATCTAGCACAAAATGAACGTGTTGTAGGAGAAACTTTTACTCTGGTTTCTCAGTCTGTTTTCTAGTGCCGGTTTGAAGTTCCTGCAGTTTTCACTGTAAAACCTGGTTGGTGCTAGTACCTCCCCATATATATGTATGGAGTGGAGTTTGCAACTGAAAAGAATCTTTGTGTTCCCAACAAGCTAGGTGAAGAACGGCTTTCACACACACTTATCTCTCCGAACTGAGCATGTGGAGAGACTTTCGTTCATCTAGCACAAAGGGAAAGGGTTGCAGGAGAAACTTTTACTGTGGTTTCTCAGTCTGTTTCCTAGTGCCGGTTTGAAGTTCCTGCAGTTTTCACTGTAAACCCGAGTTGGAGCTAGTACCTCCCCATATATATGTATGGAGTGGAGTTTGCAACTGAAAAGAAACTTTGTGTTCCCAACAAGCTAGGTGAAGGACGGCTTTCACACACACTTATCTCTCAGAACTGAGCATGTGGAGAGACTTTCGTTCATCTAGCACAAAGGGAACGGGTTGTAGGAGAAACCTTTACTGTGGTTTCTCAGTCTGTTTCCTAGTGCCGGTTTGAAGTTCCTGCAGTTTTCACTGTAAAACCGAGTTGGAGCTAGTACCTCCCCATATATATGTATGGAGTGGAGTTTGCAACTGAAAAGAAACTTTGTGTTCCCAACAAGCTAGGTGAAGGACGGCTTTCACACACACTTATCTCTCAGAAATTAGCATGTGGAGAGACGTTTGTTCATCTAGCACAAAGGGAACGGGTTGCAGAAGAAACTTTTACTGTGGTTTCTCAGTCTGTTTCCTAGTGCCGGTTTGAAGTTCCTGCAGTTTTCACTGTAAAACATGGTTGGAGCTAGTACCTCCCCATATATATGTATGGAGTGGAGTTTGCAAATGAAAAGAAACTTTATGTTCCCAAAAAGCTAGGTGAAGGACGGCTTTCACACACACAAATCTCTCACAACTGAGCACATGAAGAGATGTTCGTTCATCTAGCACAAAGGGAACAGGTTGCAGGAGAAACTTTTACTCTGGTTTCTCAGTCTGTTTCCTAGTGCCAGTTTGAAGTTCCTGCAGTTTTCACTGTAAAACCGAGTTGGAGCTAGTACTTCCCCATATATATGTATGGAGTGGAGTTTGTAAATGAAAAGAAACTTTGTGTTAACAAAAAGCTAGGTAAAGAGCGGCTTTCAAACACACTTATCTCTCAGAACTGAACATGTGGAGAGACGTTCGTTCATCTTGCACAAATGGAACGGGTTGCAGGAGAATCTTTTACTCTGGTTTCTCAGTCTGTTTCCTAGTGCCGGTTTGAAGTTCCAGCAATTTTCACTGTAAAAACGAGTTGCAGCTAGTACCTACCCATATATATGTATGGAGTGGAGTTTGCAAATGAAAAGAAACTTTATGTTCCCAAAAAGCTAGGTGAAGGACGGCTTTCACACACACACACCTCTCAGAACTGACCATGCGGAGAGACTTTCGTTCATCTAGCACAAAATGAACGTGTTGTAGGAGAAACTTTTACTCTGGTTTCTCAGTCTGTTTTCTAGTGCCGGTTTGAAGTTCCTGCAGTTTTCACTGTAAAACCTGGTTGGTGCTAGTACCTCCCCATATATATGTATGGAGTGGAGTTTGCAACTGAAAAGAATCTTTGTGTTCCCAACAAGCTAGGTGAAGAACGGCTTTCACACACACTTATCTCTCCGAACTGAGCATGTGGAGAGACTTTCGTTCATCTAGCACAAAGGGAAAGGGTTGCAGGAGAAACTTTTACTGTGGTTTCTCAGTCTGTTTCCTAGTGCCGGTTTGAAGTTCCTGCAGTTTTCACTGTAAACCCGAGTTGGAGCTAGTACCTCCCCATATATATGTATGGAGTGGAGTTTGCAACTGAAAAGAAACTTTGTGTTCCCAACAAGCTAGGTGAAGGACGGCTTTCACACACACTTATCTCTCAGAACTGAGCATGTGGAGAGACTTTCGTTCATCTAGCACAAAGGGAACGGGTTGTAGGAGAAACCTTTACTGTGGTTTCTCAGTCTGTTTCCTAGTGCCGGTTTGAAGTTCCTGCAGTTTTCACTGTAAAACCGAGTTGGAGCTAGTACCTCCCCATATATATGTATGGAGTGGAGTTTGCAACTGAAAAGAAACTTTGTGTTCCCAACAAGCTAGGTGAAGGACGGCTTTCACACACACTTATTTCTCAGAACTGAGCATGTGGAGAGACTTTCGTTCATCTAGCACAAAGGGAACGGGTTGCAGGAGAAACTTTTACTGTGGTTTCTCAGTCTGTTTCCTAGTGCCGGTTTGAAGTTCCTGCAGTTTCACTGTAAACCCGAGTTGGAGCTAGTACCTCCCCATATATATGTATGGAGTGGAGTTTGCAACTGAAAAGAAATTTTGTGTTCCCAAAAAGCTAGGTGAAGAACGGCTTTCACAAACAATTATCTCTCCGAACTGAGCATGTGGAGAGACTTTCGTTCATCTAGCACAAAGGGAACGGGTTGCAGGAGAAACTTTAATGTGGTTTCTCAGTCTGTTTCCTAGTGCCGGTATGAAGTTCCTGCAGTTTTCACTGTAAAACCGAGTTGGAGCTAGTACATCCCCATATATATGTATGGAGTGGAGTTTGCAACTGAAAAGAAACTTTGTGTTCCCAACAAGCTAGGTGAAGGACGGCTTTCACAAACACTTATCTCTCAGAACTTAGCATGTGGAGAGACGTTCTTTCATCTAGCACAAAGGGATTGGGTTGCATTAGAAACTTTTACTGTGGTTTCTCGGTCTGTTTCCTAGTGCCGGTTTGAAGTTCCAGCAATTTTCACTGTAAAACCGAGTTGGAGCTAGTACCTCCCCATATATATGTATGGAGTGGAGTTTGCAAATGAAAAGAAACTTTATGTTCCCAAAAAGCTAGGTGAAGGACGGCTTTCACACACACACATCTCTCAGAACTGAGCATGTGGAGAGACTTTCGTTCATCTAGCACAAAATGAACGTGTTGTAGGAGAAACTTTTACTCTGGTTTCTCAGTCTGTTTCCTAGTGCCGGTTTGAAATTCCTGCAGTTTTCACTGTAAAACCTGGTTGGTGCTAGTACCTCCCCATATATATGTATGGAGTGGAGTTTGCAACTGAAAAGAATCTTTGTGTTCCCAACAAGCTAGGTGAAGGACGGCTTTCACACACACTTATCTCTCAGAACTGAGCATGTGGAGAGACTTTCGTTCATCTAGCACATAGGAAACGGGTTGCAGGAGAAACTTTTACTCTGGTTTCTCAGTCTGTTTATTAGTGCCGGTTTGAAGTTCCTGCAGTTTTCACTGTAAAACCGATTTGGAGCTAGTACCTCCCCATATATATGTATGGAGTGGAGTTTGCAACTGAAAAGAAACTTTGTGTTCCCAACAAGCTAGGTGAAGGACGGCTTTCACACACACTTATCTCTCAGAAATTAGCATGTGGAGAGACCTTTGTTCATCTAGCACAAAGGGAACGGGTTGCAGCAGAAACTTTTACTGTGGTTTCTCAGTCTGTTTCCTAGTGCCGGTTTGAAGTTCCTGCAGTTTTCACTGTAAAACATGGTTGGAGCTAGTACCTCCCCATATATATGTATGGAGTGAAGTTTGCAACTGAAAAAAAACTTTGTGTTCCCAACAAGCTAGGTGAAGGACGGCTTTCACACACACTTATCTCTCAGAACTGAGCATGTGGAGAGACGTTCGTTCATCTAACACAAAGGGAACGGGTTGCAGGAGACACTTTTACTCTGGTTTCTCAGTCTGATTCCTAGTGCTGGCTTGAAGTTCCTGCAGTTTTCACTGTAAAACCGAGTTGGAGCTAGTACCTCCCCATATATATGTATGGAGTGGAGTTTGCAACTGAAAAGAAACTTTGTGTTCCCAACAAGCTAGGTGAAGGACGGCTTTCACACACAC
Source organism: Camelus dromedarius (assembly GCF_036321535.1). Taxonomy (NCBI): domain Eukaryota; kingdom Metazoa; phylum Chordata; class Mammalia; order Artiodactyla; family Camelidae; genus Camelus; species Camelus dromedarius. The sequence continues at coordinate 2,188,388 of NW_026989819.1, read as the reverse complement.
TTATCTCTCAGAACTGAGCATGTGGAGAGACGTTCGTTCATCTATCACAAAGGGAACGGGTTGCAGGATAAACTTTTAGTCTGGTTTCTCAGTCTGTTTCCTAGTGCCGGTTTGATGTTCCTGCAGTTTTCACTGTAAAACCGAGTTGGAGCTAGTACCTCCCCATATATATGTATGGAGTGGAGTTTGCAACTGAAAAGAAACTTTGTGTTCCCAACAAGCTATGTGAAGGACGGCTTTCACACACACATATCTCTCAGAACTGAGCATGTGGAGAGACGTTCGTTCATCTTGCATAAAGGGAACGGGTTGCAGGAGAATCTTTTACTCTGGTTTCTCAGTCTGTTTCCTAGTGCCGGTTTGAAGTTCCAGCAATTTTCACTGTAAAACGAGTTGCAGCTAGTACCTACCCATATATATGTATGGAGTGGAGTTTGCAAATGAAAAGAAAGTTTATGTTCCCAAAAAGCTAGGTGAATGACGGCTTTCACACACACACACCTCTCAGAACTGACCATGTTTAGAGACTTTCGTTCATCTAACACAAAATGAACGTGTTGTAGGAGAAACTTTTACTCTGGTTTCTCAGTCTGTTTCCTAGTGCCGGTTTGAAGTTCCTGCAGTTTTCACTGTAAAACCTGGTTGGTGCTAGTACCTCCCCATATATATGTATGGAGTGGAGTTTGCAACTGAAAAGAATCTTTGTGTTCCCAACAAGCTAGGTGAAGGACGGCTTTCACACACACTTATCTCTCAGAACTGAGCATGTGGAGAGACGTTCGTTCATCTAGCACATAGGAAACGGGTTGCAGGAGAAACTTTTACTCTGGTTTCTCAGTCTGTTTCCTAGTGCCGGTTTGAAGTTCCTGCAGTTTTCACTGTAAAACCGAGTTGGAGCTAGTACCTCCCCATATATATGTATGGAGTGGAGTTTGCAACTGAAAAGAAATTTTGTGTTCCCAAAAAGCTAGGTGAAGAACGGCTTTCACAAACAATTATCTCTCCGAACTGAGCATGTGGAGAGACGTTCGTACATCTAGCACAAAGGGAACGGGTTGCAGGAGAAACTTTAATGTGGTTTCTCAGTCTGTTTCCTAGTGCCGGTATGAAGTTCCTGCAGTTTTCACTGTAAAACCGAGTTGGAGCTAGTACATCCCCATATATATGTATGGAGTGGAGTTTGCAACTGAAAAGAAACTTTGTGTTCCCAACAAGCTAGGTGAAGGACGGCTTTCACAAACACTTATCTCTCAGAACTTAGCATGTGGAGAGACGTTCTTTCATCTAGCACAAAGGGATTGGGTTGCATTAGAAACTTTTACTGTGGTTTCTCGGTCTGTTTCCTAGTGCCGGTTTGAAGTTCCAGCAATTTTCACTGTAAAACCGAGTTGGAGCTAGTACCTCCCCATATATATGTATGGAGTGGAGTTTGCAAATGAAAAGAAACTTTATGTTCCCAAAAAGCTAGGTGAAGGACGGCTTTCACACACACACATCTCTCAGAACTGAGCATGTGGAGAGACTTTCGTTCATCTAGCACAAAATGAACGTGTTGTAGGAGAAACTTTTACTCTGGTTTCTCAGTCTGTTTCCTAGTGCCGGTTTGAAATTCCTGCAGTTTTCACTGTAAAACCTGGTTGGTGCTAGTACCTCCCCATATATATGTATGGAGTGGAGTTTGCAACTGAAAAGAATCTTTGTGTTCCCAACAAGCTAGGTGAAGGACGGCTTTCACACACACTTATCTCTCAGAACTGAGCATGTGGAGAGACTTTCGTTCATCTAGCACATAGGAAACGGGTTGCAGGAGAAACTTTTACTCTGGTTTCTCAGTCTGTTTATTAGTGCCGGTTTGAAGTTCCTGCAGTTTTCACTGTAAAACCGATTTGGAGCTAGTACCTCCCCATATATATGTATGGAGTGGAGTTTGCAACTGAAAAGAAACTTTGTGTTCCCAACAAGCTAGGTGAAGGACGGCTTTCACACACACTTATCTCTCAGAAATTAGCATGTGGAGAGACCTTTGTTCATCTAGCACAAAGGGAACGGGTTGCAGCAGAAACTTTTACTGTGGTTTCTCAGTCTGTTTCCTAGTGCCGGTTTGAAGTTCCTGCAGTTTTCACTGTAAAACATGGTTGGAGCTAGTACCTCCCCATATATATGTATGGAGTGAAGTTTGCAACTGAAAAAAAACTTTGTGTTCCCAACAAGCTAGGTGAAGGACGGCTTTCACACACACTTATCTCTCAGAACTGAGCATGTGGAGAGACGTTCGTTCATCTAACACAAAGGGAACGGGTTGCAGGAGACACTTTTACTCTGGTTTCTCAGTCTGATTCCTAGTGCTGGCTTGAAGTTCCTGCAGTTTTCACTGTAAAACCGAGTTGGAGCTAGTACCTCCCCATATATATGTATGGAGTGGAGTTTGCAACTGAAAAGAAACTTTGTGTTCCCAACAAGCTAGGTGAAGGACGGCTTTCACACACACTTATCTCTCAGAACTGAGCATGTGGAGAGACGTTCGTTCATCTATCACAAAGGGAACGGGTTGCAGGATAAACTTTTAGTCTGGTTTCTCAGTCTGTTTCCTAGTGCCGGTTTGATGTTCCTGCAGTTTTCACTGTAAAACCGAGTTGGAGCTAGTACCTCCCCATATATATGTATGGAGTGGAGTTTGCAACTGAAAAGAAACTTTGTGTTCCCAACAAGCTATGTGAAGGACGGCTTTCACACACACATATCTCTCAGAACTGAGCATGTGGAGAGACGTTCGTTCATCTTGCATAAAGGGAACGGGTTGCAGGAGAATCTTTTACTCTGGTTTCTCAGTCTGTTTCCTAGTGCCGGTTTGAAGTTCCAGCAATTTTCACTGTAAAACGAGTTGCAGCTAGTACCTACCCATATATATGTATGGAGTGGAGTTTGCAAATGAAAAGAAAGTTTATGTTCCCAAAAAGCTAGGTGAATGACGGCTTTCACACACACACACCTCTCAGAACTGACCATGTTTAGAGACTTTCGTTCATCTAACACAAAATGAACGTGTTGTAGGAGAAACTTTTACTCTGGTTTCTCAGTCTGTTTCCTAGTGCCGGTTTGAAGTTCCTGCAGTTTTCACTGTAAAACCTGGTTGGTGCTAGTACCTCCCCATATATATGTATGGAGTGGAGTTTGCAACTGAAAAGAATCTTTGTGTTCCCAACAAGCTAGGTGAAGGACGGCTTTCACACACACTTATCTCTCAGAACTGAGCATGTGGAGAGACGTTCGTTCATCTAGCACATAGGAAACGGGTTGCAGGAGAAACTTTTACTCTGGTTTCTCAGTCTGTTTCCTAGTGCCGGTTTGAAGTTCCTGCAGTTTTCACTGTAAAACCGAGTTGGAGCTAGTACCTCCCCATATATATGTATGGAGTGGAGTTTGCAACTGAAAAGAAATTTTGTGTTCCCAAAAAGCTAGGTGAAGAACGGCTTTCACAAACAATTATCTCTCCGAACTGAGCATGTGGAGAGACGTTCGTACATCTAGCACAAAGGGAACGGGTTGCAGGAGAAACTTTTACTCTGGTTTCTCAGTCTGTTTCCTAGTGCTGGTTTGAAGTTCCTGCAGTTTTCACTGTAAAACCGAGTTGGAGCTAGTACCTCCCCATATATATGTATGGAGTGGAGTTTGCAACTGAAAAGAAACTTTATGTTCCCAAAAAGCTAGGTGAATAACGGCTTTCACACACACACATCTCTCAGAACTGAGCACATGGAGGGATGTTCGTTCATCTCGCACAAGGGGAACGGGTTGCAGGAGAAACTTTTACTGTGGTTTCTCAGTCTGTTTCCTAGTGCCGGTATGATGTTCCTGCAGTTTTCACTGTAAAACCGAGTTGGAGCTAGTACCTCCCCATATATATGTATGGAGTGGATTTTGCAACTGAAAAGAAACTTTGTGTTCCCAACAAGCTATGTGAAGGGCGGCTTTCACACACACATATCTCTCAGAACTGAGCATGTGGAGAGACGTTCGTTCATCTAGCAGAAAGGGAACGGGTTGCAGGAGAAACTTTTACTGTGGTTTCTCAGTCTGTTTCCTAGTGCCGGTTTGAAGTTCCAGCAATTTTCACTGTAAAACCGAGTTGCAGCTAGTACCTCCCCATATATATGTATGGAGTGGAGTTTGCAAATGAAAAGAAACTTTGTGTTCCCAACAAGCTAGTTAAAGGACGGCTTTCAAACACACTTATCTCTCAGAACTGAGCATGTTGAGAGACGTTCGTTCATCTTGCACAAAGGAGCGGGTTGCAGGAGAATCTTTTAGTCTGGTTTCTCAGTCTGTTTCCTAGTGCCGGTTTGAAGTTTCAGCAATTTTCACTGTAAAAACGAGTTGCAGCTAGTACCTACCCATATATATGTATGGAGTGGAGTTTGCAAATGAAAAGAAACTTTATGTTCCCAAAAAGCTAGGTGAAGGACGGCATTCACACACACACATCTCTCAGAACTGAGCATGTGGAGAGACTTTCGTTCATCTAGCAAAAAATGAACGTGTTGTAGGAGAAAGTTTTACTCTGGTTTCTCAGTCTGTTTCCTAGTGCCGGTTTGAAGTTCCTGCAGTTTTCACTGTAAAACCTGGTTGGTGCTAGTACCTCCCCATATATATGTATGGAGTGGAGTTTGCAACTGAAAAGAATCTTTGTGTTCCCAACAAGCTAGGTGAAGGACGGCTTTCACACACACTTATCTCTCAGAACTGAGCATGTGGAGAGACGTTCGTTCATCTTGCACATAGGAAACGGGTTGCAGGAGAAACTTTTACTCTGGTTTCTCAGTCTGTTTCCTAGTGCCGGTTTGAAGTTCCTGCAGTTTTCACTGTAAAACCGATTTGGAGCTAGTACATCCCCATATATATGTATGGAGTGGAGTTTGCAACTGAAAAGAAACTTTGTGTTCCCAACAAGCTAGGTGAAGGACGGCTTTCACACACACTTATCTCTCAGAACTTAGCATGTGGAGAGACGTTTGTTCATCTAGCACAAAGGGAAAGGGTTGCAGCAGAAACTTTTACTGTGGTTTCTCAGTCTGTTTCCTAGTGCCGGTTTGAAGTTCCTGCAGTTTTCACTGTAAAACAGAGTTGGAGCTAGTAAGTCCCCATATATATGTATGGAGTGGAGTTTGCAACTGAAAAGAAACTTTGTGTTCCCAACAAGCTATGTGAAGGACGGCATTCACACACACATATCTCTCAGAACTGAGCATATGGAGAGACGTTCGTTCATCTAGCAGAAAGGGAACGGTTTGCAGGAGAAACTTTTACTCTGGTTTCTCAGTCTGTTTCCTAGTGCTGGTTTGAAGTTCCAGCAATTTTCACTGTAAAACCGAGTTGCAGCTAGTACCTCCCCATATAAATGTATGGAGTGGAGTTTGCAAATGAAAAGAAACTTTATGTTCCCAAAAAGCTAGGTGAAGAACGGCTTTCACACACACACATCTCTCAGAACTGAGCACGTGGAGAGATGTTCGTTCATCTAGCACAAATGGAACAGGTTGCAGGAGAAACTTTTACTCTGGTTTCTCAGTCTGTTTCCTAGTGCCAGTTTGAAGTTCCTGCAGTTTTCACTGTAAAACCGAGTTGGAGCTAGTACCTCCCCATATATATGTATGGAGTGGAGTTTGCAAATGAAAAGAAACTTTATGTTCCCAAAAAGCTAGGTGAAGGACGGCTTTCACACACACACATCTCTCAGAACTGAGCATGTGGAGAGACTTTCGTTCATCTAGCACAAAATGAACGTTTTGTAGGAGAAACTTTTACTCTGGTTTCTCAGTCTGTTTCCTAGTGCAGGTTTGAAGTTCCTGCATTTTCACTGTAAAACCTGGTTGGTGCTAGTACCTCCCCATATATATGTATGGAGCGGAGTTTGCAACTGAAAAGAATCTTTGTGTTCCCAACAAGCTAGGTGAAGGACGGCTTTCACACACACTTATCTCTCAGAACTTAGCATGTGGAGAGACGTTTGTTCATCTAGCACAAAGGGAACGGGTTGCAGCAGAAACATTTACTGTGGTTTCTCAGTCTGTTTCCTAGTGCCGGTTTGAAATTCCTGCAGTTTTCACTGTAAAACAGGGTTGGAGCTAGTACCTCCCCATATATATGTATGGAGTGGAGTTTGCAACTGAAAAGAAACTTTGTGTTCCCAACAAGCTAGGTGAAGGAGGGCTTTCACACACACTTATCTCTCAGAACTGAGCATGTGGAGAGACGTTCGTTCATCTAGCACAAATGGAACGGGTTGCAGGGGAAACATTTCTCTGGTTTCTCAGTCTGATTCCTAGTGCTGGTTTGAAGTTCCGGCAGTTTTCACTGTAAAACCGAGTTGGACCTAGTACCTCCCCATATATATGTATGGAGTGGAGTTTGCAACTGAAAAGAAACTTTGTGTTCCCAACAAGCTAGGTGAAGGACGGCTTTCACACACACTTATCTCTCAGAACTGAGCATGTGGAGAGACGTTCGTTCATCTAGCACAAAGGGAAAGGGTTGCAGGAGAAACTTTTAGTCTGGTTTCTCAGTCTGTTTCCTAGTGCCGGTTTGAAGTTCCTGCAGTTTTCACTGTAAACCCGAGTTGGAGCTAGTACCTCCCCATATATATGTATGGAGTGGAGTTTGCAACTGAAAAGAAACTTTGTGTTCCCAACAAGCTAGGTGAAGGACGGCTTTCACACACACTTATCTCTCAGAACTGAGCATGTGGAGAGACTTTCGTTCATCTAGCACAAAGGGAACGGGTTGTAGGAGAAACCTTTACTGTGGTTTCTCAGTCTGTTTCCTAGTGCCGGTTTGAAGTTCCTGCAGTTTTCACTGTAAAACCGAGTTGGAGCTAGTACCTCCCCATATATATGTATGGAGTGGAGTTTGCAACTGAAAAGAAACTTTGTGTTCCCAACAAGCTAGGTGAAGGACGGCTTTCACACACACTTATCTCTCAGAACTGAGCATGTGGAGAGACTTTCGTTCATCTAGCACAAAGGGAACGGGTTGCAGGAGAAACTTTTACTGTGGTTTCTCAGTCTGTTTCCTAGTGCCGGTTTGAAGTTCCTGCAGTTTCACTGTAAACCCGAGTTGGAGCTAGTACCTCCCCATATATATGTATGGAGTGGAGTTTGCAACTGAAAAGAAATTTTGTGTTCCCAAAAAGCTAGGTGAAGAACGGCTTTCACAAACAATTATCTCTCCGAACTGAGCATGTGGAGAGACTTTCGTTCATCTAGCACAAAGGGAACGGGTTGTAGGAGAAACCTTTACTGTGGTTTCTCAGTCTGTTTCCTAGTGCCGGTTTGAAGTTCCTGCAGTTTTCACTGTAAAACCGAGTTGGAGCTAGTACCTCCCCATATATATGTATGGAGTGGAGTTTGCAACTGAAAAGAAACTTTGTGTTCCCAACAAGCTAGGTGAAGGACGGCTTTCACACACACTTATCTCTCAGAACTGAGCATGTGGAGAGACTTTCGTTCATCTAGCACAAAGGGAACGGGTTGCAGGAGAAACTTTTACTGTGGTTTCTCAGTCTGTTTCCTAGTGCCGGTTTGAAGTTCCTGCAGTTTCACTGTAAACCCGAGTTGGAGCTAGTACCTCCCCATATATATGTATGGAGTGGAGTTTGCAACTGAAAAGAAATTTTGTGTTCCCAAAAAGCTAGGTGAAGAACGGCTTTCACAAACAATTATCTCTCCGAACTGAGCATGTGGAGAGACTTTCGTTCATCTAGCACAAAGGGAACGGGTTGCAGGAGAAACTTTAATGTGGTTTCTCAGTCTGTTTCCTAGTGCCGGTATGAAGTTCCTGCAGTTTTCACTGTAAAACCGAGTTGGAGCTAGTACATCCCCATATATATGTATGGAGTGGAGTTTGCAACTGAAAAGAAACTTTGTGTTCCCAACAAGCTAGGTGAAGGACGGCTTTCACAAACACTTATCTCTCAGAACTTAGCATGTGGAGAGACGTTCTTTCATCTAGCACAAAGGGATTGGGTTGCATTAGAAACTTTTACTGTGGTTTCTCGGTCTGTTTCCTAGTGCCGGTTTGAAGTTCCAGCAATTTTCACTGTAAAACCGAGTTGGAGCTAGTACCTCCCCATATATATGTATGGAGTGGAGTTTGCAAATGAAAAGAAACTTTATGTTCCCAAAAAGCTAGGTGAAGGACGGCTTTCACACACACACATCTCTCAGAACTGAGCATGTGGAGAGACTTTCGTTCATCTAGCACAAAATGAACGTGTTGTAGGAGAAACTTTTACTCTGGTTTCTCAGTCTGTTTCCTAGTGCCGGTTTGAAATTCCTGCAGTTTTCACTGTAAAACCTGGTTGGTGCTAGTACCTCCCCATATATATGTATGGAGTGGAGTTTGCAACTGAAAAGAATCTTTGTGTTCCCAACAAGCTAGGTGAAGGACGGCTTTCACACACACTTATCTCTCAGAACTGAGCATGTGGAGAGACTTTCGTTCATCTAGCACATAGGAAACGGGTTGCAGGAGAAACTTTTACTCTGGTTTCTCAGTCTGTTTATTAGTGCCGGTTTGAAGTTCCTGCAGTTTTCACTGTAAAACCGATTTGGAGCTAGTACCTCCCCATATATATGTATGGAGTGGAGTTTGCAACTGAAAAGAAACTTTGTGTTCCCAACAAGCTAGGTGAAGGACGGCTTTCACACACACTTATCTCTCAGCACTGAGCATGTGGAGAGACCTTTGTTCATCTAGCACAAAGGGAACGGGTTGCAGCAGAAACTTTTACTGTGGTTTCTCAGTCTGTTTCCTAGTGCCGGTTTGAAGTTCCTGCAGTTTTCACTGTAAAACATGGTTGGAGCTAGTACCTCCCCATATATATGTATGGAGTGAAGTTTGCAACTGAAAAAAAACTTTGTGTTCCCAACAAGCTAGGTGAAGGACGGCTTTCACACACACTTATCTCTCAGAACTGAGCATGTGGAGAGACGTTCGTTCATCTAACACAAAGGGAACGGGTTGCAGGAGACACTTTTACTCTGGTTTCTCAGTCTGATTCCTAGTGCTGGCTTGAAGTTCCTGCAGTTTTCACTGTAAAACCGAGTTGGAGCTAGTACCTCCCCATATATATGTATGGAGTGGAGTTTGCAACTGAAAAGAAACTTTGTGTTCCCAACAAGCTAGGTGAAGGACGGCTTTCACACACACTTATCTCTCAGAACTGAGCATGTGGAGAGACGTTCGTTCATCTATCACAAAGGGAACGGGTTGCAGGATAAACTTTTAGTCTGGTTTCTCAGTCTGTTTCCTAGTGCCGGTTTGATGTTCCTGCAGTTTTCACTGTAAAACCGAGTTGGAGCTAGTACCTCCCCATATATATGTATGGAGTGGAGTTTGCAACTGAAAAGAAACTTTGTGTTCCCAACAAGCTATGTGAAGGACGGCTTTCACACACACATATCTCTCAGAACTGAGCATGTGGAGAGACGTTCGTTCATCTTGCATAAAGGGAACGGGTTGCAGGAGAATCTTTTACTCTGGTTTCTCAGTCTGTTTCCTAGTGCCGGTTTGAAGTTCCAGCAATTTTCACTGTAAAACGAGTTGCAGCTAGTACCTACCCATATATATGTATGGAGTGGAGTTTGCAAATGAAAAGAAAGTTTATGTTCCCAAAAAGCTAGGTGAATGACGGCTTTCACACACACACACCTCTCAGAACTGACCATGTTTAGAGACTTTCGTTCATCTAACACAAAATGAACGTGTTGTAGGAGAAACTTTTACTCTGGTTTCTCAGTCTGTTTCCTAGTGCCGGTTTGAAGTTCCTGCAGTTTTCACTGTAAAACCTGGTTGGTGCTAGTACCTCCCCATATATATGTATGGAGTGGAGTTTGCAACTGAAAAGAATCTTTGTGTTCCCAACAAGCTAGGTGAAGGACGGCTTTCACACACACTTATCTCTCAGAACTGAGCATGTGGAGAGACGTTCGTTCATCTAGCACATAGGAAACGGGTTGCAGGAGAAACTTTTACTCTGGTTTCTCAGTCTGTTTCCTAGTGCCGGTTTGAAGTTCCTGCAGTTTTCACTGTAAAACCGAGTTGGAGCTAGTACCTCCCCATATATATGTATGGAGTGGAGTTTGCAACTGAAAAGAAATTTTGTGTTCCCAAAAAGCTAGGTGAAGAACGGCTTTCACAAACAATTATCTCTCCGAACTGAGCATGTGGAGAGACGTTCGTACATCTAGCACAAAGGGAACGGGTTGCAGGAGAAACTTTTACTCTGGTTTCTCAGTCTGTTTCCTAGTGCTGGTTTGAAGTTCCTGCAGTTTTCACTGTAAAACCGAGTTGGAGCTAGTACCTCCCCATATATATGTATGGAGTGGAGTTTGCAACTGAAAAGAAACTTTATGTTCCCAAAAAGCTAGGTGAATAACGGCTTTCACACACACACATCTCTCAGAACTGAGCACATGGAGGGATGTTCGTTCATCTCGCACAAGGGGAACGGGTTGCAGGAGAAACTTTTACTGTGGTTTCTCAGTCTGTTTCCTAGTGCCGGTATGATGTTCCTGCAGTTTTCACTGTAAAACCGAGTTGGAGCTAGTACCTCCCCATATATATGTATGGAGTGGATTTTGCAACTGAAAAGAAACTTTGTGTTCCCAACAAGCTATGTGAAGGGCGGCTTTCACACACACATATCTCTCAGAACTGAGCATGTGGAGAGACGTTCGTTCATCTAGCAGAAAGGGAACGGGTTGCAGGAGAAACTTTTACTGTGGTTTCTCAGTCTGTTTCCTAGTGCCGGTTTGAAGTTCCAGCAATTTTCACTGTAAAACCGAGTTGCAGCTAGTACCTCCCCATATATATGTATGGAGTGGAGTTTGCAAATGAAAAGAAACTTTGTGTTCCCAACAAGCTAGTTAAAGGACGGCTTTCAAACACACTTATCTCTCAGAACTGAGCATGTTGAGAGACGTTCGTTCATCTTGCACAAAGGAGCGGGTTGCAGGAGAATCTTTTAGTCTGGTTTCTCAGTCTGTTTCCTAGTGCCGGTTTGAAGTTTCAGCAATTTTCACTGTAAAAACGAGTTGCAGCTAGTACCTACCCATATATATGTATGGAGTGGAGTTTGCAAATGAAAAGAAACTTTATGTTCCCAAAAAGCTAGGTGAAGGACGGCATTCACACACACACATCTCTCAGAACTGAGCATGTGGAGAGACTTTCGTTCATCTAGCAAAAAATGAACGTGTTGTAGGAGAAAGTTTTACTCTGGTTTCTCAGTCTGTTTCCTAGTGCCGGTTTGAAGTTCCTGCAGTTTTCTCTGTAAAACCTGGTTGGTGCTAGTACCTCCCCATATATATGTATGGAGTGGAGTTTGCAACTGAAAAGAATCTTTGTGTTCCCAACAAGCTAGGTGAAGGACGGCTTTCACACACACTTATCTCTCAGAACTGAGCATGTGGAGAGACGTTCGTTCATCTTGCACATAGGAAACGGGTTGCAGGAGAAACTTTTACTCTGGTTTCTCAGTCTGTTTCCTAGTGCCGGTTTGAAGTTCCTGCAGTTTTCACTGTAAAACCGATTTGGAGCTAGTACATCCCCATATATATGTATGGAGTGGAGTTTGCAACTGAAAAGAAACTTTGTGTTCCCAACAAGCTAGGTGAAGGACGGCTTTCACACACACTTATCTCTCAGAACTTAGCATGTGGAGAGACGTTTGTTCATCTAGCACAAAGGGAAAGGGTTGCAGCAGAAACTTTTACTGTGGTTTCTCAGTCTGTTTCCTAGTGCCGGTTTGAAGTTCCTGCAGTTTTCACTGTAAAACAGAGTTGGAGCTAGTAAGTCCCCATATATATGTATGGAGTGGAGTTTGCAACTGAAAAGAAACTTTGTGTTCCCAACAAGCTATGTGAAGGACGGCATTCACACACACATATCTCTCAGAACTGAGCATATGGAGAGACGTTCGTTCATCTAGCAGAAAGGGAACGGTTTGCAGGAGAAACTTTTACTCTGGTTTCTCAGTCTGTTTCCTAGTGCTGGTTTGAAGTTCCAGCAATTTTCACTGTAAAACCGAGTTGCAGCTAGTACCTCCCCATATAAATGTATGGAGTGGAGTTTGCAAATGAAAAGAAACTTTATGTTCCCAAAAAGCTAGGTGAAGAACGGCTTTCACACACACACATCTCTCAGAACTGAGCACGTGGAGAGATGTTCGTTCATCTAGCACAAATGGAACAGGTTGCAGGAGAAACTTTTACTCTGGTTTCTCAGTCTGTTTCCTAGTGCCAGTTTGAAGTTCCTGCAGTTTTCACTGTAAAACCGAGTTGGAGCTAGTACCTCCCCATATATATGTATGGAGTGGAGTTTGCAAATGAAAAGAAACTTTATGTTCCCAAAAAGCTAGGTGAAGGACGGCTTTCACACACACACATCTCTCAGAACTGAGCATGTGGAGAGACTTTCGTTCATCTAGCACAAAATGAACGTTTTGTAGGAGAAACTTTTACTCTGGTTTCTCAGTCTGTTTCCTAGTGCAGGTTTGAAGTTCCTGCATTTTCACTGTAAAACCTGGTTGGTGCTAGTACCTCCCCATATATATGTATGGAGCGGAGTTTGCAACTGAAAAGAATCTTTGTGTTCCCAACAAGCTAGGTGAAGGACGGCTTTCACACACACTTATCTCTCAGAACTTAGCATGTGGAGAGACGTTTGTTCATCTAGCACAAAGGGAACGGGTTGCAGCAGAAACATTTACTGTGGTTTCTCAGTCTGTTTCCTAGTGCCGGTTTGAAATTCCTGCAGTTTTCACTGTAAAACAGGGTTGGAGCTAGTACCTCCCCATATATATGTATGGAGTGGAGTTTGCAACTGAAAAGAAACTTTGTGTTCCCAACAAGCTAGGTGAAGGAGGGCTTTCACACACACTTATCTCTCAGAACTGAGCATGTGGAGAGACGTTCGTTCATCTAGCACAAATGGAACGGGTTGCAGGGGAAACATTTCTCTGGTTTCTCAGTCTGATTCCTAGTGCTGGTTTGAAGTTCCGGCAGTTTTCACTGTAAAACCGAGTTGGACCTAGTACCTCCCCATATATATGTATGGAGTGGAGTTTGCAACTGAAAAGAAACTTTGTGTTCCCAACAAGCTAGGTGAAGGACGGCTTTCACACACACTTATCTCTCAGAACTGAGCATGTGGAGAGACGTTCGTTCATCTAGCACAAAGGGAAAGGGTTGCAGGAGAAACTTTTAGTCTGGTTTCTCAGTTTGTTTCCTAGTGCCAGTTTGAAGTTCCTGCAGTTTTCACTGTAAAACCGAGTTGGAGCTAGTACTTCCCCATATATATGTATGGAGTGGAGTTTGCAACTGAAAAGAAACTTTGTGTTCCCAACAAGCTAGGTGAAGGACGGCTTTCACACACACTTATCTCTCAGAACTGAGCATGTGGAGAAACGTTCGTTCATCTAGCACAAGGGGAACGGGTTGCAGGAGAAACTTTTACTGTGGTTTCTCAGTCTGTTTCCTAGTGCCGGTATGAAGTTCCTGCAGTTTTCACTGTAAAACCGAGTTGGAGCTAGTACCTCCCCATATATAAGTATGGAGTGGAGTTTGCAAGTGAAAAGAAACTTTGTGTTCCCAACAAGCTAGGTGAAGGACGGCTTTCACACACACTTATCTCTCAGAACTGAGCATGTGGAGAGACGTTCTTTTATCTAGCACAAAGGGAACGGGTTGCAGTGGAAACTTTTACTCTGGTTTCTCAGTCTGTTTCCTAATGCCGGTTTGAAGTTCTTGCAGTTTTCACTGTAAAACATGGATGGAGCTAGTACCCCCCATATATATGTATGGAGTGAAGTTTGCAACTGAAAAGAAACTTTGTGTTCCCAACAAGCTAGGTGAAGGACGGCTTTCACACACACTTATCTCTCAGAACTGAGCATGTGGAGAGACGTTCGTTCATCTAGCACAAAGGGAACGGGTTGCAGGAGAAACTATTACTCTGGTTTCTCAGTCTGATTCCTAGTGCTGGTTTGAAGTTCCTGCAGTTTTCACTGTAAAACCGAGTTGGAGCTAGTACCTCCCCATATATATGTATGGAGTGGAGTTTGCAATTGAAAAGAAACTTTGTGTTCCCAAGAAGCTAGGTGAAGGAAGGCTTTCACACACACTTATCTCTCAGAACTGAGCATGTGGAGAGACGTTCGTTCATCTAGCACAAGGGGAACGGTTTGCAGGAGAAACTTTTACTGTGGTTTCTCAGTCTGTTTCCTAGTGCCGGTATGAAGTTCCTGCAGTTTTCACTGTAAAACCGATTTGGAGCTAGTACCTCCCCATATATATGTATGGAGTGGAGTTTGCAAGTGAAAAGAAACTTTGTGTTCCCAACAAGCTAGTTGAAGGACGGCTTTCACACACACTTATCTCTCAGAACTGAGCATGTGGAGAGACGTTCTTTTATCTAGCACAAAGGGAACGGGTTGCAGGGGAAACATTTACTCTGGTCTCTCAGTCTGTTTCCTAGTGCCGGTTTGAAGTTCTTGCAGTTTTCACTGTAAAACCGAGTTGAAGCTAGTACCTCACCATATATATGTATGGATTGGAGTTTGCAACTGAAAAGAAACTTTGTGTTCCCAAAATCTAGGTGAAGGACGGCTTTCACACACACTTATCTCTCAGAACTGAGCATGTGGAGAGACGTTCTTTCATCTAGCACAAAGGGAACGGGTTGCATTAGAAACTTTTACTGTGGTTTCTCGGTCTGTTTCCTAGTGCCGGTTTGAAGTTCTTGCAGTTTTCACTGTAAAACCGAGTTGGAGCTAGTACCTCCCCATATATATGTATGAAGTGGAGCTTGCAAATTAAAAGAAACTTTGTGTTCCCAACAAGATAGGTAAAGGACGGCTTTCAAACACACTTATCTCTCAGAACTGAGCATGTGGAGAGACGTTCGTTCATCTTGCACAAAGGGAACGGGTTGCAGGAGAATCTTTTACTCTGGTTTCTCAGTCTGTTTCCTAGTGCCGGTTTGAAGTTCCAGCAATTTTCACTGTAAAAACGTGTTGCAGCTAGTACCTACCCATATATATGTATGGAGTGGAGTTTGCAAATGAAAAGAAACTTTATGTTCCCAAAAAGCTAGGTGAAGGACGGCTTTCACACACACACATCTCTCAGAACTGAGCATGAGGAGAGACGTTCGTTCATCTAGCACAAAAGGAACAGGTTGCAGGAGAAACTTTTACTCTGGTTTCTCAGTCTGTTTCCTAGTGCCGGTTTGAAGTTCCTGCAGTTTTCACTGTAAAACCTGGTTGGTGCTAGTACCTCCCCATGTATATGTATGGAGTGGAGTTTGCAACTGAAAAGAATCTTTGTGTTCCCAACAAGCTACGTGAAGGACGGCTTTCACACACACTTATCTCTCAGAACTGAGCATGTGGAGAGACGTTCGTTCATCTAGCACATAGGAAACGGGTTGCAGGAGAAACTTTTACTCTGGTTTCTCAGTCTGTTTCCTAGTGCCGGTTTGAAGTTCCTGCAGTTTTCACTGTAAAACCGAGTTGGAGCTAGTACCTCCCCATATATATGTATGGAGTGGATTTTGCAACTGAAAAGAAACTTTGTGTTCCAAACAAGCTATGTGAAGGACGGCTTTCACACACACTTATCTCTCAGAACTTAGCATGTGGAGAGACGTTTGTTCATCTAGCACAAAGGGAACGGGTTGCAGCAGAAACTTTACTGTGGTTTCTCAGTTTGTTTCCTAGTGCCGGTTTGAAGTTCCTGCAGTTTTCACTGTAAAACAGGGTCTGAGCTTGTACATCCCCATATATATGTATGGAGTGGAGTTTGCAACTGAAAAGAATCTTTGTGTTCCAAACATGCTAGGTGAAGGACGGCTTTCACACACACTTATCTCTCAGAACTGAGCATGTGGAGAGACGTTCGTTCGTCTAGCACAAAGGGAACGGGTTGCAGGAGAAACTATTACTCTGGTTTCTCAGTCTGATTCCTAGTGCAGGTTTGAAGTTCCTGCAGTTTTCACTGTAAAACCGAGTTGGAGCTAGTACCTCCCCATATATATGTATGGAGTGGAGTTTGCAACTGAAAAGAAACTTTGTGTTCCCAACAAGCTAGGTGAAGGACGGCTTACACACACACTTATCTCTCAGAACTGAGCATGTGGAGAGACGTTCGTTCATCTAGCACAAAGGGAACGGGTTGCAGGGGAAACTTTTAGTCTGGTTTCTCAGTCTGTTTCCTAGTGCCGGTTTGAAGTTCCTGCAGTTTTCACTGTAAAACACAGTTGGAGCTAGTACCAACCCATATATATGTATGGAGTGGAGTTTGCAACTGAAAAGAAACTTTGTGTTCCCAACAAGCTAGGTGAAGGACGGCTTTCACACATACTTATCTCTCAGAACTGAGCATGTGGAGAGACGTTCTTTCTTCTAGCACAAGGGGAACGGGTTGCAGGAGAAACTTTTACTGTGGTTTCTCAGTCTGTTTCCTAGTTCCGGTATGAATTTCCTGCAGTTTTCACTGTAAAACCGAGTTGGAGCTAGTACCTCCCCATATATATGTATGGAGTGGAGTTTGCAAGTGAAAAGAAACTTTGTGTTCCCAACAAGCTAGGTGAAGGACGGCTTTCACACACACTTATCTCTCAGAACTGAGCATGTGGAGAGACGTTCTTTTATCTAGCAGAAAGGGAACGGGTTGCAGGGGAAACTTTTACTCTGGTTTCTCAGTCTGTTTCCTAGTGCCGGTTTGAAGTTCCTGCAGTTTTCACTGTAAAACCTGGTTGGATCTAGTACATCCCCATATATATTTATGGAGTGGAGTTTGCAACTGAAAAGAAACTTTGTGTTCCCAACAAGCTAGGTGAAGGACGGCTTTCACACACACACATCTCTCAGAACTGAGCATGTGGAGAGACTTTCGTTCATCTAGCACAAAATGAACGTTTTGTAGGAGAAATTTTTACTCTGGTTTCTCAGTCTGTTTCCTAGTGCAGGTTTGAAGTTCCTGCAGTTTTCACTGTTAAACCTGGTTGGTGCTAGTACCTCCCCATATATATGTATGGAGTGGAGTTTGCTACTGAAAAGAATCTTTGTGTTCCCAACAAGCTAGGTGAAGGACGGCTTTCACACACACTTATCTCTCAGAACTGAGCATGTGGAGAGACGTTCGTTCATCTTGCACAAAGGGAACGGGTTGCAGGAGAATCTTTTACTCTGGTTTCTCAGTCTGTTTCCTAGTGCCGGTTTGAAGTTCCAGCAATTTTCACTGTAAAAACGTGTTGCAGCTAGTACCTACCCATATATATGTATGGAGTGGAGTTTGCAAATGAAAAGAAACTTTATGTTCCCAAAAAGCTAGGTGAAGGACGGCTTTCACACACACACATCTCTCAGAACTGAGCATGAGGAGAGACGTTCGTTCATCTAGCACAAAAGGAACAGGTTGCAGGAGAAACTTTTACTCTGGTTTCTCAGTCTGTTTCCTAGTGCCGGTTTGAAGTTCCTGCAGTTTTCACTGTAAAACCTGGTTGGTGCTAGTACCTCCCCATGTATATGTATGGAGTGGAGTTTGCAACTGAAAAGAATCTTTGTGTTCCCAACAAGCTACGTGAAGGACGGCTTTCACACACACTTATCTCTCAGAACTGAGCATGTGGAGAGACGTTCGTTCATCTAGCACATAGGAAACGGGTTGCAGGAGAAACTTTTACTCTGGTTTCTCAGTCTGTTTCCTAGTGCCGGTTTGAAGTTCCTGCAGTTTTCACTGTAAAACCGAGTTGGAGCTAGTACCTCCCCATATATATGTATGGAGTGGATTTTGCAACTGAAAAGAAACTTTGTGTTCCCAACAAGCTATGTGAAGGACGGCTTTCACACACACTTATCTCTCAGAACTTAGCATGTGGAGAGACGTTTGTTCATCTAGCACAAAGGGAACGGGTTGCAGCAGAAACTTTTACTGTGGTTTCTCAGTTTGTTTCCTAGTGCCGGTTTGAATTTCCTGCAGTTTTCACTGTAAAACAGGGTGGGAGCTTGTACCTCCCCATATATATGTATGGAGTGGAGTTTGCAACTGAAAAGAATCTTTGTGTTCCAAACATGCTAGGTGAAGGACGGCTTTCACACACACTTATCTCTCAGAACTGAGCATGTGGAGAGACTTTCGTTCATCTAGCACAAAGGGAACGGGTTGCAGGAGAAACTATTACTCTGGTTTCTCAGTCTGATTCCTAGTGCAGGTTTGAAGTTCCTGCAGTTTTCACTGTAAAACCGAGTTGGAGCTAGTACCTCCCCATATATATGTATGGAGTGGAGTTTGCAACTGAAAAGAAACTTTGTGTTCCCAACAAGCTAGGTGAAGGACGGCTTACACACACACTTATCTCTCAGAACTGAGCATGTGGAGAGACGTTCGTTCATCTAGCACAAAGGGAACGGGTTGCAGGGGAAACTTTTAGTCTGGTTTTTCAGTCTGTTTCCTAGTGCCGGTTTGAAGTTCCTGCAGTTTTCACTGTAAAACACAGTTGGAGCTAGTACCTCCCCATATATATGTATGGAGTGGAGTTTGCAACTGAAAAGAAACTTTGTGTTCCCAACAAGCTAGGTGAACGACGGCTTTCACACATACTTATCTCTCAGAACTGAGCATGTGGAGAGACGTTCTTTCATCTAGCACAAGGGGAACGGGTTGCAGGAGAAACTTTTACTGTGGATTCTCAGTCTGTTTCCTAGTTCCGGTATGAAGTTCCTGCAGTTTTCACTGTAAAACCGAGTTGGAGCTAGTACCTCCCCATATATATGTATGGAGTGGAGTTTGCAAGTGAAAAGAAACTTTGTGTTCCCAACAAGCTAGGTGAAGGACGGCTTACACACACTCATATCTCTCAGAACTGAGCATGTGGAGAGACGTTCTTTTATCTAGCACAAAGGGAACGGGTTGCAGGGGAAACTTTTACTCTGGTTTCTCAGTCTGTTTCCTAGTGCCGGTTTGAATTTCCTGCAGTTTTCACTGTAAAACATGGTTGGATCTAGTAAATCCTCATATATATTTATGGAGTGGAGTTTGCAACTGAAAAGAAACTTTGTGTTCCCAACAAGCTAGGTGAAGGACGGCTTTCACACACACTTATCTCTCAGAACTGAGCATGTGGAGAGACTTTTGGTCATATAGCTCTAAGGGAACGTGTTGCAGGGGAAAATTTTACTCTGGTTTCTCAGTCTGTTTCCTAGTGCCGGTTTGAATTTCCTGCAGTTTTCACTGTAAAACCGAGTTGGAGCTAGTACCTCCCCATATATATGTATGAAGTGGAGTTTGCAACTGAAAAGAAACTTTGTGTTCCCAACAAGCTAGTTGAAGGACGGCTTTCACACACACTTATCTCTCAGAACTGAGCATGTGGAGAGACGTTCGTTCATCTAGCAGAAAGGGAACGGGTTGCAGGAGAAACTTTTACTCTGGTTTATCAGTCTGTTTCCTAGTGCCGGTTTGAAGTTCCTGCAGTTTTCACTGTAAATCCGAGTTGGAGCTAGTACCTCCCCATATATATATGTATGGAGTGGAGTTTGCAACTGAAAAGAAACTTTGTGTTCCCAACAATCTAGGTGAAGGTCGGCTTTAACACACACTTATCTCTCAGAACTGAGCATGTGGAGAGACGTTCGTTCATCTAGCACAAATGGAACGGGTTGCAGGAGAAACTTTTACTCTGGTTTCTCAGTCTGTTTCCTAGTGCCGGTTTGAAGTTCCTGCAGTTTTCACTGTAAAACCGAGTTGGAGCTAGTACCTCCCCATATATATGTATGGAGTGGGGTTTGCAACTGAAAAGAAACTTTGTGTTCCCAACAATCTAGGTGAAGGACGGCTTTCACACACACTTATCTCTCAGAACTGAGCATGTGGAGAGACTTTCGGTCATATAGCACTAAGGGAACGGGTTGCAGGAGAAAATTTTACTCTGGTTTCTCAGTCTGTTTCCTAGTGCCGGTTTGAAGTTCCTGCAGTTTTCACTGTAAATCCGAGTTGGATCTAGTACCTCCCCATATATATGTATGAAGGGGAGTTTACAACTGAAAAGAAACTTTGTGTTCCCAACAAGCTAGGTGAAGGACGGCTTTCACACACACTTATCTCTCAGAACTGAGCATGTGGAGAGACGTTCGTTCATCTAGCAGAAAGGGAACGGGTTGCAGGAGAAACTTTTACTCTGGTTTCTCAGTCTGTTTCCTAGTGCCGGCTTCAAGTTCCTGCAGTTTTCACTGTAAAACCGAGTTGGAGCTAGTACCTCCCCATATATATATGTACGGAGTGGAGTTTGCAACTGAAAAGAAACTTTGTGTTCCCAACAAGCTAGGTGAAGGACGGCTTTCACACACACTTATCTCTCAGAACTGAGCATGTGGAGAGACTTTCGGTCATATAGCACTAAGGGAACGGGTTGCAGGAGAAACTTTACTCTGGTTTCTCAGTCTGTTTCCTAGTGCCGGTTTGAAGTTCCTGCAGTTTTCACTGTAAAACCGAGTTGGAGCTTGTACCTCCCCATATATATGTATGGAGTGGAGTTTGCAACTGAAAAGAAACTTTGTGTTCCCAAAATCTACGTGAAGGACGGCTTTCACACACACTTATCTCTCAGAACTGAGCATGTGGAGAGACGTTCTTTCATCTAGCACAAAGGGAACGGGTTGCATTAGAAACTTTTACTGTGGTTTCTCGGTCTGTTTCCTAGTGCCGGTTTGAAGTTCTTGCAGTTTTCACTGTAAAACCGAGTTGGAGCTAGTACCTCCCCATATATATGTATGAAGTGGAGCTTGCAAATGAAAAGAAACTTTGTGTTCCCAACAAGATAGGTAAAGGACGGCTTTCAAACACACTTATCTCTCAGAACTGAGCATGTGGAGAGACGTTTGTTCATCTAGCACAAAGGGAACGGGTTGCAGCAGAAACTTTTACTGTGGTTTCTCAGTTTGTTTCCTAGTGCCGGTTTGAAGTTCCTGCAGTTTTCACTGTAAAACAGGGTGGGAGCTTGTACCTCCCCATATATATGTATGGAGTGGAGTTTGCAACTGAAAAGAATCTTTGTGTTCCAAACATGCTAAGTGAAGGACGGCTTTCACACACACTTATCTCTCAGAACTGAGCATGTGGAGAGACGTTCGTTCATCTAGCACAAAGGGAACGGGTTGCAGGAGAAACTATTACTCTGGTTTCTCAGTCTGATTCCTAGTGCAGGTTTGAAGTTCCTGCAGTTTTCACTGTAAAACCGAGTTGGAGCTAGTACCTCCCCATATATATGTATGGAGTGGAGTTTGCAACTGAAAAGAAACTTTGTGTTCCCAACAAGCTAGGTGAAGGACGGCTTACACACACACTTATCTCTCAGAACTGAGCATGTGGAGAGAAGTTCGTTCATCTAGCACAAAGGGAACGGGTTGCAGGGGAAACTTTTAGTCTGGTTTCTCAGTCTGTTTCCTAGTGCCGGTTTGAAGTTCCTGCAGTTTTCACTGTAAAACACAGTTGGAGCTAGTACCTCCCCATATATATGTATGAAGTGGAGTTTGCAACTGAAAAGAAACTTTGTGTTCCCAACAAGCTAGGTGAAGGACGGCTTTCACACATACTTATCTCTCAGAACTGAGCATGTGGAGAGACGTTCTTTCATCTAGCACAAGGGGAACGGGTTGCAGGAGAAACTTTTACTGTGGTTTCTCAGTCTGTTTCCTAGTTCCGGTATGAAGTTCCTGCAGTTTTCACTATAAAACCGAGTTGGAGCTAGTACCTCCCCATATATATATGTATGGAGTAGAGTTTGCAACTGAAAAGAAACTTTGTGTTCCCAACAAGCTAGGTGAAGGACGGCTTTCACACACACTTATCTCTCAGAACTGAGCATGTGGAGAGACGTTCGTTCATCTAGCACAATGGGAACGGGTTGCAGTAGAAACTTTTACTCTGGTTTCTCAGTCTGTTTCCTAGTGCCGGTTTGAATTTCCTGCAGTTTTCACTGTAAAACCGAGTTGGAGCTAGTACCTCCCCATATAAATGTATGGAGTGGAGGTTGCAACTGAAAAGAAACTTTGTGTTCCCAACAAGCTAGGTGAAGGACGGCTTTCACACATACTTATCTCTCAGAACTGAGCATGTGGAGAGACGTTCTTTCATCTAGCACAAGGGGAACGGGTTGCAGGAGAAACTTTTACTGTGGTTTCTCAGTCTGTTTCCTAGTTCCGGTATGAAGTTCCTGCAGTTTTCACTATAAAACCGAGTTGGAGCTAGTACCTCCCCATATATATATGTATGGAGTAGAGTTTGCAACTGAAAAGAAACTTTGTGTTCCCAACAAGCTAGGTGAAGGACGGCTTTCACACACACTTATCTCTCAGAACTGAGCATGTGGAGAGACGTTCGTTCATCTAGCACAATGGGAACGGGTTGCAGTAGAAACTTTTACTCTGGTTTCTCAGTCTGTTTCCTAGTGCCGGTTTGAATTTCCTGCAGTTTTCACTGTAAAACCGAGTTGGAGCTAGTACCTCCCCATATAAATGTATGGAGTGGAGGTTGCAACTGAAAAGAAACTTTGTGTTCCCAACAATCTAGGTGAAGGACGGCTTTCACACACACTTATCTCTCAGAACTGAGCATGTGGAGAGACTTTCGGTCATATAGCTCAAAGGGAACGGGTTGCAGGGGAAACTTTTAGTCTGGTTTCTCAGTCTGTTTCCTAGTGCCGGTTTGAAGTTCC
Source organism: Camelus dromedarius (assembly GCF_036321535.1). Lineage (NCBI taxonomy): Eukaryota > Metazoa > Chordata > Mammalia > Artiodactyla > Camelidae > Camelus > Camelus dromedarius. The sequence continues at coordinate 2,165,618 of NW_026989819.1, read as the reverse complement.
TGCAGTTTTCACTGTAAAACACAGTTGGAGCTAGTACCTCCCCATATATATGTATGAAGTGGAGTTTGCAACTGAAAAGAAACTTTGTGTTCCCAACAAGCTAGGTGAAGGACGGCTTTCACACATACTTATCTCTCAGAACTGAGCATGTGGAGAGACGTTCTTTCATCTAGCACAAGGGGAACGGGTTGCAGGAGAAACTTTTACTGTGGTTTCTCAGTCTGTTTCCTAGTTCCGGTATGAAGTTCCTGCAGTTTTCACTATAAAACCGAGTTGGAGCTAGTACCTCCCCATATATATATGTATGGAGTAGAGTTTGCAACTGAAAAGAAACTTTGTGTTCCCAACAAGCTAGGTGAAGGACGGCTTTCACACACACTTATCTCTCAGAACTGAGCATGTGGAGAGACGTTCGTTCATCTAGCACAATGGGAACGGGTTGCAGTAGAAACTTTTACTCTGGTTTCTCAGTCTGTTTCCTAGTGCCGGTTTGAATTTCCTGCAGTTTTCACTGTAAAACCGAGTTGGAGCTAGTACCTCCCCATATAAATGTATGGAGTGGAGGTTGCAACTGAAAAGAAACTTTGTGTTCCCAACAAGCTAGGTGAAGGACGGCTTTCACACATACTTATCTCTCAGAACTGAGCATGTGGAGAGACGTTCTTTCATCTAGCACAAGGGGAACGGGTTGCAGGAGAAACTTTTACTGTGGTTTCTCAGTCTGTTTCCTAGTTCCGGTATGAAGTTCCTGCAGTTTTCACTATAAAACCGAGTTGGAGCTAGTACCTCCCCATATATATATGTATGGAGTAGAGTTTGCAACTGAAAAGAAACTTTGTGTTCCCAACAAGCTAGGTGAAGGACGGCTTTCACACACACTTATCTCTCAGAACTGAGCATGTGGAGAGACGTTCGTTCATCTAGCACAATGGGAACGGGTTGCAGTAGAAACTTTTACTCTGGTTTCTCAGTCTGTTTCCTAGTGCCGGTTTGAATTTCCTGCAGTTTTCACTGTAAAACCGAGTTGGAGCTAGTACCTCCCCATATAAATGTATGGAGTGGAGGTTGCAACTGAAAAGAAACTTTGTGTTCCCAATAATCTAGGTGAAGGACGGCTTTCACACACACTTATCTCTCAGAACTGAGCATGTGGAGAGACTTTCGGTCATATAGCTCTAAGGGAACGTGTTGCAGGGGAAAATTTTACTCTGGTTTCTCAGTCTGTTTCCTAGTGCCGGTTTGAAGTTCCTGCAGTTTTCACTGTAAAACCGAGTTGGAGCTAGTACCTCCCCATATATATGTATGAAGTGGAGTTTGCAACTGAAAAGAAAATTTGTGTTCCCAACAAGCTAGTTGAAGGACGGCTTTCACACACAATTTTCTCTCAGAACTGAGCATGTGGAGAGACGTTCGTTCATCTAGCAGAAAGGGAACGGGTTGCAGGAGAAACTTTTACTCTGGATTATCAGTCTGTTTCCTAGTGCCGGTTTGAAGTTCCTGCAGTTTTCACTGTAAATCCGAGTTGGAGCTAGTACCTCCCCATATATATATGTATGGAGTGGAGTTTGCAACAGAAAAGAAACTTTGTGTTCCCAACAATCTAGGTGAAGGACGGCTTTAACACACACTTATCTCTCAGAACTGAGCATGTGGAGAGACGTTCGTTCATCTAGCACAAATGGAACGGGTTGCAGGAGAAACTTTTACTCTGGTTTCTCAGTCTGTTTCCTAGTGCCGGTTTGAAGTTCCTGCAGTTTTCACTGTAAAACCGAGTTGGAGCTAGTACCTCCCCATATATATGTATGGAGTGGGGTTTGCAACTGAAAAGAAACTTTGTGTTCCCAACAATCTAGGTGAAGGACGGCTTTCACACACACTTATCTCTCAGAACTGAGCATGTGGAGAGACTTTCGGTCATATAGCACTAAGGGAACGGGTTGCAGGATAAAATTTTACTCTGGTTTCTCAGTCTGTTTCCTAGTGCCGGTTTGAAGTTCCTGCAGTTTTCACTGTAAAACCGAGTTGGATCTAGTACCTCCCCATAAATATGTATGAAGGGGAGTTTACAACTGAAAAGAAACTTTGTGTTCCCAACAAGCTAGGTGAAGGACGGCTTTCACACACACTTATCTCTCAGAACTGAGCATGTGGAGAGACGTTCGTTCATCTAGCACAAAGGGAACGGGTTGCAGGAGAAACTTTTACTCTGGTTTCTCAGTCTGTTTCCTAGTGCCGGTTTGAAGTTCCTGCAATTTTCACTGTAAAACCGAGTTGGAGCTAGTACCTCCCCATATATATGTATGGAGTGGAGGTTGCAACTGAAAAGAAACTTTGTGTTCCCAACAAGCTAGGTGAAGGACGGCTTTCACACACACTTATTTCTCAGAACTGAGCATGTGGAGAGACTTTCGGTCATATAGCACTAAGGGAACGGGTTGCAGGAGAAACTTTTACTCTGGTTTCTCAGTCTGTTTCCTAGTGCCGGTTTGAAGTTCCTGCAGTTTTCACTGTAAAACCGAGTTGGAGCTTGTACCTCCCCATATATATGTATGGAGTGGAGTTTGCAACTGAAAAGAAACTTTGTGTTCCCAACAAGCTAGGTGAAGGACGGCTTTCACACACACTTATCTCTCAGAACTGAGCATGTGGAGAGACGTTCGTTCATCTAGCACTAAGGGAACGGGTTGCAGGAGAAACTTTTAATCTGGTTTCTCAGTCTGTTTCCTAGTGCCGGTTTGAAGTTCCTGCAATTTTCACTGTAAAACCGAGTTGGAGCTAGTACCTCCCCATATATATGTATGGAGTGGAGTTTGCAACTGAAAAGAAACTTTGTGTTCCCAACAAGCTAGGTGAAGGACGGCTTTCACACACACTTATCTGTCAGAACTTAGCATGTGGATAGACGTTCGTTCATCTAGCACTAAGGGAACGGGTTGCAGGAGAAAATTTTATTCTGGTTTCTCAGTCTGTTTCCTAGTGCCGGTTTGAATTTCCTGCAGTTTTCACTGTAAAATCGAGTTGGAGCTAGTACCTCCCCATATATATGTATGGAGTGGAGTTTGCAACTGAAAAGACACTTTGTGTTCCCAACAATCTAGGTGAAGGACGGCTTTCACACACACTTATCTCTCAGAACTGAGCATGTGGAGAGACGTTCGTTCATCTAGCACAAGGGGAACGGGTTGCAGGAGAAACTTTTACTGTGGATTCTTAGTCTGTTTCCTAGTGCCGGTATGAAGTTCCTGCAGTTTTCACTGTAAAACCGATTTGCAGCTAGTACCTCCCATTATATATGTATGGAGTGGAGTTTGCAACTGAAAAGAAACTTTGTGTTCCCAACAAGCTAGGTGAAGGACGGCTTTCACACACACTTATCTCTCAGAACTGAGCATGTGGAGAGACGTTCGTTCATCTAGCACAATGGGATCGGGTTGCAGGAGAAACTTTACTGTGGTTTCTCAGTCTGTTTCCTAGTGCCGGTTTGATGTTCCTGCAGTTTTCACTGTAAACCCGAGTTGGAGCTAGTACCTCCCCATATATATGTATGGAATGGAGTTTGCAACTGAAAAGAAACTTTGTGTTCCCAACAAGCTAGGTGAAAGACGGCTTTCACACACACATATCTCTCAGAACTGAGCATGTGGAGAGAAGTTCGTTCATCTAGCACAAAGTGAAAAGGTTGCAGGGGAAACTTTTACTCTGTTTTCTCAGTCTGTTTCCTAGTGCCGGTTTGAAGTTCCTGCAGTTTTCACTGTAAAACCTGGTTGGATCTAGTACATCCCCATATATATGTATGAAGTGGAGTTTGCAACTGAAAAGAAACTTTGTGTTCCCAACAAGCTAGGTGAAGGACGGCTTTCACACACACTTATCTCTCAGAACTGAGCATGTGGAGAGACGTTCGTTCATCTAGCAGAAAGGGAACGGGTTGCAGGAGAAACTTTTACTCTGGTTTCTCAGTCTGTTTCCTAGTGCCGGTTTGAATTTCCTGCAGTTTTCACTGTAAAACCGAGTTGGAGCTAGTACCTCCCCATATATATATGTACGGAGTGGAGTTTGCAACTGAAAAGAAACTTTGTGTTCCCAACAAGCTAGGTGAAGGACGGCTTTCACACACACTTATCTCTCAGAACTGAGCATGTGGAGAGACGTTCGTTCATCTAGCACAAATGGAACGAGTTGCAGGAGAAACTTTTACTCTGGTTTCTCAGTCTGTTTCCTAGTGCCGGTTTGAAGTTCCTGCAATTTTCACTGTAAAACCGAGTTGGAGCTAGTACCTCCCCATATATATGTATGGAGTGGAGGTTGCAACTGAAAAGAAACTTTGTGTTCCCAACAAGCTAGGTGAAGGACGGCTTTCACACACACTTATCTCTCTGAACTGAGCATGTGGAGAGACTTTCGGTCATATAGCACTAAGGGAACGGTTTGCAGGAGAAACTTTTACTCTGGTTTCTCAGTCTGTTTCCTAGTGCCGGTTTGAAGTTCCTGCAGTTTTCACTGTAAAACCGAGTTGGAGCTAGTACCTACCCATATATATGTATGGAGTGGTGTTTGCAACTGAAAAGAAACTTTGTGTTCCCAACAAGCTAGGTGAAGTACGGTTTTCACACACAATTATATCTCAGAACTGAGCATGTGGAGAGACGTTCGTTCATCTAGCACAAAGGGAACGGGTTGCAGGAGAAACTTTTATTCTGGTTTCTCAGTCTGTTTCCTAGTGCCGGTTTGAATTTCCTGCAGTTTTCACTGTAAAACCGAGTTGGAGCTAGTACCTCCCCATATATATGTATGGAGTGGAGTTTGCAACTGAAAAGAAACTTTGTGTTCCCAACAAGCTAGGTGAAGGACGGCTTTCACACACACTTATCTCTCAGAACTGAGCATGTGGAGAGACGTTCGTTCATCTAACACAAGGGGAACGGGTTGCATGAGAAACTTTTACTGTGGATTCTTAGTCTGTTTCCTAGTGCCGGTATGAAGTTCCTGCAGTTTTCACTGTAAAACCGATTTGGAGCTAGTACCTCCCCATATATATGTATGGATTGGAGTTTGCAACTGAAAAGAAACTTTGTGTTCCCAACAAGCTAGGTGAAGGACGGCTTTCACACACACTTATCTCTCAGAACTGAGCATGTGGAGAGACGTTCGTTCATCTTGCACAAGGGGAACGGGTTGCAGGAGAATCTTTTACTCTGATTTCTCAGTCTGTTTCCTAGTGCCGGTTTGAAGTTCCAGCAATTTTCACTGTAAAAACGTGTTGCAGCTAGTACCTACCCATATATATGTATGGAGTGGAGTTTGCAACTGAAAAGAAACTTTATGTTCCCAAAAAGCTAGGTGAAGGACGGCTTTCACACACACACATCTCTCAGAAATGAGCATGAGGAGAGACGTTCGTTCATCTAGCACAAAAGGTACAGGTTGCAGGAGAAACTTTTACTCTGGTTTCTCAGTCTGTTTCCTAGTGCCGGTTTGAAGTTCCTGCAGTTTTCACTGTAAAACATGGTTGGAGCTAGTACCTCCCAATATATATGTATGGAGTGAAGTTTGCAACTGAAAAGAAACTTTGTGTTCCCAACAAGCTAGGTGAAGGACGGCTTTCACACACACTTATCTCTCAGAACTGAGCATGTGGAGAGACGTTCGTTCATCTAGCACAAAGGGAACGGGTTGCAGGAGAATCTTTTACTCTGATTTCTCAGTCTGTTTCCTAGTGCCGGTTTGAAGTTCCTGCAGTTTTCACTGTAAAACCGATTTGGAGCTAGTAACTCCCCATATATATGTATGGAGTGGAGTTTGCAACTGAAAAGAAACTTTGTGTTCCCAACAATCTAGGTGAAGGACGGCTTTCACACACAATTATCTCTCAGAAATTAGCATGTGGAGAGACGTTTGTTCATCTAGCACAAATGGAACGGGTTGCAGCAGAAACTTTTACTGTGGTTTCTCAGTCTGTTTCCTAGTGCCGGTTTGAAGTTCCTGCAGTTTTCACTGTAAAACATGGTTGGAGCTAGTACCTCCCAATATATATGTATGGAGTGAAGTTTGCAACTGAAAAGAAACTTTGTGTTCCCAACAAGCTAGGTGAAGGACGGCTTTCACACACACTTATCTCTCAGAACTGAGCATGTGGAGAGACGTTCGTTCATCTAGCACAAAGGGAACGGGTTGCAGGAGAATCTTTTACTCTGATTTCTCAGTCTGTTTCCTAGTGCCGGTTTGAAGTTCCAGCAATTTTCACTGTAAAAACGTGTTGCAGCTAGTACCTACCCATATATATGTATGGAGTGGAGTTTGCAAATGAAAAGAAACTTTATGTTCCCAAAAAGCTAGGTGAAGGACGGCTTTCACACACACACATCTCTCAGAACTGAGCATGAGGAGAGACGTTCGTTCATCTAGCACAAAATGTACAGGTTGCAGGAGAAACTTTTACTCTGGTTTCTCAGTCTGTTTCCTAGTGCCGGTTTGAAGTTCCTGCAGTTTTCACTGTAAAACCCGGTTGGTGCTATTACCTCCCCATATATATGTATGGAGTGGAGTTTGCAACTGAAAAGAATCTTTGTGTTCCCAACAAGCTAGGTGAAGGACGGCTTTCACACACACTTATCTCTCAGAACTGAGCATTTGGAGAGACTTTCGTTCATCTAGCACATAGGAAACGGGTTGCAGGATAAACTTTTACTCTTGTTTCTCAGTCTGTTTCCTAGTGCCGGTTTGAAGTTCCTGCAGTTTTCACTGTAAAACCGATTTGGAGCTAGTAACTCCCCATATATATGTATGGAGTGGAGTTTGCAACTGAAAAGAAACTTTGTGTTCCCAACAATCTAGGTGAAGGACGGCTTTCACACACAATTATCTCTCAGAAATTAGCATGTGGAGAGACGTTTGCTCATCTAGCACAAATGGAACGGGTTGCAGCAGAAACTTTTACTGTGGTTTCTCAGTCTGTTTCCTAGTGCCGGTTTGAAGTTCCTGCAGTTTTCACTGTAAAACATGGTTGGAGCTAGTACCTCCCAATATATATGTATGGAGTGAAGTTTGCAACTGAAAAGAAACTTTGTGTTCCCAACAAGCTAGGTGAAGGACGGCTTTCACACACACTTATCTCTCAGAACTGAGCATGTGGAGAGACGTTCGTTCATCTAGCACAAAGGGAACGGGTTGCAGGAGAATCTTTTACTCTGATTTCTCAGTCTGTTTCCTAGTGCCGGTTTGAAGTTCCAGCAATTTTCACTGTAAAAACGTGTTGCAGCTAGTACCTACCCATATATATGTATGGAGTGGAGTTTGCAAATGAAAAGAAACTTTATGTTCCCAAAAAGCTAGGTGAAGGACGGCTTTCACACACACACATCTCTCAGAACTGAGCATGAGGAGAGACGTTCGTTCATCTAGCACAAAATGTACAGGTTGCAGGAGAAACTTTTACTCTGGTTTCTCAGTCTGTTTCCTAGTGCCGGTTTGAAGTTCCTGCAGTTTTCACTGTAAAACCTGGTTGGTGCTAGTACCTCCCCATATATATGTATGGAGTGGAGTTTGCAACTGAAAAGAATCTTTGTGTTCCCAACAAGCTAGGTGAAGGACGGCTTTCACACACACTTATCTCTCAGAACTGAGCATGTGGAGAGACTTTCGTTCATCTAGCACATAGGAAACGGGTTGCAGGAGAAACTTTTACTCTTGTTTCTCAGTCTGTTTCCTAGTGCCGGTTTGAAGTTCCTGCAGTTTTCACTGTAAAACCGATTTGGAGCTAGTAACTCCCCATATATATGTATGGAGTGGAGTTTGCAACTGAAAAGAAACTTTGTGTTCCCAACAATCTAGGTGAAGGACGGCTTTCACACACAATTATCTCTCAGAAATTAGCATGTGGAGAGACGTTTGTTCATCTAGCACAAATGGAACGGGTTGCAGCAGAAACTTTTACTGTGTTTTCTCAGTCTGTTTCCTAGTGCCGGTTTGAAGATCCTGCAGTTTTCACTGTAAAACATGGTTGGAGCTAGTACCTCCCCATATATATGTATGGAGTGAAGTTTGCAACTGAAAAGAAACTTTGTGTTCCCAACAAGCTAGGTGAAGGACGGCTTTCACACACACTTATCTCTCAGAACTGAGCATGTGGAGAGACGTTCGTTCATCTAGCACAAAGGGAACGGGTTGCAGGAGAAACTATTACTCTGGTTTCTCAGTCTGATTCCTAGTGCTGGTTTGAAGTTCCTGCAGTTTTCACTGTAAAACCGAGTTGGAGCTAGTACCTCCCCATATATATGTATGGATTGGAGTTTGCAACTGAAAAGAAACTTTGTGTTTCCAAGAAGCTAGTTGAAGGAAGGCTTTCACACACACTTAACTCTCAGAACTGAGCATGTGGAGAGACGTTCGTTCATCTATCACAAAGGGAACGGGTTGCAGGAGAAACTTTTAGTCTGGTTTCTCAGTCTGTTTCCTAGTGCCGGTTTGAAGTTCCTGCAGTTTTCACTGTAAAACCGAGTTGGAGCTAGTACCTCCCCATATATATGTATGGAGTGGAGTTTGCAACTGAAAAGAAACTTTGTGTTCCCAACAAGCTATGTGAAGGACGGCTTTCACACACACATATCTCTCAGAACTGAGCATGTGGAGAGACGTTCGTTCATCTAGCAGGAAGGGAACGGTTTGCAGGAGAAACTTTTACTCTGGTTTCTCAGTCTGTTTCCTAGTGCCGGTTTGAAGTTCCAGCAAATTTCACTGTAAAACCGAGTTGCAGCTAGTACCTCCCCATATATATGTATGGAGTGGAGTTTGCAAATGAAAAGAAACTTTATGTTCCCAAAAAGCTAGGTGAATAACGGCTTTCACACACACAGATCTCTCAGAACTGAGCACATGGAGAGATGTTCGTTCATCTAGCACAAGGGGAACGGGTTGCAGCAGAAACTTTTACTGTGGTTTCTCAGTTTGTTTCCTAGTGCCGGTTTGAAGTTCCTGCAGTTTTCACTGTAAAACAGGGTGGGAGCTTGTACCTCCCCATATATATGTATGGGTGGAGTTTGCAACTGAAAAGAATCTTTGTGATCCCAACATGCTAGGTGAAGGACGGTTTTCACACACACTTATCTCTCAGAACTGAGCATGTGGAGAGACGTTCTTTTATCTAGCACAAAGGGAACGGTTTGCAGGGGAAACTTTTACTCTGGTTTCTCAGTCTGTTTCCTAGTGCCGGTTTGAAGTTCCTGCAGTTTTCACTGTAAAACCTGGTTGGATCTAGTACATCCCCATATATATTTATGGAGTGGAGTTTGCAACTGAAAAGAAACTTTGTGTTCCCAACAAGCTAGGTGAAGGACGGCTTTCACACACTCTTATCTCTCAGAACTGAGCATGTGGAGAGACGTTCGTTCATCTATCAGAAAGGGAACGGGTTGCAGGAGAAACTTTTACTGTGGTTTCTCAGTCTGTTTCCTAGTGCCGGTTTGAAATTCCTGCAGTTTTCACTATAAAACCGAGTTGGAGCTAGTACCTCCCCATATATATATGTATGGAGTGGAGTTTGCAACTGAAAAGAAACTTTGTGTTCCCAACAAGCTAGGTGAAGGACGGCTTTCACACACACTTATCTCTCAGAACTGAGCATGTGGAGAGACGTTCGTTCATCTAGCACATAGGGAACGGGTTGCAGGAGAAACTTTTACTCTGGTTTCTCAGTCTGTTTCCTAGTGCCGGTTTGAAGTTCCTGCAGTTTTCACTGTAAAACCGCGTTGGAGCTAGTACCTCCCCATATATATGTATGGAGTGGAGGTTGCAACTGAAAAGAAACTTTGTGTTCCCAACAATCTAGGTGAAGGACGGCTTTCACACACACTTATCTCTCAGAACTGAGCATGTGGAGAGACTTTCGGTCATATAGCTCTAAGGGAACGTGTTGCAGGGGAAAATTTTACTCTGGTTTCTCAGTCTGTTTCCTAGTGCCGGTTTGAAGTTCCTGCAGTTTTCACTGTAAAACCGAGTTGGAGCTAGTACCTCCCCATATATATATGTATGGAGTGGAGTTTTGCAACTGAAAAGAAACTTTGTGTTCCCAACAAGCTAGGTGAAGGACGGCTTTCACACACACTTATCTCTCAGAACTGAGCATGTGGAGAGACGTTCGTTCATCTAGCACAAATGGAACGGGTTGCAGGAGAAACTTTTACTCTGGTTTCTCAGTCTGTTTCCTAGTGCCGGTTTGAAGTTCCTGCAGTTTTCACTGTAAAACCGAGTTGGAGCTAGTACCTCCCCATATATATGTATGGAGTGGGGTTTGCAACTGAAAAGAAACTTTGTGTTCCCAACAATCTAGGTGAAGGACGGCTTTCACACACACTTATCTCTCAGAACTGAGCATGTGGAGAGACTTTCGGTCATATAGCACTAAGGGAACGGGTTGCAGGAGAAAATTATACTCAGGTTTCTCAGTCTGTTTCCTAGTGCCGGTTGAAGTTCCTGCAGTTTTCACTGTAAAACCGAGTTGGAGCTAGTACCTCCCCATATATATGTATGAAGTGGAGTTTGCAACTGAAAAGAAACTTTGTGTTCCCAACAAGCTAGGTGAAGGACGGCTTTCACACACACTTATCTCTCAGAACTGAGCATGTGGAGAGACGTTCGTTCATCTAGCAGAAAGGGAACGGTTTGCAGGAGAAACTTTTACTCTGGTTTCTCAGTCTGTTTCCTAGTGCCGGCTTGAAGTTCCTGCAGTTTTCACTGTAAAACCGAGTTGGAGCTAGTACCTCCCCATATATATATGTACGGAGTGGAGGTTGCAACTGAAAAGAAACTTTGTGTTCCCAACAAGCTAGGTGAAGGACGGCTTTCACACACACTTATTTCTCAGAACTGAGCATGTGGAGAGACTTTCGGTCATATAGCACTAAGGGAACGGGTTGCAGGAGAAACTTTTACTCTGCTTTCTCAGTCTGTTTCCTAGTGCCGGTTTGAAGTTCCTGCAGTTTTCTCTGTAAAACCGAGTTGGAGCTAGTACCTCCCCATATATATGTATGGAGTGGAGTTTGCAACTGAAAAGAAACTTTGTGTTCCCAACAAGCTAGGTGAAGGACGGCTTTCACACACACTTATCTCTCAGAACTGAGCATGTGGAGAGACGTTCGTTCATCTAGCACTAAGGGAACGGGTTGCAGGAGAAACTATTAATCTGGTTTCTCAGTCTGTTTCCTAGTGCCGGTTTGAAGTTCCTGCAATTTTCACTGTAAAACCGAGTTGGAGCTAGTACCCCCCCATATATATGTATGGAGTGGAGTGGGCAACTGAAAAGAAACTTTGTGTTCCCAACAAGCTAGGTGAAGGACGGCTTTCACACACACTTATCTCTCAGAACTGAGCATGTGGATAGACGTTCGTTCATCTAGCACTAAGGGAACGGGTTGCAGGAGAAAATTATATTCTGGTTTCTCAGTCTGTTTCCTAGTGCCGGTTTGAATTTCCTGCAGTTTTCACTGTAAAATCGAGTTGGAGCTAGTACCTCCCCATATATATGTATGGAGTGGAGTTTGCAACTTAAAAGACACTTTGTGTTCCCAACAATCTAGGTGAAGGACGGCTTTCACACACACTTATCTCTCAGAACTGAGCATGTGGAGAGACGTTCGTTCATCTAGCACAAGGGGAACGGGTTGCAGGAGAAACTTTTACTGTGGATTCTTAGTCTGTTTCCTAGTGCCGGTATGAAGTTCCTGCAGTTTTCACTGTAAAACCGATTTGCAGCTAGTACCTCCCCATATATATGTATGGAGTGGAGTTTGCAACTGAAAAGAAACTTTGTGTTCCCAACAAGCTAGGTGAAGGACGGCTTTCACACACACTTATCTCTCAGAACTGAGCATGTGGAGAGACGTTCGTTCATCTAGCACAATGGGATCGGGTTGCAGGAGAAACTTTACTGTGGTTTCTCAGTCTGTTTCCTAGTGCCGGTTTGATGTTCCTGCAGTTTTCACTGTAAACCCGTGTTGGAACTAGTACCTCCCCATATATATGTATGGAATGGAGTTTGCAACTGAAAAGAAACTTTGTGTTCCCAACAAGCTAGGTGAAGGACGGCTTTCACACACACATATCTCTCAGAACTGAGCATGTGGAGAGAAGTTCGTTCATCTAGCCCAAAGTGAAAAGGTTGCAGGAGAAACTTTTACTCTGGTTTCTCAGTCTGTTTCCTAGTGCCGGTTTGAAGTTCCTGCAGTTTTCACTGTAAAACCTGGTTGGATCTAGTACATCCACATATATATTTATGGAGTGGAGTTTGCAACTGAAAAGAAACTTTCTGTTCCCAACAAGCTAGGTGAAGGACGGCTTTCACACACACTTATCTCTCAGAACTGAGCATGTGGAGAGACGTTCGTTCATCTAGCAGAAAGGGAACGGGTTGCAGGAGAAACTTTTACTCTGGTTTCTCAGTCTGTTTCCTAGTGCCGGTTTGAAGTTCCTGCAGTTTTCACTATAAAACCGAGTTGGAGCTAGTACCTCCCCATATATATATGTATGGAGTGGAGTTTGCAACTGAAAAGAAACTTTGTGTTCCCAACAAGCTAGGTGAAGGACGGCTTTCACACACACTTATCTCTCAGAACTGAGCATGTGGAGAGACGTTCGTTCATCTAGCACAAAGGGAACGGTTTGCAGGAGTAACTTTAACTCTGGTTTCTCAGTCTGTTTCCTAGTGCCGGTTTGAAGTTCCTGCAGTTTTCACTGTAAAACCGCGTTGGAGCTAGTACCTCCCCATATATATGTATGGAGTGGAGGTTGCAACTGAAAAGAAACTTTGTGTTCCCAACAATCTAGGTGAAGGACGGCTTTCACACACACTTATCTCTCAGAAATGAGCATGTGGAGAGACTTTCGGTCATATAGCACTAAGGGAACTGGTTGCAGGAGAAAATTTTACTCTGGTTTCTCAGTCTGTTTCCTAGTGCCGGTTTGAAGTTCCTGCAGTTTTCACTGTAAAACCGAGTTGGAGCTAGTACCTCCCCATATATATGTATGAAGTGGAGTTTGCAACTGAAAAGAAACTTTGTTTTCCCAACAAGCTAGGTGAAGGACGGCTTTCACACACACTTATCTTTCAGAACTGAGCATGTGGAGAGACGTTCGTTCATCTAGCAGAAAGGGAACGGGTTGCAGGAGAAAGTTTTACTCTGGTTTCTCAGTCTGTTTCCTAGTGCCGGTTTGAAGTTCCTGCAGTTTTCACTGTAAAACCGAGTTGGAGCTAGTACCTCCCCATATATATGTATGGAGTGGAGGTTGCAACTGAAAAGAAACTTTGTGTTCCCAACAATCTAGGTGAAGGACGGCTTTCACACACACTTATCTCTCAGAACTGAGCATGTGGAGAGACTTTCGGTCATATAGCACTAAGGGAACGGGTTGCAGGAGAAAATTTTACTCTGGTTTCTCAGTCTGTTTCCTAGTGCCGGTTTGAAGTTCCTGCAGTTTTCACTGTAAAACCGAGTTGGAGCTAGTACCTCCCCATATATATGTATGAAGTGGAGTTTGCAACTGAAAAGAAACTTTGTGTTCCCAACAAGCTAGTTGAAGGACGGCTTTCACACACACTTATCTCTCAGAACTGAGCATGTGGAGAGACGTTCGTTCATCTAGCAGAAAGGGAACGGGTTGCAGGAGAAACTTTTACTCTGGTTTCTCAGTCTGTTTCCTAGTGCCGGTTTGAAGTTCCTGCAGTTTTCACTGTAAAACAGAGTTGGAGCTAGTACCTCCCCATATATATATGTATGGAGTGGAGTTTGCAACTGAAAAGAAACTTTGTGTTCCCAACAAGCTAGGTGAAGGACGGCTTTCACACACACTTATCTCTCAGAACTGAGCATGTGGAGAGACGTTCGTTCATCAAGCACAAATGGAACGGGTTGCAGGAGAAACTTTTACTCTGGTTTCTCAGTCTGTTTCCTAGTGCCGGTTTGAAGTTCCTGCAGTTTTCACTGTAAAACCGAGTTGGAGCTAGTACCTCCCCATATATATGTATGGAGTGGGGTTTGCAACTGAAAAGAAACTTTGTGTTCCCAACAATCTAGGTGAAGGACGGCTTTCACACACACTTATCTCTCAGAACTGAGCATGTGGAGAGACTTTCGGTCATATAGCACTAAGGGAACGGGTTGCAGGAGAAAATTATACTCAGGTTTCTCAGTCTGTTTCCTAGTGCCGGTTTGAAGTTCCTGCAGTTTTCACTGTAAAACCGAGTTGGAGCTAGTACCTCCCCATATATATGTATGAAGTGGAGTTTGCAACTGAAAAGAAACTTTGTGTTCCCAAAAAGCTAGGTGAAGGACGGCTTTCACACACACTTATCTCTCAGAACTGAGCATGTGGAGAGACGTTCGTTCATCTAGCAGAAAGGGAACGGTTTGCAGGAGAAACTTTTACTCTGGTTTCTCAGTCTGTTTCCTAGTGCCGGCTTGAAGTTCCTGCAGTTTTCACTGTAAAACCGAGTTGGAGCTAGTACCTCCCCATATATATATGTACGGAGTGGAGGTTGCAACTGAAAAGAAACTTTGTGTTCCCAACAAGCTAGGTGAAGGACGGCTTTCACACACACTTATTTCTCAGAACTGAGCATGTGGAGAGACTTTCGGTCATATAGCACTAAGGGAACGGGTTGCAGGAGAAACTTTTACTCTGCTTTCTCAGTCTGTTTCCTAGTGCCGGTTTGAAGTTCCTGCAGTTTTCTCTGTAAAACCGAGTTGGAGCTAGTACCTCCCCATATATATGTATGGAGTGGAGTTTGCAACTGAAAAGAAACTTTGTGTTCCCAACAAGCTAGGTGAAGGACGGCTTTCACACACACTTATCTCTCAGAACTGAGCATGTGGAGAGACGTTCGTTCATCTAGCACTAAGGGAACGGGTTGCAGGAGAAACTTTTAATCTGGTTTCTCAGTCTGTTTCCTAGTGCCGGTTTGAAGTTCCTGCAATTTTCACTGTAAAACCGAGTTGGAGCTAGTACCTCCCCATATATATGTATGGAGTGGAGTTTGCAACTGAAAAGAAACTTTGTGTTCCCAACAAGCTAGGTGAAGGACGGCTTTCACACACACTTATCTCTCAGAACTGAGCATGTGGATAGACGTTCGTTCATCTAGCACTAAGGGAACGGTTTGCAGAAGAAAATTATATTCTGGTTTCTCAGTCTGTTTCCTAGTGCCGGTTTGAATTTCCTGCAGTTTTCACTGTAAAATCGAGTTGGAGCTAGTACCTCCCCATATATATGTATGGAGTGGAGTTTGCAACTGAAAAGACACTTTGTGTTCCCAACAATCTAGGTGAAGGACGGCTTTCACACACACTTATCTCTCAGAACTGAGCATGTGGAGAGACGTTCGTTCATCTAGCACAAGGGGAACGGGTTGCAGGAGAAACTTTTACTGTGGATTCTAAGTCTGTTTCCTAGTGCCGGTATGAAGTTCCTGCAGTTTTCACTGTAAAACCGATTTGCAGCTAGTACCTCCCCATATATATGTATGGAGTGGAGTTTGCAACTGAAAAGAAACTATGTGTTCCAAAAAAGCTAGGTGAAGGACGGCTTTCACACACACTTATCTCTCAGAACTGAGCATGTGGAGAGACGTTCGTTCATCTAGCACAATGGGATCGGGTTGCAGGAGAAACTTTACTGTGGTTTCTCAGTCTGTTTCCTAGTGCCGGTTTGATGTTCCTGCAGTTTTCACTGTAAACCCGTGTTGGAGCTAGTACCTCCCCATATATATGTATGGAATGGAGTTTGCAACTGAAAAGAAACTTTGTGTTCCCAACAAGCTAGGTGAAGGACGGCTTTCACACACACATATCTCTCAGAACTGAGCATGTGGAGAGAAGTTCGTTCATCTAGCACAAAGTGAAAAGGTTGCAGGAGAAACTTTTACTCTGGTTTCTCAGTCTGTTTCCTAGTGCCGGTTTGAAGTTCCTGCAGGTTTCACTGTAAAACCTGGTTGGATCTAGTACATCCCCATATATATTTATGGAGTGGAGGTTGCAACTGAAAAGAAACTTTGTGTTCCCAACAAGCTAGGTGAAGGACGGCTTTCACACACACTTATCTCTCAGAACTGAGCATGTGGAGAGACGTTCGTTCATCTAGCACAAAGGGAACTGTTTGCAGGAGTAACTTTAACTCTGGTTTCTCAGTCTGTTTCCTAGTGCCGGTTTGAAGTTCCTGCAGTTTTCACTGTAAAACCGCGTTGGAGCTACTACCTCCCCATATATATGTATGGAGTGGAGGTTGCAACTGAAAAGAAACTTTGTGTTCCCAACAATCTAGGTGAAGGACGGCTTTCACACACACTTATCTCTCAGAAATGAGCATGTGGAGAGACTTTCGGTCATATAGCACTAAGGGAACTGGTTGCAGGAGAAAATTTTACTCTGGTTTCTCAGTCTGTTTCCTAGTGCCGGTTTGAAGTTCCTGCAGTTTTCACTGTAAAACCGAGTTGGAGCTAGTACCTCCCCATATATATGTATGAAGTGGAGTTTGCAACTGAAAAGAAACTTTGTGTTCCCAACAAGCTAGGTGAAGGACGGCTTTCACACACACTTATCTCTCAGAACTGAGCATGTGGAGAGACGTTCGTTCATCTAGCAGAAAAGGAACGGGTTGCAGGAGAAACTTTTACTCTGTTTTCTCAGTCTGTTTCCTAGTGCCGGCTTGAAGTTCCTGCAGTTTTCACTGTAAAACCGAGTTGGAGCTAGTACCTCCCCATATATATATGTACGGAGTGGAGTTTGCAACTGAAAAGAAACTTTCTGTTCCCAACAAGCTAGGTGAAGGACGGCTTTCACACACACTTATCTCTCAGAACTGAGCATGTGGAGAGACGTTCGTTCATCTAGCACAAATGGAACGGGTTGCAGGAGAAACTTTTACTCTGGTTTCTCAGTCTGTTTCCTAGTGCCGGTTTGAAGTTCCTGCAGTTTTCACTGTAAAACCGAGTTGGAGCTAGTACCTCCCCATATATATGTATGGAGTGGAGGTTGCAACTGAAAAGAAATTTGTGTTCCCAACAAGCTAGGTGAAGGACGGCTTCCACCCACACTTATCTCTCTGAACTGAGCATGTGGAGAGACTTTCGGTCATATAGCACTAAGGGAACGGTTTGCAGGAGAAACTTTTACTCTGGTTTCTCAGTCTGTTTCCTAGTGCCGGTTTGAATTTCCTGCAGTTTTCACTGTAAAACCGAGTTGGAGCTAGTACCTCCCCATATATATGTATGGAGTGGTGTTTGCAACTGAAAAGAAACTTTGTGTTCCCAACAAGCTAGGTGAAGGACGGCTTTCACACACACTTATCTCTCAGAACTGAGCATGTGGATAGACGTTCGTTCATCTAGCACTAAGGGAACGGGTTGCAGGAGAAACTTGTATTCTGGTTTCTCAGTCTGTTTCCTAGTGCCGGTTTGAAGTTCCTGCAGTTTTCACTGTAAAACCGAGTTGGAGCTAGTACCTCCCCATATATATGTATGGAGTGGAGTTTGCAACTGAAAAGAAACTTTGTGTTTCCTACAATCTAGTTGAAGGACGGCTTTCACACACACTTATCTCTCAGAACTGAGCATGTGGAGAGACGTTCGTTCATCTAGCACAAGGGGAACGGGTTGCAGGAGAAACTTTTACTGTGGATTCTTAGTCTGTTTCCTAGTGCCGGTATGAAGTTCCTGCAGTTTTCACTGTAAAACCGATTTGGAGCTAGTACCTCCCCATATATATGTATGGAGTGGAGTTTGCAACTGAAAAGAAACTTTGTGTTCCCAACAAGCTAGGTGAAGGACGGCTTTCACACACACTTATCTCTCAGAACTGAGCATGTGGAGAGACGTTCGTTCATCTAGTACAAAGGGAACGGGTTGCAGGGGAAACTTTTACTCTGGTTTCTCAGTCTGTTTCCTAGTGCCGGTTTGAAATTCCTGCAGTTTTCACTGTAAAACCGAGTTGGAGCTAGTACCACCCCATATATATGTATGGAGTGGAGTTTGCAACTGAAAAGAAACTTTGTGTTCCCAACAAGCTAGGTGAAGGACGGCTTTCACACACACTTATCTCTCAGAACTGAGCATGTGGAGAGACGTTCTTTTATCTAGCACAAAGGGAACGGTTTGCAGGAGAAACTTTTACTCTGGTTTCTCAGTCTGTTTCCTAGTGCTGTTTTGAAGTTCTTGCAGTTTTCACTGTAAAACCGAGTTGGAGCTAGTACCTCCCCATATATATGTATGGAGTGGAGTTTGCAAGTGAAAAGAAACTTTGTGTTCCCAACAAGCTAGGTGAAGGGCGGCTTTCACACACACTTATCTCTCAGAACTGAGCATGTGGAGAGACGTTCGTTCATCTAGCACAAAGGGATCGGGTTGCAGGAGAAACTTTACTGTGGTTTCTCAGTCTGTTTCCTAGTGCCGGTTTGAAGTTCCTGCAGTTTTCACTGTAAACCCGAGTTGGAGCTAGTACCTCCCCATATATATGTATGGAGTGGAGTTTGCAACTGAAAAGAAACTTTGTGTTCCCAACAAGCTAGGTGAAGGACGGCTTTCACACACACTTATCTCTCAGAACTGAGCATGTGGAGAGACGTTCTTTTATCTAGCACAAATGGAACGGGTTGCATTAGAAACTTTTACTGTGGTTTCTCGGTCTGTTTCCTAGTGCCGGTTTGAAGTTCTTGCAGTTTTCACTGTAAAACCGAGTTGGAGCTAGTACCTCCCCATATATATGTATGGAGTGGAGGTTGCAACTGAAAAGAATCTTTGTGTTCCCAACAAGCTAGGTGAAGGACGGCTTTCACACACACTTATCTCTCAGAACTGAGCATGTGGAGAGACTTTCGTTCATCTAGCACAAAGGGAACGGGTTGCAGGAGAAACTTTACTGTGGTTTCTCAGTCTGTTTCCTAGTGCCGGTTTGAAGTTCCTGCAGTTTTCACTGTAAACCCGAGTTGGAGCTAGTACCTCCCCATGTACATGTATGGAGTGGAGTTTGCAACTGAAAAGAAACTTTGTGTTCCCAACAAGCTAGGTGAAGGACGGCTTTCACACACACTTATCTCTCAGAACTGAGCATGTGGAGAGAAGTTCGTTCATCTAGCACAAAGGGAAAATGTTGCAGGTGAAACTTTTACTCTGGTTTCTCAGTCTGTTTCCTAGTGCCGGTTTGAAGTTCCTGCAGTTTTCACTGTAAAACCTGGCTGGATTTAGTACCTCCCCATATATATTTATGGAGTGGAGTTTGCAAATGAAAAGAAACTTTGTGTTCCCAACAAGCTAGGTGAAGGACGGCTTTCACACACACTTATCTCTCAGAACTGAGCATGTGGAGAGACTTTCGGTCATATAGCACTAAGGGAACGGGTTGCAGGAGAAAATTTTACTCTGGTTTCTCAGTCTGTTTCCTAGTGCCGTTTTGAAGTTCCTGCAGTTTTCACTGTAAAACCGAGTTGGAGCTAGTACCTCCCCATATATATGTATGAAGTGGAGTTTGCAACTGAAAAGAAACTTTGTGTTCCCAACAAGCTAGTTGAAGGACGGCTTTCACACACACTTATCTCTCAGAACTGAGCATGTGGAGAGACGTTCGTTCATCTAGCAGAAAGGGAACGGGTTGCAGGAGAAACTTTTACTCTGGTTTCTCAGTCTGTTTCCTAGTGCCGGCTTGAAGTTCCTGCAGTTTTCACTGTAAAACCGAGTTGGAGCTAGTACCTCCCCATATATGTATGTACGGAGTGGAGGTTGCAACTGAAAAGAAACTTTGTGTTCCCAACAAGCTAGGTGAAGGACGGCTTTCACACACACTTATTTCTCAGAACTAAGCATGTGGAGAGACTTTCGGTCATATAGCACTAAGGGAACGGGTTGCAGGAGAAACTTTTACTCTGCTTTCTCAGTCTGTTTCCTAGTGCCGGTTTGAAGTTCCTGCAGTTTTCTCTGTAAAACCGAGTTGGAGCTAGTACCTCCCCATATATATGTATGGAGTGGAGTTTGCAACTGAAAAGAAACTTTGTGTTCCCAACAAGCTAGGTGAAGGACGGCTTTCACACACACTTATCTCTCAGAACTGAGCATGTGGAGAGACGTTCGTTCATCTAGCACTAAGGGAACGGGTTGCAGGAGAAACTTTTAATCTGGTTTCTCAGTCTGTTTCCTAGTGCCGGTTTGAAGTTCCTGCAATTTTCACTGTAAAACCGAGTTGGAGCTAGTACCTCCCCATATATATGTATGGAGTGGAGTTTGCAACTGAAAAGAAACTTTGTGTTCCCAACAAGCTAGGTGAAGGACGGCTTTCACACACACTTATCTCTCAGAACTGAGCATGTGGATAGACGTTCGTTCATCTAGCACTAAGGGAACGGTTTGCAGAAGAAAATTATATTCTGGTTTCTCAGTCTGTTTCCTAGTGCCGGTTTGAATTTCCTGCAGTTTTCACTGTAAAATCGAGTTGGAGCTAGTACCTCCCCATATATATGTATGGAGTGGAGTTTGCAACTGAAAAGACACTTTGTGTTCCCAACAATCTAGGTGAAGGACGGCTTTCACACACACTTATCTCTCAGAACTGAGCATGTGGAGAGACGTTCGTTCATCTAGCACAAGGGGAACGGGTTGCAGGAGAAACTTTTACTGTGGATTCTTAGTCTGTTTCCTAGTGCCGGTATGAAGTTCCTGCAGTTTTCACTGTAAAACCGATTTGCAGCTAGTACCTCCCCATATATATGTATGGAGTGGAGTTTGCAACTGAAAAGAAACTTTGTGTTCCAAACAAGCTAGGTGAAGGACGGCTTTCACACACACTTATCTCTCAGAACTGAGCATGTGGAGAGACGTTCGTTCATCTAGCACAATGGGATCGGGTTGCAGGAGAAACTTTACTGTGGTTTCTCAGTCTGTTTCCTAGTGCCGGTTTGATGTTCCTGCAGTTTTCACTGTAAACCCGTGTTGGAGCTAGTACCTCCCCATATATATGTATGGAATGGAGTTTGCAACTGAAAAGAAACTTTGTGTTCCCAACAAGCTAGGTGAAGGACGGCTTTCACACACACATATCTCTCAGAACTGAGCATGTGGAGAGAAGTTCGTTCATCTAGCACAAAGTGAAAAGGTTGCAGGAGAAACTTTTACTCTGGTTTCTCAGTCTGTTTCCTAGTGCCGGTTTGAAGTTCCTGCAGTTTTCACTGTAAAACCTGGTTGGATCTAGTACATCCCCATATATATTTATGGAGTGGAGGTTGCAACTGAAAAGAAACTTTTTGTTCCCAACAAGCTAGGTGAAGGACGGCTTTCACACACACTTATCTCTCAGAACTGAGCATGTGGAGAGACGTTCGTTCATCTAGCACAAAGGGAACGGTTTGCAGGAGTAACTTTAACTCTGGTTTCTCAGTCTGTTTCCTAGTGCCGGTTTGAAGTTCCTGCAGTTTTCACTGTAAAACCGCGTTGGAGCTAGTACCTCCCCATATATATGTATGGAGTGGAGGTTGCAACTGAAAAGAAACTTTGTGTTCCCAACAATCTAGGTGAAGGACGGCTTTCACACACACTTATCTCTCAGAAATGAGCATGTGGAGAGACTTTCGGTCATATAGCACTAAGGGAACTGGTTGCAGGAGAAAATTTTACTCTGGTTTCTCAGTCTGTTTCCTAGTGCCGGTTTGAATTTCCTGCAGTTTTCACCGTAAAACCGAGTTGGAGCTAGTACCTCCCCATATATATGTATGAAGTGGAGTTTGCAACTGAAAAGAAACTTTGTGTTCCCAACAAGCTAGGTGAAGGACGGCTTTCACACACACTTATCTCTCAGAACTGAGCATGTGGAGAGACGTTCGTTCATCTAGCACAAGGGGAACGGGTTGCAGGAGAAACTTTTACTGTGGATTCTTAGTCTGTTTCCTAGTGCCGGTATGAAGTTCCTGCAGTTTTCACTGTAAAACCGATTTGCAGCTAGTACCTCCCCATATATATGTATGGAGTGGAGTTTGCAACTGAAAAGAAACTTTGTGTTCCAAACAAGCTAGGTGAAGGACGGCTTTCACACACACTTATCTCTCAGAACTGAGCATGTGGAGAGACGTTCGTTCATCTAGCAGAAAAGGAACGGGTTGCAGGAGAAACTTTTACTCTGTTTTCTCAGTCTGTTTCCTAGTGCCGGCTTGAAGTTCCTGCAGTTTTCACTGTAAAACCGAGTTGGAGCTAGTACCTCCCCATATATATATGTACGGAGTGGAGTTTGCAACTGAAAAGAAACTTTCTGTTCCCAACAAGCTAGGTGAAGGACGGCTTTCACACACACTTATCTCTCAGAACTGAGCATGTGGAGAGACGTTCGTTCATCTAGCACAAATGGAACGGGTTGCAGGAGAAACTTTTACTCTGGTTTCTCAGTCTGTTTCCTAGTGCCGGTTTGAAGTTCCTGCAGTTTTCACTGTAAAACCGAGTTGGAGCTAGTACCTCCCCATATATATGTATGGAGTGGAGGTTGCAACTGAAAAGAAATTTGTGTTCCCAACAAGCTAGGTGAAGGACGGCTTCCACCCACACTTATCTCTCTGAACTGAGCATGTGGAGAGACTTTCGGTCATATAGCACTAAGGGAACGGTTTGCAGGAGAAACTTTTACTCTGGTTTCTCAGTCTGTTTCCTAGTGCCGGTTTGAATTTCCTGCAGTTTTCACTGTAAAACCGAGTTGGAGCTAGTACCTCCCCATATATATGTATGGAGTGGTGTTTGCAACTGAAAAGAAACTTTGTGTTCCCAACAAGCTAGGTGAAGGACGGCTTTCACACACACTTATCTCTCAGAACTGAGCATGTGGATAGACGTTCGTTCATCTAGCACTAAGGGAACGGGTTGCAGGAGAAACTTGTATTCTGGTTTCTCAGTCTGTTTCCTAGTGCCGGTTTGAAGTTCCTGCAGTTTTCACTGTAAAACCGAGTTGGAGCTAGTACCTCCCCATATATATGTATGGAGTGGAGTTTGCAACTGAAAAGAAACTTTGTGTTTCCTACAATCTAGTTGAAGGACGGCTTTCACACACACTTATCTCTCAGAACTGAGCATGTGGAGAGACGTTCGTTCATCTAGCACAAGGGGAACGGGTTGCAGGAGAAACTTTTACTGTGGATTCTTAGTCTGTTTCCTAGTGCCGGTATGAAGTTCCTGCAGTTTTCACTGTAAAACCGATTTGGAGCTAGTACCTCCCCATATATATGTATGGAGTGGAGTTTGCAACTGAAAAGAAACTTTGTGTTCCCAACAAGCTAGGTGAAGGACGGCTTTCACACACACTTATCTCTCAGAACTGAGCATGTGGAGAGACGTTCGTTCATCTAGTACAAAGGGAACGGGTTGCAGGGGAAACTTTTACTCTGGTTTCTCAGTCTGTTTCCTAGTGCCGGTTTGAAATTCCTGCAGTTTTCACTGTAAAACCGAGTTGGAGCTAGTACCACCCCATATATATGTATGGAGTGGAGTTTGCAACTGAAAAGAAACTTTGTGTTCCCAACAAGCTAGGTGAAGGACGGCTTTCACACACACTTATCTCTCAGAACTGAGCATGTGGAGAGACGTTCTTTTATCTAGCACAAAGGGAACGGTTTGCAGGAGAAACTTTTACTCTGGTTTCTCAGTCTGTTTCCTAGTGCTGTTTTGAAGTTCTTGCAGTTTTCACTGTAAAACCGAGTTGGAGCTAGTACCTCCCCATATATATGTATGGAGTGGAGTTTGCAAGTGAAAAGAAACTTTGTGTTCCCAACAAGCTAGGTGAAGGGCGGCTTTCACACACACTTATCTCTCAGAACTGAGCATGTGGAGAGACGTTCGTTCATCTAGCACAAAGGGATCGGGTTGCAGGAGAAACTTTACTGTGGTTTCTCAGTCTGTTTCCTAGTGCCGGTTTGAAGTTCCTGCAGTTTTCACTGTAAACCCGAGTTGGAGCTAGTACCTCCCCATATATATGTATGGAGTGGAGTTTGCAACTGAAAAGAAACTTTGTGTTCCCAACAAGCTAGGTGAAGGACGGCTTTCACACACACTTATCTCTCAGAACTGAGCATGTGGAGAGACGTTCTTTTATCT
Source organism: Camelus dromedarius (assembly GCF_036321535.1). NCBI lineage: Eukaryota > Metazoa > Chordata > Mammalia > Artiodactyla > Camelidae > Camelus > Camelus dromedarius. Next base: position 2,141,527 of record NW_026989819.1, on the reverse strand, counting down.
AGCACAAATGGAACGGGTTGCATTAGAAACTTTTACTGTGGTTTCTCGGTCTGTTTCCTAGTGCCGGTTTGAAGTTCTTGCAGTTTTCACTGTAAAACCGAGTTGGAGCTAGTACCTCCCCATATATATGTATGGAGTGGAGGTTGCAACTGAAAAGAATCTTTGTGTTCCCAACAAGCTAGGTGAAGGACGGCTTTCACACACACTTATCTCTCAGAACTGAGCATGTGGAGAGACTTTCGTTCATCTAGCACAAAGGGAACGGGTTGCAGGAGAAACTTTACTGTGGTTTCTCAGTCTGTTTCCTAGTGCCGGTTTGAAGTTCCTGCAGTTTTCACTGTAAACCCGAGTTGGAGCTAGTACCTCCCCATGTACATGTATGGAGTGGAGTTTGCAACTGAAAAGAAACTTTGTGTTCCCAACAAGCTAGGTGAAGGACGGCTTTCACACACACTTATCTCTCAGAACTGAGCATGTGGAGAGAAGTTCGTTCATCTAGCACAAAGGGAAAATGTTGCAGGTGAAACTTTTACTCTGGTTTCTCAGTCTGTTTCCTAGTGCCGGTTTGAAGTTCCTGCAGTTTTCACTGTAAAACCTGGCTGGATTTAGTACCTCCCCATATATATTTATGGAGTGGAGTTTGCAAATGAAAAGAAACTTTGTGTTCCCAACAAGCTAGGTGAAGGACGGCTTTCACACACACTTATCTCTCAGAACTGAGCATGTGGAGAGACTTTCGGTCATATAGCACTAAGGGAACGGGTTGCAGGAGAAAATTTTACTCTGGTTTCTCAGTCTGTTTCCTAGTGCCGTTTTGAAGTTCCTGCAGTTTTCACTGTAAAACCGAGTTGGAGCTAGTACCTCCCCATATATATGTATGAAGTGGAGTTTGCAACTGAAAAGAAACTTTGTGTTCCCAACAAGCTAGTTGAAGGACGGCTTTCACACACACTTATCTCTCAGAACTGAGCATGTGGAGAGACGTTCGTTCATCTAGCAGAAAGGGAACGGGTTGCAGGAGAAACTTTTACTCTGGTTTCTCAGTCTGTTTCCTAGTGCCGGCTTGAAGTTCCTGCAGTTTTCACTGTAAAACCGAGTTGGAGCTAGTACCTCCCCATATATGTATGTACGGAGTGGAGGTTGCAACTGAAAAGAAACTTTGTGTTCCCAACAAGCTAGGTGAAGGACGGCTTTCACACACACTTATTTCTCAGAACTAAGCATGTGGAGAGACTTTCGGTCATATAGCACTAAGGGAACGGGTTGCAGGAGAAACTTTTACTCTGCTTTCTCAGTCTGTTTCCTAGTGCCGGTTTGAAGTTCCTGCAGTTTTCTCTGTAAAACCGAGTTGGAGCTAGTACCTCCCCATATATATGTATGGAGTGGAGTTTGCAACTGAAAAGAAACTTTGTGTTCCCAACAAGCTAGGTGAAGGACGGCTTTCACACACACTTATCTCTCAGAACTGAGCATGTGGAGAGACGTTCGTTCATCTAGCACTAAGGGAACGGGTTGCAGGAGAAACTTTTAATCTGGTTTCTCAGTCTGTTTCCTAGTGCCGGTTTGAAGTTCCTGCAATTTTCACTGTAAAACCGAGTTGGAGCTAGTACCTCCCCATATATATGTATGGAGTGGAGTTTGCAACTGAAAAGAAACTTTGTGTTCCCAACAAGCTAGGTGAAGGACGGCTTTCACACACACTTATCTCTCAGAACTGAGCATGTGGATAGACGTTCGTTCATCTAGCACTAAGGGAACGGTTTGCAGAAGAAAATTATATTCTGGTTTCTCAGTCTGTTTCCTAGTGCCGGTTTGAATTTCCTGCAGTTTTCACTGTAAAATCGAGTTGGAGCTAGTACCTCCCCATATATATGTATGGAGTGGAGTTTGCAACTGAAAAGACACTTTGTGTTCCCAACAATCTAGGTGAAGGACGGCTTTCACACACACTTATCTCTCAGAACTGAGCATGTGGAGAGACGTTCGTTCATCTAGCACAAGGGGAACGGGTTGCAGGAGAAACTTTTACTGTGGATTCTTAGTCTGTTTCCTAGTGCCGGTATGAAGTTCCTGCAGTTTTCACTGTAAAACCGATTTGCAGCTAGTACCTCCCCATATATATGTATGGAGTGGAGTTTGCAACTGAAAAGAAACTTTGTGTTCCAAACAAGCTAGGTGAAGGACGGCTTTCACACACACTTATCTCTCAGAACTGAGCATGTGGAGAGACGTTCGTTCATCTAGCACAATGGGATCGGGTTGCAGGAGAAACTTTACTGTGGTTTCTCAGTCTGTTTCCTAGTGCCGGTTTGATGTTCCTGCAGTTTTCACTGTAAACCCGTGTTGGAGCTAGTACCTCCCCATATATATGTATGGAATGGAGTTTGCAACTGAAAAGAAACTTTGTGTTCCCAACAAGCTAGGTGAAGGACGGCTTTCACACACACATATCTCTCAGAACTGAGCATGTGGAGAGAAGTTCGTTCATCTAGCACAAAGTGAAAAGGTTGCAGGAGAAACTTTTACTCTGGTTTCTCAGTCTGTTTCCTAGTGCCGGTTTGAAGTTCCTGCAGTTTTCACTGTAAAACCTGGTTGGATCTAGTACATCCCCATATATATTTATGGAGTGGAGGTTGCAACTGAAAAGAAACTTTTTGTTCCCAACAAGCTAGGTGAAGGACGGCTTTCACACACACTTATCTCTCAGAACTGAGCATGTGGAGAGACGTTCGTTCATCTAGCACAAAGGGAACGGTTTGCAGGAGTAACTTTAACTCTGGTTTCTCAGTCTGTTTCCTAGTGCCGGTTTGAAGTTCCTGCAGTTTTCACTGTAAAACCGCGTTGGAGCTAGTACCTCCCCATATATATGTATGGAGTGGAGGTTGCAACTGAAAAGAAACTTTGTGTTCCCAACAATCTAGGTGAAGGACGGCTTTCACACACACTTATCTCTCAGAAATGAGCATGTGGAGAGACTTTCGGTCATATAGCACTAAGGGAACTGGTTGCAGGAGAAAATTTTACTCTGGTTTCTCAGTCTGTTTCCTAGTGCCGGTTTGAATTTCCTGCAGTTTTCACCGTAAAACCGAGTTGGAGCTAGTACCTCCCCATATATATGTATGAAGTGGAGTTTGCAACTGAAAAGAAACTTTGTGTTCCCAACAAGCTAGGTGAAGGACGGCTTTCACACACACTTATCTTTCAGAGCTGAGCATGTGGAGAGACGTTCGTTCATCTAGCAGAAAGGGAACGGGTTGCAGGAGAAAGTTTTACTCTGGTTTCTCAGTCTGTTTCCTAGTGCCGGTTTGAAGTTCCTGCAGTTTTCACTGTAAAACCGAGTTGGAGCTAGTACCTCCCCATATATATGTATGGAGTGGAGGTTGCAACTGAAAAGAAACTTTGTGTTCCCAACAATCTAGGTGAAGGACGGCTTTCACACACACTTATCTCTCAGAACTGAGCATGTGGAGAGACTTTCGGTCATATAGCACTAAGGGAACGGGTTGCAGGAGAAAATTTTACTCTGGTTTCTCAGTCTGTTTCCTAGTGCCGGTTTGAAGTTCCTGCAGTTTTCACTGTAAAACCGAGTTGGAGCTAGTACCTCCCCATATATATGTATGAAGTGGAGTTTGCAACTGAAAAGAAACTTTGTGTTCCCAACAAGCTAGGTGAAGGACGGCTTTCACACACACTTATCTCTCAGAACTGAGCATGTGGAGAGACGTTCGTTCATCTAGCAGAAAAGGAACGGGTTGCAGGAGAAACTTTTACTCTGTTTTCTCAGTCTGTTTCCTAGTGCCGGCTTGAAGTTCCTGCAGTTTTCACTGTAAAACCGAGTTGGAGCTAGTACCTCCCCATATATATATGTACGGAGTGGAGTTTGCAACTGAAAAGAAACTTTCTGTTCCCAACAAGCTAGGTGAAGGACGGCTTTCACACACAATTATCTCTCAGAACTGAGCATGTGGAGAGACGTTCGTTCATCTAGCACAAATGGAACGGGTTGCAGGAGAAACTTTTACTCTGGTTTCTCAGTCTGTTTCCTAGTGCCGGTTTGAAGTTCCTGCAGTTTTCACTGTAAAACCGAGTTGGAGCTAGTACCTCCCCATATATATGTATGGAGTGGAGGTTGCAACTGAAAAGAAATTTGTGTTCCCAACAAGCTAGGTGAAGGACGGCTTCCACCCACACTTATCTCTCTGAACTGAGCATGTGGAGAGACTTTCGGTCATATAGCACTAAGGGAACGGTTTGCAGGAGAAACTTTTACTCTGGTTTCTCAGTCTGTTTCCTAGTGCCGGTTTGAAGTTCCTGCAGTTTTCACTGTAAAACCGAGTTGGAACTAGTACCTCCCCATATATATATATGGAGTGGAGTTTGCAACTGAAAAGAAACTTTGTGTTCCCAACAAGATAGGTGAAGTACGGTTTTCACACACAATTATCTCTCAGAACTGAGCATGTGGAGAGACGTTCGTTCATCTAGCACAAAGGGAACGGGTTGCAGGAGAAACTTTTATTCTGGTTTCTCAGTCTGTTTCCTAGTGCCGGTTTGAATTTCCTGCAGTTTTCACCGTAAAACCGAGTTGGAGCTAGTACCTCCCCATATATATGTATGGAGTGGAGTTTGCAACTGAAAAGAAACTTTGTGTTCCCAACAAGCTAGGTGAAGGACGGCTTTCACACACACTTATCTCTCAGAACTGAGCATGTGGATAGACGTTCGTTCATCTAGCACTAAGGGAACGGGTTGCAGGAGAAACTTGTATTCTGGTTTCTCAGTCTGTTTCCTAGTGCCGGTTTGAAGTTCCTGCAGTTTTCACTGTAAAACCGAGTTGGAGCTAGTACCTCCCCATATATATGTATGGAGTGGAGTTTGCAACTGAAAAGAAACTTTGTGTTTCCTACAATCTAGTTGAAGGACGGCTTTCACACACACTTATCTCTCAGAACTGAGCATGTGGAGAGACGTTCGTTCATCTAGCACAAGGGGAACGGGTTGCAGGAGAAACTTTTACTGTGGATTCTTAGTCTGTTTCCTAGTGCCGGTATGAAGTTCCTGCAGTTTTCACTATAAAACCGATTTGGAGCTAGTACCTCCCCATATATATGTATGGAGTGGAGTTTGCAACTGAAAAGAAACTTTGTGTTCCCAACAAGCTAGGTGAAGGACGGCTTTCACACACACTTATCTCTCAGAACTGAGCATGTGGAGAGACGTTCGTTCATCTAGTACAAAGGGAACGGGTTGCAGGGGAAACTTTTACTCTGGTTTCTCAGTCTGTTTCCTAGTGCCGGTTTGAAATTCCTGCAGTTTTCACTGTAAAACCGAGTTGGAGCTAGTACCACCCCATATATATGTATGGAGTGGAGTTTGCAACTGAAAAGAAACTTTGTGTTCCCAACAAGCTAGGTGAAGGACGGCTTTCACACACACTTATCTCTCAGAACTGAGCATGTGGAGAGACGTTCTTTTATCTAGCACAAAGGGAACGGTTTGCAGGAGAAACTTTTACTCTGGTTTCTCAGTCTGTTTCCTAGTGCTGTTTTGAAGTTCTTGCAGTTTTCACTGTAAAACCGAGTTGGAGCTAGTACCTCCCCATATATATGTATGGAGTGGAGTTTGCAAGTGAAAAGAAACTTTGTGTTCCCAACAAGCTAGGTGAAGGGCGACTTTCACACACACTTATCTCTCAGAACTGAGCATGTGGAGAGACGTTCGTTCATCTAGCACAAAGGGATCGGGTTGCAGGAGAAACTTTACTGTGGTTTCTCAGTCTGTTTCCTAGTGCCGGTTTGAAGTTCCTGCAGTTTTCACTGTAAACCCGAGTTGGAGCTAGTACCTCCCCATATATATGTATGGAGTGGAGTTTGCAACTGAAAAGAAACTTTGTGTTCCCAACAAGCTAGGTGAAGGACGGCTTTCACACACACTTATCTCTCAGAACTGAGCATGTGGAGAGACGTTCTTTTATCTAGCACAAATGGAACGGGTTGCATTAGAAACTTTTACTGTGGTTTCTCGGTCTGTTTCCTAGTGCCGGTTTGAAGTTCTTGCAGTTTTCACTGTAAAACCGAGTTGGAGCTAGTACCTCCCCATATATATGTATGGAGTGGAGGTTGCAACTGAAAAGAATCTTTGTGTTCCCAACAAGCTAGGTGAAGGACGGCTTTCACACACACTTATCTCTCAGAACTGAGCATGTGGAGAGACTTTCGTTCATCTAGCACAAAGGGAACGGGTTGCAGGAGAAACTTTACTGTTGTTTCTCAGTCTGTTTCCTAGTGCCGGTTTGAAGTTCCTGCAGTTTTCACTGTAAACCCGAGTTGGAGCTAGTACCTCCCCATGTACATGTATGGAGTGGAGTTTGCAACTGAAAAGAAACTTTGTGTTCCCAACAAGCTAGGTGAAGGACGGCTTTCACACACACTTATCTCTCAGAACTGAGCATGTGGAGAGAAGTTCGTTCATCTAGCACAAAGGGAAAATGTTGCAGGTGAAACTTTTACTCTGGTTTCTCAGTCTGTTTCCTAGTGCCGGTTTGAAGTTCCTGCAGTTTTCACTGTAAAACCTGGCTGGATTTAGTACCTCCCCATATATATTTATGGAGTGGAGTTTGCAAATGAAAAGAAACTTTGTGTTCCCAACAAGCTAGGTGAAGGACGGCTTTCACACACACTTATCTCTCAGAACTGAGCATGTGGAGAGACGTTCGTTCATCTAGCAGAAATGGAACGGGTTGCAGGAGATACTTTTTCTCTGGTTTCTCAGTCTGTTTCCTAGGGCCGGTTTGAAGTTCCTGCAGTTTTCACTGTAAAACCGAGTTGGAGCTAGTACCTCCCCATATATATGTATGGAGTGGAGTTTGCAACTGAAAAGAAACTTTGTGTTCCCAACAAGCTAGGTGAAGGACATCTTTCACACGCACTTATCTCTCAGAACTGAGCATGTGGAGAGACGTTCGTTCATCTAGCACAAAGGGATCGGGTTGCAGGAGAAACTTTACTGTGGTTTCTCAGTCTGTTTCCTAGTGCCGGTTTGAAGTTCCTGCAGTTTTCACTGTAAACCCGAGTTGGAGCTAGTACCTCCCCATATATATGTATGGAGTGGAGTTTGCAACTGAAAAGAAACTTTGTGTTCCCAACATGCTAGGTGAAGGACGGCTTTCACACACACTTATCTCTCAGAACTTTGCATGTGGTGAGACGTTTGTTCATCTAGCACAAAGGGAACGGGTTGCAGGAGAAACATTTACTCTTGTTTCTCAGTCTGTTTCCTAGTGCCGGTTTGAAGTTCCTGCAGTTTTCACTGTAAAACAGAGTTGGAGCTAGTACCTCCCCATATATATGTATGGAGTGGAGTTTGCAAGTGAAAAGAAACTTTGTGTTCCCAACAAGCTAGGTGAAGGACGGCTTTCACACACACTTATCTCTCAGAACTGAGCATGTGGAGAGACGTTCTTTTATCTAGCACAAATGGAACGGGTTGCATTAGAAACTTTTACTGTGGTTTCTCGGTCTGTTTCCTAGTGCCGGTTAGAAGTTCTTGCAGTTTTCACTGTTAAACCGAGTTGGAGCTAGTACCTCCCCATATATATGTATGGATTGGAGGTTGCAACTGAAAAGAATCTTTGTGTTCCCAACAAGCTAGGTGAAGGACGGCTTTCACACACACTTATCTCTCAGAACTGAGCATGTGGAGAGAAGTTCGTTCATCTAGCAAAAAGGGAACGGGTTGCAGGAGAAACTTTACTGTGGTTTCTCAGTCTGTTTCCTAGTGCCGGTTTGAAGTTCCTGCAGTTTTCACTGTAAACCCGAGTTAGAGCTAGTACCTCCCCATATATATGTATGGAGTGGAGTTTGCAACTGAAAAGAAACTTTGTGTTCCCAACAAGCTAGGTGAAGGACGGCTTTCACACACACTTATCTCTCAGAATTTAGCATGTGGAGAGAAGTTCGTTCATCTAGCACAAAGGGAAAAGGTTGCAGGTGAAACTTTTACTCTGGTTTCTCAGTCTGTTTCCTAGTGCCGGTTTGAAGTTCCTGCAGTTTTCACTGTAAAACCTGGCTGAATCTAGTACCTCCCCATATATATTTATGGAGTGGAGTTTGCAAATGAAAAGAAACTTTGTGTTCCCAACAAGCTAGGTGAAGGTCGGCTTTCACACACACTTATCTCTCAGAACTGAGCATGCGGAGAGACGTTCGTTCATCTAGCAGAAATGGAACGGGTTGCAGGAGAAACTTTTTCTCTGGTTTCTCAGTCTGTTTCCTAGTGCCAGTTTGAAGTTCCTGCAGTTTTCACTGTAAAACCGAGTTGGAGCTAGTACCTCCCCATATATATATGTATGGAGTGGAGTTTGCAACTGAAAAAAACTTTGTGTTCCCAACAAGCTAGGTGAAGTACGGCTTTCACACACACTTATCTCTCAGAACTGAGCATGTGGAGAGACGTTCGTTCATCTAGCACTAAGGGAACGGGTTGCAGGAGAAACTTTTGTCCTGGTTTCTCAGTCTGTTTCCTAGTGCCGGTTTGAAGTTCCTGCAGTTTTCACTGTAAAACCGAGTTGGAGCTAGTACCTCCCCATATATATGTATGGAGTGGAGTTTGCAAATGAAAAGAAACTTTGTGTTCCCAACAAGCTAGGTGAAGGACATCTTTCACACGCACTTATCTCTCAGAACTGAGCATGTGGAGAGACGTTCTTTCATCTAGCACAAAGGGAACGGGTTGCAGGAGAAACTATTACTGTGGTTTCTCAGTCTGTTTCCTAGTGCCGGTTTGATGTTCCTGCAGTTTTCACTGTAAAACCGAGTTGGAGCTAGTACCTCCCCATATATATGTATGGAGTGGAGTTTGCAACTGAAAAGAAACTTTGTGTTCCCAACAAGCTAGGTGAAGGACGGCTTTCACACACACTTATCTCTCAGAACTGAGCATGTGGAGAGACGTTCTTTCATCTAGCACAAAGGGAACGGGTTGCATTAGAAACTTTTACTGTGGTTTCTCGGTCTGTTTCCTAGTGCCGGTTTGAATTTCTTGCAGTTTTCACTGTAAAACCGAGTTGGAGCTAGTACCTCCCCATATATATGTATGGAGTGGTGTTTGCAACTGAAAAGAAACTTTGTGTTCCCAACAAGCTAGGTGAAGGACGGCTTTCACACACACTTATCTCTCAGAACTGAGCATGTGGAGAGACGTTCATTCATCTAGCACTAAGGGAACGGGTTGCAGGAGAAACTTTTATCCTGGTTTCTCAGTCTGTTTCCTAGTGCCGGTTTGAATTTCCTGCAGTTTTCACTGTAAAACCGAGTTGGAGCTAGTACCTCCCCATATATATGTATGGAGTGGAGTTTGCAACTGAAAAGAAACTTTGTGTTCCCAACAAGCTAGGTGAAGGACATCTTTCACACGCACTTATCTCTCAGAACTGAGCATGTGGAGAGACGTTCTTTCATCTAGCACAAAGGGAACGGGTTGCAGGAGAAACTATTACTGTGGTTTCTCAGTCTGTTTCCTAGTGCCGGTTTGATGTTCCTGCAGTTTTCACTGTAAAACCGAGTTGGAGCTAGTACCTCCCCATATATATGTATGGAGTGGAGTTTGCAACTGAAAAGAAACTTTGTGTTCCCAACAAGCTAGGTGAAGGACGGCTTTCACACACACTTATCTCTCAGAACTGAGCATGTGGAGAGACGTACTTTCATCTAGCACAAAGGGAACGGGTTGCATTAGAAACTTTTACTGTGGTTTCTCGGTCTGTTTCCTAGTGCCGGTTTGAATTTCTTGCAGTTTTCACTGTAAAACCGAGTTGGAGCTAGTACCTCCCCATATATATGTATGGAGTGGTGTTTGCAACTGAAAAGAAACTTTGTGTTCCCAACAAGCTAGGTGAAGGACGGCTTTCACACACACTTATCTCTCAGAACTGAGCATGTGGAGAGACGTTCTTTCATCTAGCACAAAGGGAACGGGTTGCATTAGAAACTTTTACTGTGGTTTCTCGGTCTGTTTCCTAGTGCCGGTTTGAATTTCTTACAGTTTTCACTGTAAAACCGAGTTGGAGCTAGTACCTCCCCATATATATGTATGGAGTGGTGTTTGCAACTGAAAAGAAACTTTGTGTTCCCAACAAGCTAGGTGAAGGACGGCTTTCACACACACTTATCTCTCAGAACTGAGCATGTGGAGAGACGTTCATTCATCTAGCACTAAGGGAACGGGTTGCAGGAGAAACTTTTATCCTGGTTTCTCAGTCTGTTTCCTAGTGCCGGTTTGAATTTCCTGCAGTTTTCACTGTAAAACCGAGTTGGAGCTAGTACTTCCCCATATATATGTATGGAGTGGAGTTTGCAACTGAAAAGAAACTTTGTGTTCCCAACAAGCTAGGTGAAGGATATCTTTCACACGCACTTATCTCTCAGAACTGAGCATGTGGAGAGACGTTCTTTCATCTAGCACAAAGGGAACGGGTTGCAGGAGAAATTATTACTGTGGTTTTTCAGTCTGTTTCCTAGTGCCGGTTTGATGTTCCTGCAGTTTTCACTGTAAAACCGAGTTGGAGCTAGTACCTCCCCATATATATGTATGGAGTGGAGTTTGCAACTGAAAAGAAACTTTGTGTTCCCAACAAGCTAGGTGAAGGACGGCTTTCACACACACTTATCTCTCAGAACTGAGCATGTGGAGAGACGTACTTTCATCTAGCACAAAGGGAACGGGTTGCATTAGAAACTTTTACTGTGGTTTCTCGGTCTGTTTCCTAGTGCCGGTTTGAATTTCTTGCAGTTTTCACTGTAAAACCGAGTTGGAGCTAGTACCTCCCCATATATATGTATGGAGTGGTGTTTGCAACTGAAAAGAAACTTTGTGTTCCCAACAAGCTAGGTGAAGGACGGCTTTCACACACACTTATCTCTCAGAACTGAGCATGTGGAGAGACTTTCGTTCATCTAGCACTAAGGGAACGGGTTGCAGGAGAAACTTTTATTCTGGTTTCTCAGACTGTTTCCTAGGGCCGGTTTGAAGTTCCTGCAGTTTTCACTGTAAAACCGAGTTGGAGCTATTACCTCCCCATATATATGTATGGAGTGGAGTTTGCAACTGAAAAGAAACTTTGTGTTCCCAACAAGCTAGGTGAAGGACATCTTTCACACGCACTTATCTCTCAGAAGTGAGCATGTGGAGAGACGTTCGTTCATCTAGCACAAAGTGATCGGGTTGTAGGAGAAACTTTACTGTGGTTTCTCAGTCTGTTTCCTAGTGCCGGTTTGAAGTTCCTGCAGTTTTCACTGTAAACCCGAGTTGGAGCTAGTACCTCCCCATATATATGTATGGAGTGGAGTTTGCAACTGAAAAGAAACTTTGTGTTCCCAACAAGCTAGGTGAAGGACGGCTTTCACACACACTTATCTCTCAGAAATTTGCATGTGGAGAGACGTTTGTTCATCTAGCACAAAGGGAACGGGTTGCAGGAGAAACATTTACTCTTGTTTCTCAGTCTGTTTCCTAGTGCCGGTTTGAAGTTCCTGCAGTTTTCACCGTAAACCCGAGTTAGAGCTAGTACCTCCCCATATATATGTATGGAGTGGAGTTTGCAACTGAAAAGAAACTTTGTGTTCCCAACAAGCTAGGTGAAGGACGGCTTTCACACACACTTATCTCTCAGAATTGAGCATGTGGAGAGAAGTTCGTTCATCTAGCACAAAGGGAAAAGGTTGCAGGTGAAACTTTTACTCTGGTTTCTCAGTCTATTTCCTAGTGCCGGTTTGAAGTTCCTGCAGTTTTCACTGTAAAACCTGGCTGAATCTAGTACCTCCCCATATATATTTATGGAGTGGAGTTTGCAAATGAAAAGAATCTTTGTGTTCCCAACAAGCTAGGTGAAGGACGGCTTTCACACACACTTATCTCTCAGAACTGAGCATGTGGAGAGACGTTCGTTCATCTAGCAGAAATGGAACGGGTTGCAGGAGAAACTTTTTCTCTGGTTTCTCAGTCTGTTTCCTAGTGCCGGTTTGAAGTTCCTGCAGTTTTCACTGTAAAACCGAGTTGGAGCTAGTACCTCCCCATATATATATGTATGGAGTGGAGTTTGCAACTGAAAAAAACTTTGTGTTCCCTACAAGCTAGGTGAAGTACGGCTTTCACACACACATATCTCTCAGAACTGAGCATGTGGAGAGACGTTCGTTCATCTAGCACTAAGGGAACGGGTTGCAGGAGAAACTTTTGTCCTGGTTTCTCAGTCTGTTTCCTAGTGCCGGTTTGAAGTTCCTGCAGTTTTCACTGTAAAACCGAGTTGGAGCTAGTACCTCCCCATATATATGTATGGAGTGGAGTTTGCAAATGAAAAGAAACTTTGTGTTCCCAACAAGCTAGGTGAAGGACATCTTTCACACGCACTTATCTCTCAGAACTGAGCATGTGGAGAGACGTTCTTTCATCTAGCACAAAGGGAACGGGTTGCAGGAGAAACTATTACTGTGGTTTCTCAGTCTGTTTCCTAGTGCCGGTTTGATGTTCCTGCAGTTTTCACTGTAAAACCGAGTTGGAGCTAGTACCTCCCCATATATATGTATGGAGTGGAGTTTGCAACTGAAAAGAAACTTTGTGTTCCCAACAAGCTAGGTGAAGGACGGCTTTCACACACACTTATCTCTCAGAACTGAGCATGTGGAGAGACGTTCTTTCATCTAGCACAAAGGGAACGGGTTGCATTAGAAACTTTTACTGTGGTTTCTCGGTCTGTTTCCTAGTGCCGGTTTGAATTTCTTGCAGTTTTCACTGTAAAACCGAGTTGGAGCTAGTACCTCCCCATATATATGTATGGAGTGGTGTTTGCAACTGAAAAGAAACTTTGTGTTCCCAACAAGCTAGGTGAAGGACGGCTTTCACACACACTTATCTCTCAGAACTGAGCATGTGGAGAGACGTTCGTTCATCTAGCACTAAGGGAACGGGTTGCAGGAGAAACTTTTATTCTGGTTTCTCAGTCTGTTTCCTAGTGCCGGTTTGAAGTTCCTGCAGTTTTCACTGTAAAACCGAGTTGGAGCTAGTACCTCCCCATATATATGTATGGAGTGGAGTTTGCAACTGAAAAGAAACTTTGTGTTCCCAACAAGCTAGGTGAAGGACATCTTTCACACGCACTTATCTCTCAGAACTGAGCATGTGGAGAGACGTTCTTTCATCTAGCACAAAGGGAACGGGTTGCAGGAGAAACTATTACTGTGGTTTCTCAGTCTGTTTCCTAGTGCCGGTTAGAAGTTCCTGCAGTTTCCACTGTAAAACCGAGTTGGAGCTAGTACCTCCCCATATATATTTATGGAGTGGAGTTTGCAACTGAAAAGAAACTTTGTGTTCCCTACAAGCTAGGTGAAGGACGGCTTTCACACACACTTATCTCTCAGAACTGAGCATGTGGAGAGACGTTCGTTCATCTAGCAGAAATGGAACGGGTTGCAGGAGATACTTTTTCTCTGGTTTCTCAGTCTGTTTCCTAGTGCCGGTTTGAAGTTCCTGCAGTTTTCACTGTAAAACCGAGTTGGAGCTAGTACCTCCCCATATATATATGTATGGAGTGGAGTTTGCAACTGAAAAAAACTTTGTGTTCCCAACAAGCTAGGTGAAGTACGGCTTTCACACACACTTATCTTTCAGAACTGAGCATGTGGAGAGACGTTCGTTCATCTTGCACTAAGGGAACGGGTTGCAGGAGAAACTTTTATCCTGGTTTCTCAGTCTGTTTCCTAGTGCCGG